>NC_041739.1:35177730-35480786 GCF_004115215.2 Ornithorhynchus anatinus
AAAAGTAACCAAGTAACTACCAGATGTTCAGGAGTACTTCCATGACTGGAGTGGTGGTGTGATCAGAAGGTGGAGATTAATCAAAAATTATTTCTCGGAAGAGGTGGGTTTTAAGAGAATCTTGAAATCAGAGAGGTTTGGGATTTGGCAAATCTCAGCAGAGAGGAAAAGTCCTGACCAATGACCAGGATACAAGTTGGGAGTCGCAAGAAGCTGGACACTACAAATAGCAGATACAGCTACCCCTGACCTCTGACTCCGGGCTTGGGAGTCAGAGGTCATGGGCTCTGATCCCGGCTCCGCCGCTTGTCAGCTGTATGACCTTGGGCAAGTCACTTCACTTCTCTGTGCCTCAGTTACCTCATCTGTAAATTGGGGATAAAGACTGAGCCCCACGTGGGACAACCTGATCACCTTGTATCCCCCTGCACTTAGAGCAGTGCTTTGCACATAGTAAGCGCTTAACAAATACCAGCATTATTATTTTTATTATTCAAGGGTAAGCCTTTTTACGCACAGTGAGGAAGGGACCTTTGAGTGTGCAGTTACTCTGCAGACATCAATTTCACAGTCTGTGTCTTTGAATACAAAAGAAAGATCAACAAACACGGACACAAATATGCAACTGTGTATAAGTTTATGCACAAACCTATATATTTATGTAGATTGAGATATATATGTACATATATGTATAATGTAGGTATCAGCTATTCCTCGTGCTTTTGATGCTGCTTCTTAATGTCTTAATCTTCTGTAACCTCTGCTGTACGTGTTCACATGCAAACATACAACTGTGTATTTTAGATGTTATCTGCGTAATTTGCATGGTAGACAAGGGTTCTTGAACAGAACTCTAATATCCATCGTGTTTCTTTTAAAATATTTGTTCTCATTACCGCGTGCACCACTAGGTGTGTTTTCATTTAAAAATGCTCTTTGACTTTTTCATTCGCACCCCTGAAAAGTTTAAAGCATTATTTCAATGGAACCTCACTTCATTATAAGAGGAGACTACTCCAACTCTCATTTTCAAACGTTTTGTCTATAATTTTTTTCATAAATGTAAACTGCTAGAAGAATAGTCAATTTTTTTTAGCACAATTTAACTGCCTTAAAATTTTTCTTTTGTGTGAAAAGGGATGGCTTATATACGCTCCAGAAGGTACCCACGCTTTCAAGCCAGAGGACGGGAGTTGAGCCGACACATACCATTAATTGCTCTGTGCAAGCTCCATTTATTTTGAAAAGTTTGATGCATTTTCAACTGATAATCCCAGCATTGCACATTCAGAGATAAGATTTCTCTTGTCATGACGCGTGATTTCTAAAATAGCAACACGATTCTGAAGTGCGGTGACATATGGACAATACTCGTCGGCAATTCATCTTTCAGCTGATTAGAAAGTGCCATCTCCTCTCCTTTGGCCCTTCCATTGATTGCTTCAGCTCACAGTCTGATAACTCAACTTGTTGATGGCAGGCAAGTAGCAGCTGCGTGAATTCCAGGATAAAGCTCGAGGAGGTAGAAACTGGGCATTAATTTTGGCCCAGGGCTTTGACCATTTGTAGAAACATCAGATATTAATATCCTTGTTGGGGTTTCAGAAGTCAGATCTGTCTAGACTAATAAGATACGGGGTTGCCTATTAACTGTGAGTAGCAAAATACATTTTCAACGGCTTTGCAAAGTCCCTATTGAAGAAACTGGACATTTATCCAGACTAATATCCTTTCTTCATTTCTGCCAAGTACTGCAATGAAGGTCACATGTTGTATAATTGAACAGGCTAAACCATAACAGCTTCTGAAATGACAGAGGTTAGAGATGCCATCATTTCTATTAACTTTCCATTCACTAAGATGGTTTTCTTAGTTAACTACCCAGTTTAGCTGAAGTTTTTTCTGCTGCTGTCATCGTAGGTATGATCTAGCTTCCCATGCTATCCCTTCTTTTTGACAGTCAGCCTTTTTTGACAGACGGTCGGACAGTCAGTCAGAGAGACAGGTCATTTTTGTTTGCAATTGTAAATGTGGCAGGCACCACTTCAGCTGAATTTCCCTTCCAGAAATAGAAATAGGGTGGTCACCACAGAACTAAAAATTCCGGACTGCTGGTGATAACACCTTACCCCTCCCACCCCCACCATTATGTTCAGGTTTAAATTAAAAATAGCTATTCAAATATTAAAGATAAAAAACACTGTGAATGTATCTGGTAGGAAAAGTTTGTGTTGGTACATAATAATAATGATTATGGTATTTGTTAAGCGCTTACTATGTGCCAGACACTGTACTAAGTGCTGGGAACAAACAAAGTACTTTAAACCAACAAAAATGTGATCATGAGACACGGCACAGGCTGTGTTCAACCCAATCTATCCCAGCACTTAGTACAGTGTCTCATGATCACATTTTTGTTTGTTTAAAGTGAATAAGTAAGGTATGGTTTTATAACGGACATAAGGAAACGTGTCAAAAAGTGTACTTAAGGGTATCACAGGAACAATCACACACACACACACACACACAAAGGTCTTTTGAGGAAATTCACGGAACCCACAAAGGTGTGTGTTGTCAGGTGGCCCATTAGCTCCCTTTCACTGCCCCAGAAACATTGTGGAAACACAAGCACCCTTTCCAAGCTGTGAGACTTGGGGGAAATAGCTGAGTCAGAACTGGGATTTTTCAAATAATGCCTGATGTAAAGATGTCAGGTGTCATATCAGCATTGGATCATTTTTCTAAACTGTCATTTTCTGCATGTCTCCCCATTCCTCAGAAACCTGCAGTGATTACCCAAGCATCTCTCTATCAAGTAGAAACTCCTGATCACTGGCTTCAAAAGCACTCAATCAGCTCTCTTCCTCTTCCTTATCTACTCTGTTCTCTCACTACATCCAGGTATTTTGTTGCCGAAAATAGTGAATTCCACGTGGCCCATCCAGTTTGAATTGTAGGGAGTGGTGGGGAAGGCCATAGCAGGCTGGGGCCAATTCTTTAGTTATTTCCAGCGTGGGTTCTCTACCTCCCCTGTTGAGAGGACTCGAACTCTGGCTCCACCTCGGTGTGGCCCTCACTGCCCAAAGGTACCAACTCTCCGTTGCCCAGTTCCTGGTCTGATTCTCAAAGTGCCTTCTCGAGGTGCCATAGAGCCCATATGCACCCAAACTTTCCATGGCACAGAATGGAAGAGAGATAAAACCTCCCCTTCCCCTCCCCGCCCGGACAGACAGACCCCCCCCCACACACACACACATACATTCTCTCTGAATTTTATATAACATTGCAATAGCAATAGAAATAGATTTAAAAGAACTACACGTGAAGTATATGCAAACTGATAATGATAATGGCATTTGTTAAGTGCTATGTGTCAAGCGCTATTCTAAGTGCTGGGGTAGATACAAGGGGATCAGGTTGTCCCACGTGGGGCTCGCAGTCTTACTCCCCATTTTACAGATGAATAATAATAATAATAATAATGTCGGTATTTGTTAAGGGCTTACTAGGTGCAGAGCACTGTTCTAAGCGCTGGGGTAGATACAGGGGAATGAGGTTGTCCCACGTGAGGCTCACAGACTTAATCCCCCTTTTACAGTTGAGGTAACGGAGGCACAGAGAAGTTAAGCGACTTGCCCAAGGTCACACAGCTGCCAAGTGGCGGAGCTGGGATTCGAACCCCTGACCTCTGACTCCCAAGCCCGTGCTCTTTCCACTAAGCCACGCTGCTTCTCTACCTGAAGCACAGAGAAGTTAAGTGACTTGCCCAAGGTCACCCAGCAGACAAGTGGCGGAGTCAGGATTAGAACCCATGTCCTCTGACTCCCAAGTCCATGCTCTTTCCACTAAGCCACGCTGCAAAATGGATTTTGTACTGTGAATCTTTTGTCGTTGTATGGATATGAACTTGGCTCCTATGTCTAGTGCTATGGCTGTTTCTTGTAGTGCTCTGCAAATACTAAGTGTTCAGTGAATGTCATCATCGTTGGTATTTACTGAGTGTTTACCGTGTGCCGGGCACTGTACTAAGTGCTTGGGAGAGTACAGTACAACAGAATGAGTCCACAGTGAGCTTACAGTCTAGACGGCAAGCTTGCATCGATATACAAATTGTTAGGATAGCTCATCACCCTATTTATTTTATTTATTTTGTTTAATGAGATGTACATCACCCTGATTCTACTTGCCATTGTTTTTATGAGATGTTCTTTCCCCCTTGACTCTATTTATTGCCATTGAAATTGTCTGCCTGTCTCCCCCGATTAGACCGTAAGCCCGTCAAACGGCAGGGACTGTTTCTATCTGTTGCCGATATGTCCATTCCAAGCGCTTAGTACAGTGCTCTGCACAAAGTAAGCGCTCAATAAATACTATTGAATGAATGACGTATCTAAAACGCTGTATTTTGGATTAATGGAAAATCCAAACTTATGCCATCTACATGCCGACTAACTTTTACAGCTTTAGTTTGATTGAGACCTATTTCATTGCATTTATGGGTAGAATTGAAACATAATTTCCCCGTTCATCTTGGGGCAAACCATTTAGACATGTGAAATTAAAACTGCATAGTGATTGCCATAGCTGGAAGAGGTAGCCACTTCCCTCTTCAATATAGAATATGACAGTTGTTCATGTGGATTACATTTTAATATTATCCAGGTATCTTAATTATAAAGGATTATTAGCAGATCTTAAAAGGATGGCAGTGCGGCAGGGCCATATTATGGAATATTATGAGCTGTCTAATCTTTGACCCGTTTCTCCCTGTCATTTTGGTACCTTTGCAGGAAAAGACCTAAAAGTAGTTTTTAACACTTACCCGCTTCTCCTTCCTTTTGAGCAAAGGCCATGGCTCAGCGTGACTTTATTTGGTGTCTAAGAATGGGGTAGCATGCTAGAAGGAAGGGAGGATTTGTGTAAATCTCATTTCATTTTCTCAGCTGAGAAAAAGAACGAGTGAAATGCATTTTGTGCATACGGCTTGGAAATCCTATTGAAAAGCTCAGTGAAACTGCAATTAGGCAGAGAATCAGTGGAAGCTATTAAGCGTTTCAGCAGATGATAGAAGGGGTAGGTGCAAGCAACTCTGTCTGTTCTGAAGGGAGGCAGCGCCATCTTAAAATAGCACTTAGCTTGGCTTTTGTCATATTAACTGTGGGAACTCTGGTGGAAATACATTTAAGTACTTGAAGACTATAAGTTCCGAGATAAAGCCAACTGATATTGTGAACAGCTTGCCTGAGAGGTAAATTGCATGCAGAAACTAAACATGACAGGCAAAGATAAAGCACTTATTATGATTAATACCAGAAGTTGTAGGGAGGCTTACTTACTCAAGACCAGGAAACCTCACTTTTACCTGATGGTATTTACGCTGCTCGCTGCACTCCAAAGTGACACGCACTTCCCTAACGTCAGACTGCTATCAGTCGATCAGTCAATCGTATTTATTGAGAGCTAACTGTGTGCAGAGCTGTGTAGAAAGCGCTTGGGAGAATACAGTACAGCAGAGTTGGTAGACACATTCCCTGCTCACAAAGAGAAGTCTAGAGGGGAATCTGTGAACTCTCAAGAGGACGTAGATTTCAGACTTCTCTTCGCCTGGTAGGAAGGAGAACAGGTCTTTAACAGATGAGGAAACTGAGGCCCTACGAAGTTCAAATGACCTGCTCAAGGTCACCCAGCAGGCGAGCGGCAGAGCTGAGATTAGAAGCCAGTCAATCCATCGTATTTATTGAGCGCTTACTGTGTGCAGAGCTCTTTACTAAGCTCTTGGGACAGTACAATATGGGAAGCAGCGTGGCTCAGTGGAAAGAGCACGGGCTTGGGAGTCAGAGGTCATGGGTTCGAATGCCGGCTCTGTCACTTGGCAGCTGTGTGACCTTGGGCAAGTCACTTAACTTCTCTGTGCCTCAGTTCCCTCATCTGTAAAAGGGGGATTAAGACTGTGAGCCTCACATGGGACAACCTGATTACCCTGTATCTACCCCAGCGCTTAGAACAGTGTTCTGCACATAGTAAGCGCTTAATAAATACCAACATTATTACAATATAACAGACACAATCCCAGCCCACAACGAGTTTACAATCTAGAGGGGGAGACAGACATTAATATAAATAAATTAGGACCCAGGTAGGTCCTCCCACTCCCAAAGCCATGCTCTTCCCATTAGTCCTCACTACTTCTCTTCAAGTGGCTTTACTGTAAACATGTCATGATGGTGGGGTTCATGTGCTGGCTTTTATTCCAGAGAACTGGAAACAGTGGGTCTGATACCCATGAGCTCTTGGAGAATCTGGCCAAAAGACGGGGCTTCCGTAATTAAGTGCTGGAAGGAAAGCCAGCGGCCTTGCCTTTCTGGTACACGGCTGTCAGAGGTGGAGTGGGTGCCCTTCTGAAGCCAACATCTTCTGTGCATGAAGAAAGTGTACATGGCTAATAATAATATAATGATGATATAATTTGGGTATTAGTTAAGCACTTACTATGTGTCAAGCGCTGTTGTTAACCTTGGAGTAGATACAAGGTGACCGTGTTAGGCACAGTCCCTGTCCCACCTCAGTCTCTCAGTCTAAAGATGAGGGAGAACAGTTAGTTGTTTTTTCATGGTATTCGTTTAGCACTTCCTAAGTGTTCAAACACTGTTCTAAATTCTGGGGTAGGTACAAGTTAATTAGGTCAGCCACTAATTTCCATCTGGGGCTCACAGTCTAAGTAGGAAGGAGAACAGGTACTTAATCCCCATTTTACAATTGAAGAAACTGAGGCACAGAGAAGTTAAGTGACTTGTTCAGGGTCACAGAGCAGACAAGTGTCAAAGCCAGGATTAGAAACCAAATCCTCTGACTCTTCTTGGGGTCAGAATAAAAGTGTGCATCATGTGGAGAGGATGGAACATCAGTGATTGTTCTATTTAGCCATAGTCGTGCACAAGAAATCAGCCATTCCACTTTATAACACTCCTCTGGTGCTTTCTCATAGTAGTGATGTCAAATTTTAATGTCAATAGTCTAAAGTTCTTAAGAGAGTCCCCCCAAAACTGAATCACCATCAGTGGTATTGGAGTGTTTATCGTGTGCAGAGCACTAGTACTAAGTGCTTGGGAAAGAACGTCAGTGTTGGTATTTCTTCCATAAGAGAGCTGTATCACCCATTTCCAGATTGACAACTCCCACAAAAGCATCAAATGGTGATCATAAACAAATTGTGCACATTGATCATAACAGTGCTGTGACTGACGGAGTTGTCAACCCTACGGAGATTGAGAAGTCCGGGAGGCACTGTGAAACTCGTCTTTTGGCGCATACTAGGCAGGTGTGAAAGATATCTTTTCAGTGGTAGAAACACATTTCCGCAGTAGGAAAATGGAGCCAGAACATTGGCATAATTCACGGTACATCATATTTGGAAACAGGACAGAACATCAATTCCGAAGACTCTCCAGTAAGCCTAATCAATAGCAAAAAATACATGAATCAATCAATGATATTTGAGTGCTTACTGTGTACAGAGAACTGTACTAAGTGCTTGAGAGAGTACAATACAACAGAGTTGGCAAACGCGTTCCCTGCCCACAATGAGCTTTTGCTCTAGATAGGGAGACAGACATTAATATAAAAAAATTACAGATGTGGGCATACATGCTGCTTTTGGACTGAGGGTGGAGTGAATGGCAAGTGTCCATGTCCAAAGAGTACAAATCCTAGTTCATAGATGATGCAAAAGGGAGAGGGAGGCAGGGAAAGGGGGCTTAATCAGGGAGGCCTCCTGGAGGAGATGTGACCTTCTTTAATAAGGCTCTGAAGGTTGGGGGAGTGGCAGAAGTCATTAAAACAGAGAAAGACCCAACCTTTTGAATAGAAGAGGTGATAGTCCAATCTCTCCTGGGCACCCATCATAACATAGAGGGATGGCTAAATAGAATTCAGTGACAGTGTTCAGTTCTGTGCTACCAATAAAAACTTTTTATTGAGTTTAGAACTTCCTTGAAGTTGGCTACATTGCCTCATTTTCTTTAGGTTCATTACCAATCCTTGGCACTCAGTAGATTTTAAGTTATCTGCATGTGTTCTTGCCTTGCTTCCACTGTGCTACATAACTGTCCTCTGAGAAGCACTTGGCACAGTGGATAGAGCACGGGCCTGAAAGTCAGAAAGTCTTGAGTTGTAATCCTGGCTCTGCCACTTGTCTGCTGCGTGACCTTGGGCTAATCACTTCACTTCTCTTTGCCTCAGTTACCTCATTTGTAAAATGTGAATTAAGAGTGTGAGCTCCATGTGGGACAGGGACTGTGTCCAACCTGATTAGACTGTATCTACCCCAGTGCCTAGAACAGTGCTTGGCACATAGTAAGCACTTAACAAGTACCATTATTATTATTATAATTATGCTCATTTGGTCACTCCCGAATGACTGGCTATAAGACTTCTGAGAATGTTCATGGTCTGTTAAATTAGAAGCATGTCTGGAGGATTTAGAAGTGTACTCTAATACCAGCATCACACTTCTCCCTGTAGCATGGCTGTGGACATAAACTCTACAGGGTAAGACCTTACATTGAGCCCCGGTCTTGAGAATTTAGGATCAAGAACCTGCACGAAGGAACTGAACAAAGTGACAGTGGGCTGCCCATTACCACCCCTCCCACTTTTGTGTCTGCCCTTTCCCTCGAGGGATGGAGTGCAACAAGCGAGTAGGCAAGGCAGGCTGTAAAACACTGTGTAGTAGCCTAGTGCCAGTGCAGCCCCGTAACCCAATAAAAATAAAAAAAGGTGGTATTTGTTAAGCGCTTACTATGTGCAGAGCACTGTTCTAAGCCCTGGGGGATGCAAGGTGATCAGCTCGTCCCACTTGGGGCTCACAGTTTTAATCCCCATTTTACAGATGGGGTATCTGAGGCACAGAGAAGTTAAGTGACTTGCCCAAAGTCACACAGCTGGCAAGCGGCAGAGCTGGGATTAGAACCCACGGCCTTTGACTCCCCAGCCCGGGCTCTTTCCACTGGGCCACGCTGCTTCCCTTAGCCATGCTGTTGGTCCCGAAGCAAGATCGTGACTTTAATAATCAGGAGACCTAGGTTCATTCATTCAACAGTATTTATTGAGCGCTTACTATGTGCAGAGCACTGTACTACGTGCTTGGGATGTACAAATCGGTAACAGATAGAGACAGTCCCTGCCCTTCGACGGGCTTACGGTCTAATCGGGGGAGACGGACAGACAAGAACGATGGCAGTAAATAGAATCAAGTATATTCCCAGCCTGCAAGTAGGGAAATGCCTGCTGGAGTTAAGCGATCGGTGGTCAAGATTTCTGATTAAAGAACTACCTTCTGCAAGAAAGACGGGCTCTGGAAAAATAACTGGCTAATGTGAGTGGCAAGGACCACGGTGGTTACCAAGCCTTCAGTTCATCTTCCTGGTTATGAGGAATTGGCCAATGGAAGCACCCTCAACCCTGACATGACTGGCTATAGCTTCATGAAGTAAACTTAAGGAAACAGTGAAATTTTCTGGACCGCCAAATTGACTTAGTTGCCAGAAACCAGATTTACTTGGCTTCATGCAGAGAAACAGCATGACCTAATGGGTAGAGTACGTGCCTGGAAGTCAGAAGGACCTGGGTGCTAATCCTGGCTCTGCCACTTGTTTGCTTTGTGACCCTGTGTCAAAGGAAGTTTCAAAGATGCTAGGTTCTGCCTTTGGCAGAAGGCAACTAAGAAATCCTGGATCCTAACTGAGTAAAATAGATTCCTAATGCAATAGAAAATGAAGGAATTATATATGCCTCATCACTTTCTATAGAAAATATATAGTATAATTTCCTGCAATTATAGTAAAATTCTTGGAAATGTTTGCTCAAAATTAGGCAGATTTGTTTCCCTATTTAAGTTTTTTTTAATTAAATCTGTACCATCTGTCTCAGCTTATCTATGATTCAGCTTTTCTGCTTACATTTAGTAGGAGTAGTTGTGATAGTCATAGTAATAGTATTTCCTAGAATACACTTTAGATATCTTATGTCTAACCCAGTCCTTGATCCAGAGTAAGCTCTTCATTGTAATTCCAATTATTATGATTCCTGGAAAGTACAGTACAAAGTTCTGGGGAAAGTACTTGGTAGAGAATTAAATATTGTCTTAACCTCCAAGAGGCTAAGAATTAGAGTCAGGGAGAAGAGGTTGGCAACAGGTTGTTTGGCAAACTAATTCTCTTCCTCTCTTCAAAGCCCTACTGAGAGCTCACCTCCTCCCAGAGGCCTTCCCAGACTGTTTCCCCTTTTCCCTCTGCTGCCTCTGCTGCCTCTCTCCCCCCCCTTCACCCTCAGCTAAGCCCCCTTTCCCTCCCTTTCCCTCTGCTCCTCCCCCTCTCCCTTCCCCTCCCCTCAGCACTGCGCTCATCCGTTCATTTGTATATATTTTTATTACCCTATTTATTTTGTTAATGAGATGTACATCCCCTCGATTCTATTTATTGCTATTGTTTCTGTCTGTCCGTCTCCCCCGATTAGACTGTAAGCCCGTCAGTGGGCAGGGATTGTCTCTATCTGTTGCCGAATTGTACATTCCCAGCGCTTAGTACAGTGCTCTGAACATAGTAAGCGCTCAATAAATACTATTGAATGAATGAATGAACAGATGTACAAGGAAAGATGGAACAAAATCACACAAAAAAATATAGAAAACAAGGACAATTATAAACACAAAAGAGCAATAGGGAGTTGGGCTTAGAGGGGCAGAGATCCTGGTTCCTCATGGTTCAGAACCCAACACTGCAGGGCCTAATGGAAAGAACAAGGGCCTGGGAGTCTGAGGACCTGGGTTCTATTCCCAGCTCTCCCACTTGTCTACTGTGTGATTTTGGGAAAGTCACTTCACTTCTCTGTGCTTCCTTTACCTCAGCAGTAAAATGGGGATTGAGACTGTCAGCCCTATATGGATGGGGAATGTATCTTGAATCTACCCCAGCTTTTAGTACAGTGCTCGGCACATTCTAAGTGCCTAACAAATATCACAGTTATTGTAATCTGTTGCCGAATTGTACATTTCAAACGCGTAGTAGGCGCTCAAATACTATTGAATGAATGAATGATTGATTACACTTTTACATGGCTTTGCCTTCAAAGAAGCTACACACTGAGAAGAGTTTGAGGGTTAAACCTTGGGTGGTAGGTTGCCACAGTAGTTCATATTAATGTCTGTTTCCCCCTAGAATGTAAGCTTGTTATGGGCAGGAACTGTGCCAGTTTACTGTTATATTGTACTCTCCCAAGGCAGTGCTTTGCACACAGTGAGCCCTCAATAAATATGATTGAATTGAATCGAATAGTGCTGGATTTGAAAATCAGAGAAAGAGGGCCATGTCACTGGTTTCACAGGATGATTGCCATTTTGGCCTCTTCCTGATGGTGCAGTGTAGCAATACCCAGAGACACTTGCTCCCAACCTCTACCCTGTACACTAAAACCACTGAGTCTTTGGAGTGGATGCCTCAGAGCTGCTGCCTCATTATGGCCGAGCCTACACTGTCTACGTCCCACAAAGTGAAGTGGAAAACTGGCAAATATCTGGTTCATTTGATCGGTGCAAATAACACTGTGGCTTGAAATAACCACATTGGTTCATTTTTGGGTGCCTGCCTACTCTAAATTATTAACCAGTCAATTATCACGTTTCTACTTCAGAAACAGTGTGAGAACAGCTTGAGAAACTGTGAGAAGCCACGCTGGCTCAGTGGAAAGAACCCGAGCTTAGGTGTCAGAGGTCATGGGTTCTAATCCCGACTCCGCCACCTGTCAGCTGTGTGACTTTGGGCAAGCCACTTCACTTCTTGGTGCCTCAGTTACCTCATCTGTAAAATGAAGACTGTGAGCCTCACGTGGGACAACCTCATTACTCTGGATCTACCCCAGTGCTTTGAACAGTGCTTGGCACCTAATAAGCACTTAACAAATACCAAAATTATTACTTCACTCTCTGCTCTCCATTCCTAACCTCATAAAAAGGAACAATTTGCCATCCGTAAAAGACTTCTTGAGGCAAAAGTTTGAAAAAAAGGCACAGTAGCCTGCCCCTTTAGAAAAAGGAAGCTCTGCGCTTCCCAGTGGTGGTGCTAGGAGAGGAGTAGGGGGCTTTCAGAGCAGATAAGGCAGGAGTTGAATTCACTCTTCCCCTTGTACCCTGTGTTTCATTTCTATGGTTATAGGTCACTGAGGTCCCGGAGGAACTCTGTGATGAAGGAATCTGGCCCATTTCATTAAGAAATAAGCGACTACCTTCTAAGAAAGATTTTAGAGATCATACAATTAAACTGCTGAAAAAGGGTGCAACCTTAATAAGAGTATAGTAAAAGTATTTCCAGTTCAATTAAATGCTTATGGGATTATAATTGAAAGGCAGAAACATTCCTCTCAATTATAATTCCCAGCAAATTTTGGATTCTTTGGTGCCTGGGAGATTGCGTGTTGATGAGAGGTGATGAAGGATTCATTCATTCATTCAATCATATTTATTGAGCGCTTACTGTGTGCGCCACACTGTACTAACTTCTTGGGATAGTACAGTATGACAATGAACAGATACGTTCCCTGCCCACAGTGAGCTGGATAGGTTTGGAAGATTCCCTTAGGCTGGAAATGAAGAAAACAAACAAAAAAAACCCCAAACATATATCTCTTTCCCTACTTTGACAGGTATCCACATATTCAAACATTTTTTAAAAACCTGCTGTTTCTTCATGTGTATACATATAGTCTTCAAAAATTGAATGATTCTCTTTATCTCTCTCTCTCTCTCTCCCCCCCTCCCCGCTGCCCCTTGTTTTCAGAGATGATGTGACTGATTGCGAGCTCCTGACCAAGTGGATGTATGTATTTAGAAAGACCAACTCTTCGTGCTACATTAAGAGCAGGTAAAGACAGACCTGGCGTTGATTTAATGTTTGTCCTCCAGGCCTCTGGGTCCATCAATGTTTTTAAAATTGACCATATCTCAATTTCACTCCCTTTATTTATAAACTTTAATGGGTGACCAACAGTTATATAATATTTAAATTTTCTATGTGATTTTCCTTAAAAATAATTGTTAGCTAAATAGAGGTTTAATTTGTTTGTGATCTTATACCACACAGCTCTCATCCCATCCCTAGTTTGAGGCTTTTTTCAAATTTGGGAGATGGAAACTGAATTGAGATTTCCTGATGTGTATTTTTGTTGGATAAAATGTGAAAGCCTAGAAGAACAAGCAGAGAATGTCCAAGAGGTTTCTATCCTTTGTATTATTTTGTTTCTTAGTTCACTACAACAGTTTGGCTCTTCAACTTGGTTTGTTATATGTCTTGCTCAAACACTTGAGGGCAAGTGGCCAAAATTAAGTTCTTTTATGTTAGCCTCCAGTGAATTGGCATAATCGCCTAGCTGTGGATGAACAGCTCCTTTAACGAACAGCTCAGGTTTACTTCTAAAGGAAGCAAGTGGTTTTTAGCAGCTCAACTCTTTGATAAAATGTTAGTAGGCAAAGGAAAGACTAAGATTATGGAGGCCCTCTTCTTTCACTGGTGTTGATGGATATAAGGCATGCGTACATGGATGGTGAGGGAGTTATCTTTTTCTGTGCACCGTTATATGAAATAACATCCGATCTATCACGTTGCCTGGAAATGTATACTATATAGGGAATCAAAAGATGCACATCTTTTGCTTTCTAATTTTTTAGAGTATTTACCTTACAGAGCTCTTCTAATAGGGAAACTCTAGGTTGGAGGGGCGGGCTGTTATATACTGTGGAGATCAGATTTCATGTAGGCTTTTCTCAGTTTGAGTGGAGAAGTTACTGAAAATAATGATTGCTTGATTCCCTTATCATTTTCAGCCTGTCACTGTTCTAGCCACCAGGAACCGCATTTCCTGTCTTTGACTTCTCCTGTGGGAGAACAGAAAGGGAGACGTGCTTATTGGAAAAAAACAACAACCTCGCCCCCCCCCCCCAAACCCACAAACAAACAAAACCTTTGACTGAATTTGTAGAGGATCAATAGTTTAAAAGGGTTCAGAAAGGGGCAGGTACCTCAACTACTGTATGTACCACTTCTCCTTTCTAAAGAGTCTTCTGAAAAAGAAGTAAGAGTATGAACTCTCCTGGACCCCTAATATTGTTAGGGATTTCAACCTTAAACAACTGACCGATTTTTAAAGTCAGTTTTTTTCAATACCGTGTGATTTCCAAAAATGAATGAAGCAATTTGATATTCCTCTTGCCTCAGAAGTATGACTCTGCCTATTTGTTTTTCTCTTCATACACTTTTATTCTGGAGATGAATGTTTCACTTGTGGTTGCATTTCATTTCCTGGGCTAGAATAGTGTGATTAAGTCCACTGGAAAGGCATAGCTATGCTAATCAGCATATTTATTTAATTGTGGTGCCTAATTCTCACCTGTATACTTGTTCTCTGCACTTAATGAAGTGTTTGGCACAGAGTAAGTGCTTAACAAGTACCATCATTATTACCGCTAGGAGGGCTTTCTGCTGGAATTCTTTACACCCCCCTAATATAACCACTGTTTGAAGATAGCTTTATGCTTCAAGTAGAAAAATAGTGGCTTCCTGTTTTCACTGATTAAGAAATCAAGGTAATACCATGCTGGCTTGAGTTTTAAATGCAATTTTGAAAATCGGAGGCCAAATGTGTTGCTGTGAGCCCAGAGCGATTTAACCGCAGCACTGAGGAAAATGTTTGCAAAATGGATGCATTTGATTAGGGATGTAATCAGGAGATCTGTGCATGCTTACTGAGGTTCATCCCGAAAGGCCACATACACTTCAGAGGTACAAAGCAAATTTTGGGTAGCAGCCCAATTTAAGGCTACACTGTCCCAAGAAAAACTCCCCCAAAGTCTCTTAAAAAGTAAAGCAAAGCATGTTTTTCTTCTTTCCTCCCTCCATGTTTTCTCTGCCTTGAAAACTGCAAACTCAAATTGTAGGTGTCAATTTACAGGGGAATGCTGGAACAGAGCCAAACAGGTCAGAAGAGATGCCGACAAATTCTAGCCATTTCCTCCGTGGAATTCAGATGATTATGGTGTTTGCTAAGCGTTTACAATATGTAAGCACTGTTATAAGGAGAAACAGTGAGCTTTAGTAGATAGAGTGTGGGCCTGCGAGTCAAAAGGACCTGGGTTCTAGTCCCAGCTCTGCCACGTGGGTGCTGTGTGACCTTGGGCAAGTCACTTGTGAAGCAGTGTGGCTCAGTGGAAAGAGCCCGGGCTTGGGAGTCAGGGGTCATGGGTTTGAATCATGGCTCTGCCACTTGTCAGCTGTGTGACTGTGGGCAAATCACTTAACTTCTCTGGGCCTCAGTTCCCTCATCTGTAAAATGGGGATGAAGACTGTGAGCCTCACGTGGGACAACCTGATTACCCTGTATCTACCCCAGCGCTTAGAACAGTGCTCTGCACATAGTAAGCGTTTAATAAATACCAGCATTATTATTATTATCATTACATTCGTGGAACAATTCTATTTATGAATTTTATGAATGTCACTGACATTTTGGGGGCTCAAAATGAGGATTCTACTCAGCGGTGAGCTCCTTGAGAATAGGGATTGTGTCATGATCATGTATGGCACGCTCTTAAGAATTCAGAATAGTGTTCTACATACAAGTAATAATGAGTGGAATTCGTTAAAACGTACTGTGTGCCAACCACTAAACCCTGGTCGATACAGTGTAATCCAATCAGGCACAGTCACTGTCCCACATAGGACTCAAAGTCTAATTAGGGAGGAAAACAGGTTTTTAATTCCCCATTTTACAGATTGGCACAGAGAAGTTAAGTGATTTGCCCAAGGTCACTCAGTAGGCAGTTGGCCAAGCTTGGATTAGAACCCAGGCTTCTTGAATCCCAATACTTTGTTCTTTCTACTAGACCATGCTGTGTCTCAATAGGGGCTTGATAAATCATATCTGTCAATTCTCGATGATATTCTTTAAGCTAGAAAAGAATCAAGGTATTATCTCTTTTGAATGGGACTTCATGCACAACTAAAAAAATGCCATTAACATAAAAATCAGTCACTGGAAACATAATTACAAAAAGCTTAGAAATTCTGAAGGAAAAATTAACTGTAGGTTAAAAATATCTGCGATGCTTAGTTTCACTTCTAAAACTTTCAACTGGTGTCCCTAGATAACCCACTGTTCTTAACTATGGTGTATTAGTATTGTTGTTATCATCATTATTATGGTAGCTATTAAACTGTTCCTAGCACTGGATTAGATACAAATTAATCAAGTAGGATTCAATCCCTATACCTGTCCCAAAAGGGAATCCCAATCTAAGTAAGAGAGAGAACAACATGATCAGCATCTCATCTCATCAACATGAGATGAGAGCCCTGATACTGCGGGCAGAGCACCGTCCCAAGCACTTGGGAGGGAACTATTCCATTTGAAGGTGGGGAGCGTGTTTGTTGGATATGATGAGGGAGGGAGTTCCAGGCCAGAGGTGGGATATGGGTGAAGAGTCGGCAGCAAATTAGACAAGATTCAAGAACAGTGAGTAGCTTGGCATTAGAGGAGTGTCGTGTGCGATCTGGGTTGTATTAGGAAATCAGGGAGGTGACATAGGAGGGGGAAAGATGATTAAGTGCTTTAAAGCCAGTGGTAAGGGGTTTCTGTTTGCTATGGATGAACAACCGTTGGAAGTTCTTGAGGAGTGGGGAGGGAGACTGACCAGTTTTTCAGAAAAACGATCTGGGCAATAGAATGAGCAGGGATTTCAGAAGAGACGGGAAGTCACAGGGTTTTTGTTCCCAAGCAGAGGCCTTGGAATTTGGCCCACTTTGGAAGCTTCAGGATTTGCCTTATAAAAAGAAACATTTTGTTTTCGTAAAGAAAAGATGGACCTCAGGTAAATGAATGTTTAAAGAGCAAACAAAGCAGGCTAGAGAAGCCTTTAATTTTCCTTTATCAAACACAGACTGCTCAGGCATCTGTCAGGTCAATCTTTATTGTTTCAACTCCAATCATTAATTAGGAAGCCAGGCTTTTTGCACCAATGAAGAGAGCAAAGTATGAAGACCCAACTATGTTGTATATCATGCTCTTATTAACTTCTGCCTATAAATATGCCTGCCATCACCTCAGGGAAACTAACATAATTGGGATTATTGCCTTGAAGCTCCTGTGAAAGTTGGCTGTTTTGGCGTTAATCACTTTTATGGTATTGCACATTTTCTCCTCTTAAATGTGTGTGGGTGAGTGAGGAGGGAAGCAAGAGCAGGGAATCAGAAGGATCTAGGTTCTAATCCCGGCTCTGCCACTTGTTTACTGTGTGCAAGTCACTTCACTGTGACTCTATGCCTCAGTTATCTCATCCGTAAAATGGGAAATAAGGCTGTTAGTCCAATGTTGGACAGGGAGCTGTTAGTCCAATGTTGGACAGGGACTATATCCAACTTGATTATGATGTACCTACCCCAGCGCTTAGTATAGTGGCTGGTACATAGTAAGCGTTTAACAAATACCCTAAAAAAGTACAAAAATCTCTAAATCCAGAGCAACAACATTTCAATGTGCAAACCTGTTCTTAAATATAGTTGTCTTGCCTTCATTTGCTTTCTTTAGTAAAACCGTCCAGTAAACCATCGGGAGGGATTCTTTAGAAAGCCTGTCATAAGAAAATTTGTTTTCCGGCATTACTCTTATCCTGTTCGGCACATAAAACTTTCTCCATCTGCACCGTGGTAGTAGCCCCTCCATTCTGCAAATCCTTCCTTTAAGTCCTCTTTATATTTTTGTGAAAATGGATGAGGGGGATTATCTGACATATCAACCTGGTTTTCTATCGAGTCACATATGGCATCTTTCAGAAGATTGTAACCCCACCATATGGAGTCTATAAACCTCCCAGCTGCACAGAGTAGGATGACACTGTTGTTTTCCTCTTGGGCTGCTCCTTTGGGATGGACAGGCACTATGCTCTGCTAGGCTTTCCAGGATGCTAAACGTGCCATTGCTGTCACACTTAGGGTCTTTCAAGTCGCAAGTGAGTTGATTAGCATCACTTCCTCCTCAAGAGATGGTATTTGATTAGCACTGACAAAGTTTCAGCCACTATACTAAGCGCTGGGGTGGATCCAAGCAAATCGAGTTGGACACGGTCCCCGTCTCCCGTGGGGCTCACGGTCTCATTCCCCTTTACAGATAAGGTCACTGAGGCACAGTGAAGTGAAGTGACTTGCCCAAGATCACACAGCAAGCAAGTGGCAGAGCCAGAATTAGAACCCATCACCTTTTAACTTGCGGGCCCGTGCTCTATCCACTGTCCCGTGTACCTTTTTACTTTAGTGACTGGAGGAGAAGGTAGGGATTGTTGATTTGAGCAGTTTGTGCTCGAGACACTGTGAAAGCCCTGCACTTTGTGGAAGATAGTTCAGTCACTGCCAAATTATCCATGTCACATCATGGGTAAAGTTAACCTGTCAAAGAGAAATAAGGAGAAATGACCCTCTGAGGTAAGCCCCAAATGCATTTTTGGCTAAATTTCCAAACTGACTTTGTACACATATACTGTATTTTAATTTATAGCCAAATTGTTCTGATTAAAGATCATCTCTCACTCCCAACTAGTCTTATCTATGAGGTGTCTGAAAGGAAATATGGAGGAAATCAGTGAGAAGCAGTGTAGCCTAATAGAAAGAACACGGGCCTGGGAATCTGAGGAGCTGGGTTCTAATCTCAGCTCCTTCACTTGCCTGCTGTGTGACCTTGGGCCAGCAGTTAACTTTTCTGTCCCTCAGTTTCCTCACTATAAAATAGGTGTTCACTGCCTGTTCTCCCTTCCCTCTAGACAGTGAGCCCCATGTGGGACAGGGACTCGGTCTGACCTGATTATCTTGTATCTAGCCCAGTGCTTAATATAGAGCAGGAAATATAGCAATTGCTTAATATCAATGCATGCAGACTAGATGGGTGGGAACAAGTAGTAGAGAAACTGAGCCTCGATGGCCTACAGTGTGATAAAAGTGGGAGACGACGTTGGCGGTAGTTTACTGGGAGAAATAGGAGCATGGGATGGTGAATGTAAACATAGGAAACTGGATGGATTTCAGTGCCAATTCCAGTTTTAGATACACTGGATTTGTTAGAGATGTTGCATTTTGTAAAATACAAAAAAGTAAAACTACTTGTACCCCGGATCTCTACCCACCTTATTTACTATCCTATAATCATTTAAGTCTTTTAGCCTTATGAATTAGTTTTCTAATTTAGTGTTAGATATTTTCCACCATTCACTTGTAGTTTAGTGTTCTACCTGGAAGCTGTATACTCTAGGAGCCCTGCCCATGAAAGGTCATTGCTTCATCCTGTTCCTCAGAGTTAGCATGAGTCTTCTGGTACAGGAAAGAAAGGGAAAGTTTTGTAGCTAGTACATCTGAAGGTCAAACGGAGGATCAGGGAAGTGGTGTGGCCAAGCGGCAGAGCTCCGGTCTAGAAGCTGGAGGCCCAGGTTCATTCATTCATTCATTCGTATTCATTCATTCAGTAGTATTTATTGAGTACTTACTATGCGCAGAACACTGTACCAAGCACTTGGAATGTACAATTCGGCAACAGATAGAGACAATCCCTGCTCACTGACGGCCTTACAGTCTAATCGAGTGCTTACTGTGTGCAGAGCACTGTACTAAGCACTTAGCACTGTTTAAGTCGAACTTGGCTGTTTACTCACCCTGTGACCATGGGAGAGTCACTTCTCTGAACCTCAGTTTTCCCAGTTGTAAAATAGGGATAATATTACCCGCCTTGTCTCCATACTTCACAGGGTTGTTGTGAGAATTGAAATCATATAAAGGACAACCATTTATATAGTATATTTACCACATAATAGTTCAGAGAAAGGTTTAATCATGTTATTCAATTTTGAGTCACTATTCTGAAAGTTTTCTGCTTTAAGAGTAAAAAAACTTTTTGATATGTAGGAATTGAAGAAACTATTTTCTTTCCTCCTTCCTTGCAGGGAATGTTGTGGAAAAGAAAAAGGGAACACTGAGTTTATTTCAGCTATTGAATACGAAACCATTCATAACTTTTAGGAGACTGGTACCGTAAATAGAGGCAGAGAATTGTGAAGGCAGACTGCTGGATGGGATATGTATGGAATCTTGGAAACTCAAATGTGGACCAAGCAAATTAGGTTAAGAGTCTGTGTATAAACCTAATCTGTGCGACTATTATACCGCTTCAATTTATGGAGGTTGGAGATCTTCTAATGTTAGTGATGCTGTAAAAATTGTAGGCTGTAAGTAGTGCTGTTGAACTAAAATAATTTAGGAAATGTATTTGCATAAACATTGTACACATTGCTTTCCTATTTGAGAAAATCCCGCAATTTAAGGGAAACAGCTTTCTACTGACTCTTTGGAGGATTAACCGTCCAAAGCCATCCAAAATGCTTCATCAGTCAATCAATCAGTAGTATTTATTGATCACTTACTGAGAGCAAATCACTGTACTAAGCGTTTTCGAGAGAACCACAGATGGAGAACACAGATTCCTTAATGATCAAGGAGTTTACAACGTAATGGTGGAATCAGGCAAATAATGACAAACAATGGGAGTCAGAAAATAGCATACACTTAAAATATGCCAAGATGAAAAACAAGAATAAATGATTGAATGTGCAATTGGGCATGCATGGGTACATAAGTACCAAGGAGGAGTGTTATCATATAAGCGTTAAGATTGGCCGTCGGGATATCATCGGGTTAAGGTTTCTGGAGGGAGTGGGATTTTTGGAGGGTAATGGCCTGGCAGATTTGGATGGCGGAGGTTCCAGTTGGGAGAGTCGAGAGCAGAGCCGAGTTAGAGGTGAGTTTGAGAGCAGGGTGTGGTTAGAAATTAAGCTTTGGAAGAGCGAGACATACTCCCTCGTAACAGATGGAAAAAGCCGATGCGTAAGATGGAGAAAGCTAGTGAGAGCCTTGAAACCAATGGCAAGGAGTTTATGATTGATGGGGAGCAAGATGAGTAGTCATACTTGCTAATGGGTGATAAATTACAACAGGGTAGATGGACTATTCTTTGAACAATTGAAGTAAATATGGAGTCACTTTTTTTTCCCATTAGATGTCTCAGAGATAAACAACCCATGGAGTGCCAAAATTCAAGTCACCACCAACTTCAACTTCAAAGATTTTTAAGGAGGTGGTGAGAGAAGCCAACAGAAAGCTATTTAACCTGTTAGAACAGCCACAATGATTTGGGTTTCTTGGGCCTAATTCCCGATTACTTAGTTCTGTTTTTCTTAGGCTAGACAATGGTTCCAAAATAGGTCCATACATTATATTCATACCCTGAATTCACACTGGGTACAGAATAGCACTTCCTTCAATTTAAGTGAGTTTGGTTGATGATAGAAATTCTCAGTAATTTCCTCTCTACTTGAAGATGGAAAGGTTCAAAAAAAGATTTCCTTGCTGCTTTCAGTATTACATGTGTGATACATAGTAAATGCACTTTAAAGTAGTCAACTAATTATGAACCAATTTAAATGCAGAAGGTGCATATGAGTTTCTTTTTTAACCCCTTTTGAAACTCAGGTGTTTTGTGTGAGGAATGACTATTACAAGACAAGACTATAAATCATCCAGCCTATTTGTATCCATGTAGACAAAGCAAAATGAACAGTTGAACCAGTGATTTTGATTAATGTTGATGGCTAAGCTGAGTAAATAAGATGGAAAAAAACTCCTTGGATTTCAATCCATTACTTTTAATTTTGGTAGAGAAATTTCTTTCCTACCAGTTATACATAACCGCCTTTCAAAATATCATTATGCCCTTATTCTGTGTATCTATAAGAAAGCACTATTAAAATGAGATAGTATGGAAATTAGATATACCATTACACATAAATGGAGTATCATGGAATTATTCATATTTGTTGCACCAATCTACATTTGTAATTCACTTAAGCAATAATTGTCCATTTTGGTGTGGAATTCAAATGGCTATAAGAAATAGAGATACAGAAATAATGTCTCTAAACAACTGCAGCAACACTATTTATACAACTGCTTACATATCTGTTCTGCATATTTTCTCTTCGATTTAGATTTATATCCAAGGATAAAACTCAGTCTCCTTGTGGGCAGAGATTGTGTCTATCAATCCTATTGTATTGTACTTTCCCAACCATTTAGTAAATGCTCCTTAGATTTAGATCCAAGGGTAAAACTCAATCTCCTTGTGGGCAGGGATTGCATCTACCAATTCTGTAGTATTATAGTCTCCCAATCATTTAGTAAAATACCTCACCCACAGCAAGCACTCAGTCAATTCCATTGATTGATTTCTTTGCACTTCTCTGTCCCATGTTTCCTTAGTTTGCCTTCTACACTCAGTAATAAACTCCATTCTCTCAGCCTTTATTACAATAACTGACACACAGTAAGCACTTAACAAATACTATAAAAATACTGTACATCCTAAGGGCTAATTCAGTGCATTTCACTCAGTAGGTGCACAAGAAATACCGTTGCAGCTGCTACTTAGTAGAAGGTTCTGCTCATTAAGATGTCAACTGCTCTTGGCAGCCTAGCTCCTGCTGAAGAATAGTAGAGATTCTCACTTGAAAATGGAGAGAACTTTTCTGATTGGCTTATTTGTCTATGGTTCTACCAAAGAAATACCCTTGATATATTACTTATCCATATAATAACTGTAGCTCTCCTCAGAAGAAACTATTTCCATGTGTCTATCCTCAAAATTATAACGTTCGGTTCACGGAACTTTCATAAGTCAAATTTTTCCAATCGTCCGTCTATCCCAGAAAGAAATCTTTAGAAAAGTCAGATGTTAGAACATTACACGCTGGCTATGGTTTCTGCCAATGGACAGTGTTACCATGCAACTAGTTTTTCTGTTTCTTGAAAAATATTATCTGTCTGTCAAAGTGGCCCGTCACCAATGTAAAAATGGTTCCTGTGCATGATAAATTCATTGCTCTCTACGCCAATTAGAAGAGGAGTAGAAAAGCCGAAACTTTGGCTTTTTATCAAGTTTAAATTATTCCCAGACAAGATCATGCTCAAGCCCAAGCATTGTGGGTTTTGGAAAAAAAAAAACTGAATTGATTCCAAAGTACCCCTCAGACAACATCGGTTTCAATTCCTTGAGCCTGGGGAGAGCAATTCCTCTTTCTTGTACTGCTTCCATGTGTTTGGAGCTGCAGTGGACACGACACAGTTGTGTTAACATCCGTGTGTGTGTGACTCAGGTGGATGTGGCAAGGAGGTCACCTGGATTCTTTTCCACTCCCAGCCTGGGGTTTCACCCCTTTCCGGCAGCAGTGGGCGAAAGACTGAAAAAATAGTTGGCGAGGTTGCACGTGTCCTCTTCATTACTGTCAGTGAGAATCTCAGCTAGACCCCCACAGGGTTTTAAAAGAGCATGGATCTTTTTAGACATGCAAGGAGTGCACCTTCGCATTAAGCTCGGTAATATCTCCAGCCAGATCCTATTCCATTATCTCCTGGGTATCCGTGTATTCAGAAAGGTGGTGGCAGACTTAGTGAAGAGAAAAGGTAGAGGCCTGCATACCAGATGTATGATTTGAAATTGGAGTCCTTCCAGACTTAGTAAAATATGCATTTGCAATTAAAAAAATGTGTGCACTCTCTGTTTCATGCAGTCCCCTCTCCTATGCTGCCACCCAACACTCGTAATCGAGAATTTTACTGAACAGGTAGAGTGATCTTTAATTGATGGGTGGAATGTTGGGCAGAGCATTTTCGGGGGCTCTCAACAAACGTGAGTGTGCTGACAGGAAAGCCTTCCTAACTGGACATGTTACGTTTCAAACAGGAAGGCCTAGTGGATAGAGCAGGGGCCTGGAAGTCAGAAGGACCTGGGTCCTAATTCCAGCTCTGCCATTAGTCTGCTCTGTGACCTTGGGCAGCTTCACTTCTCTGGGCCTCATCTGTAAAATGGGGATTAAGACTGAGTCCCCAGATGGAACAGGGACTGTGTCCAACCCGAGTAGCTTGTGTCTACTCCAGCGCTTGAACAGTGTTTGACACATAGTGAGTGCTTACCACATGCCATCATCAACAAACTCAGTGAGTATATTAGCATATTATTAGCATAGTGTGTGTAAGCTCATTATGGACAAGGAACATGTCTGCTAATTCTTTGTATTATACTCTCCCAAGCACTTAGAATAGTGCTCTGCACATAGTAAGCACTCAATAAATACCATTGATTGATTGATTTTGGTGTAACACTAGGTGTTGATTTTTTTTAATCTAGAAAGATATCTTATTGTTGTTTTAATGCTTTTATGTAGACGTGATTTTCCTTTCCTGTTGACTTAGAGACCAAAGTCAATCGATCAGGCATTCAGTGATTTTGATTGAGTGCTTACTGTGTACAGAGCATTGTACTAAGGTCTTGGGAGAGTACAACACAATAGAGTTAGACATAATCCCTGCCCACAGGGAGCTTACAGTCTAGAGGGGGGAAGACAGACAAAATACAGATAAATGCATGAATACTGTGGGGTTGAGGGAGGGGGGAATAGCAAGTGCTTAAGGGGTACATATTCAAGTGCATAAGCAAAACAGGAGAGGGAGTAGGGGCAAGGAGGGGTTAGTGGGGGAAGGCCTCTTGGAGGAGATGTGATTTTAATTAGGTTTCGAAGGTGGGGAAAGTGGAAGTCTGTTAGATGTCACGGGGGAAGGTGTTTCAGGAAATATCACCTCTATCTCTCCAAATATCAAATTTTCCTTCTTTCGTTGGGGACTTTTATTTTTTAATCTAGAAGCAGATTAATTCACTTTTCACTGTCCAGTCGGCAACATTTTTACTTTTCTGCCATTGTTTCCTTTGTCTATGCAACATTAAATTTTGTGGGGGAGAAAGTACTATCCTGAGTCATTGTCCCTTTGACCTGCTCTATAAGGCTGTTCCTCAGTGGTTCCAGTAGGCACATTGTTTTACATGAAGTACCAAGAGCCAATCAAATATCGTTTGAAGTTGTGATTGGAATAGTCCCAAATGGATGACCATGGTGAAACTGCTTAAGATATTGAAAATCCATGGCAGTCCAGAGTCCTCTGGTCATGAAACAGATTGGACATTCTGTAGACCTTTAGACTGGCCCAAAGACCGCTGCCAATTTGGCAACTCTCGGCCAGTTAATCTCCCAAATAATTTGACTTGCTGAGTCACTTTTTTAATGGCATTTGTTAAGCATTTACTAGATGTCAAGCGCTGTTCTAAGCACCGGGGTAGATTCAAGATAATCAGGTTGGACATAGTCCCTGTCCCTCTTAGGGCTTACAGTCAGTGTCAGAGGAAGGGGGATTTTAACCCCCATTTTACGGATGAGGTAACTGAGGCCCAGAGAAGTTAAATGCTTTGCCCCAGGTCATACACCAGACAGTGGCAGAGCGGGGAGATTAGAACCCAGATCCTCTGACTCCCGGGCCTGTGCTCTTTCCACTAGGCCATGCTGCTTTCCACGTGGTACAGTTTTCTATTTCTTTGCCAACAGGACATCGTGTGTTAATGTCCTAAGGAAGGGGAAGCTGGAGTTACAGCTCCAGATAGTTTTATTTCTTCTCCAAATAGAACTTGCAGGTTTTATATAAGCTTTATAAAGTCCCTGTATGCCAAGCAAAAACATGAATGGACCGGTTTTTCCAGATGAGACAGGTAAAATGACCCCAAGACACCCCCCCCGTACTTCATACATGCTGGTAAAATGTCTAGCCAAGGGTAGTTTACAATGCATGGTGATGATATATGATAAGACATTGCCTTTTAAATTACCTGTGTCAGGATGCCTGAGCTCTATAATTAACATGCATGTCAAACAACGTGAAATTCCTTAACAAATGCACTCCAAGCCTTTTAGCTGGGTGACCCAGGTAGAACTTGTTTTTTTTATCTTTCCTGACTGCTGCATTCTCCTTTTCTAAACATTTTGTTTGGGATTTATCATATTCAGCTCCTCTTTTCATCCTTCCTGTTTTATTGATGAATAATGGGAAGGTTAACACTGCTTATCTTGACATTGGCAAATGAAGAGCAACTTGTTTTAAGGGGCTCTACTCTATATCAACTGGATGATTTCTGTATGTTTGCTTCCAGTTTTAAGTTCTGATTGCTTACTCCTAACAGTAGCTATAAAACACACATTTGCGGGTAAAGCTCTAATCTCACAGTCAACTGAAGTAATCTTATTCCGCAATAGGATTCTAAATGAAATCCCACTTTATGCGGTCTGTTCAGCTGCCCTCTTCAAAGTTACCAACAGGTGGGACCCAAGGAAAAATACCTGAAGCAAGTGTCTTTAGGGTGCAATTCCATCTCCTGATGAATTTACTGTGTCGTACACCTCGATGGTGATATAGTTAAAAAGCTCATTTCAGTACTTTGTATTGAAGCGGGGCACCACATTATAGAATACATTATAGAATGAGCCCCTTAACCTTTAGAATATAACAAAACCTGTTCACTAGCAAAGCAGAAACTCACAGTGGCTTAAATAGGGTTATCATCATCATCGATGGTATTTATTAAGTGCTTACTAACTGCAGAGTACTGTACCAAACACTGAGGGGAGTACAATATTTGTGTTTCTCATGGGGGCTGCTACTTGTTGAGCTGCTTTGGTTTGAAGTTTAATCTAAAGTAGTTAGCCCTGCAAATCCTAGGGTGGGTCCCTGAACAGTGCTACTCTCTGCCTGGTTCTGCTTCTGGGAAAAAAAAAAATTACCACTCGGCTGGTGTTCACAGGCTGGATGTAATGGGTGTTCCCATGTTGGCTATAATGAGTGTCATAGTCCATTGGCTATGGAGCCATTGTTGTGATGTTACCACCTTAGGGAAACAAATAATTCAGGCCTGTCTTAATGTCTAGAGAAAGTGCTTTGGATAAGGCTCTGATGGTCGGAAGAGAGGGGAGAGACAGGAGTTAGGGAGGTTAGTGAAGAGATTGATGAAACAGGTAAAATATGATAAGTCATTGGATCAGTAGAGTAGCAGTTTGCATGGAGAGGACGGGGCAGATTCCAGAGATTTTGCGAAAGAAGAACGGACAGGATTTGGTGACATTAAATATGCAGGTTGAATGAGAACAGTGAGTGGATTATGCTGAGTTTTTAGGTTTGTGTGACAGGGAAGTGATGGGAAAGTCTGGGCGTGGACATGATTTGGGTGGGTAGATGAGGAGTTCCCAGACTGAGCCCCGCTTTTCCTCTGCTCCTCCTCCCCTCCCCTATTTGTTGACGAATTGTACTTTCCAAGCGCTTAGTACAGTGTTCTGCACAAAGTAAGCGCTCAATAAATACGATTGAATGAATGAATGAGAATAGATGGGGACCCAGAACTGAACCTTGAGGGTCACCCACGATCAATCAGTGGTATTTATTGAGCTCTTACTGTATGCAGAGAACTTTCCTAAGAGACTGGGAGAGTATAATATAATCGAGTTGGTAAGCACGATCTGTGCCCACAAGGAGCTTACGTCTAGAGGTAGCATAAGAGAGTGAGTGGGAGGCAGAGGAGGAGACAGCAAAAGATAGGAGGTGATCCAGGAGAGGACCGTGTCAGTGAAGCCAAGGTTCGATAGTGTTTCTAAGATAGAGGGGTAGGTCACTGTGTTGAAGGCAGATGAGAGGTTGAGGAGGAGAAGGATGTGGTAGAGACCATATGATTGGGCAACGAGTCGGTCACTGGTAACTTTAGAGAAGGCAGTTGCTGTGGAATGGAGGGGGTGGAAACCAGACTGCAAGTGGTCAAGGAGAGAAGGAGAGGAAGTGAAGGCAGTGGCTGTAAACCCATTTGAGAAGTTTGCACAGGAGGGGTAGGAGGGAGATGGAGTGATAACTGGAGTCTGCCAAGGGGCCCATGGGGATGCATAGGCAAGATGGAAAGCTGTGAGGAAGGAGCCATTGGTGAGTGTGTGGTTGAAGATGGCAATCAGGGAGGAAAAGACAGAGGGGCAAGATTAAGATATGAAGGGATGGGGTAAGAGCTATGAGAGGAGGTGATAGATTTTAAGAGGTGATGGGAGAGCTCCTCTTGAGATACTTCTGGGAAGGACAGGGGAGTCAGAGAGAGCTGAAGGAGAGGAGACTTTAGTGAGATCAGGCCTGAAGTCTTCAGTTTTATTGTTGAAAGAGGTGGCAATGTCATTGGGGACAAGAAGATTGGAGGAAGGAGGTAGGAGTGTTAAAAACGTTAAAGCAGGAAATTAGAAATGGCTGATGTGGAATGATGGGAAGTAATGAGGGAGAGGATGTTGAAGAAGAAAGTGGACTTTCAGGAGGGACTTGGGAGGGCTGGGTTGATGAATTGTTCCCAGTTTTTGGGAATGGTGTAACTGAGGAGATAGAGGCAGGGAGCGTAGACCATCATATTATAAGATGGAGAAGCAGCGTAGCTTAGTGGAAAGAGCCCGGGCTTGGGAGTCAGAGGTTGTAGGTTCTAATCCTGCTTCTGCCACTTGTCACCTGTGTGACTTTGGACAAGACTTCTCTGGACCTCAGTTCCCTCCTATCTAAAATGAGGATGCAGTCTGTGAGACCTACGTGGGACACCCTGATTACTTTGTATCCACCCCCGCACTTAGAACAGTGCTTTGAACATAGTAAGCGCTTAACAAACGCCGTTATAATTAGATGGTGAGTTTGGGAGGAATGGGGAGAGCGGGTTGAGGTGAGTAGAGCAGGTATGTGAGAGAGGAGTCGTTGAAGAACCTTGTAGCTAAATGTGAGGAATTTTTGCTGGATGCAGAGACGTGTAAGAACTTTGTGCTGGGTGCAAGAGACATATGGAACCAGTGGAGTCTGTTTAAGGAAAAGAGAGAGATGCATTCTGAGGGATGCTTCAGGACCTTAGTCTGGAGCTTGATGCTTCATCTGTACCACAGTCTATCTTCCAGCTTTTTAAAGCTCCACATGGGACAGTAACTGGATCCAACCTTATTGTCTTGAATCTACCCCAGCACGTGCAATGCTTGGCACATAGTAAGTGCTTAAAAAAAGCCACAGTTACTATTAAAAGCCCGTCACTGGGCAGGGATTGTCTCTATCTGTTGTCGAATTGTACATTCCAAGCGCTTAGTACAGTGCTGTGCACACAGTAAGCGCTCGATAAATACTATTGAATGAATTAGCAGGGTCACACGCACGTGATTACAAGACTCTGATGAAATGATGCCTTGGGCCTGGAGCCGTGCTCTCAGAGTACAATATAACCGCTTGGGAAAGTGTGTGTGGCAATGGCTAATAATCTGCACACTGACTCTTGCATTGATCCAGGACATCAACTAAGATGAAACCGCCGTAGAGCATACCCAAACTTTTGTGCTAACTATGTGATGTGTCAAGCACTGTGATAGATATAAATCAATCTGGTAGGATATGATCCCTATCCCACATGGGACTCACAGACTAAGTAGGAGGGAGAACGGGTATTGAATCCCCAGTTACCTCATCTGTAAAATGGGGATTAAGAAGACTGTGAGCCCCATTTAGGAGATGGACTATCTACCCCAATGCTTAGTACAATGCCTGACACACAGTAAGCCCTTAACAAATACCATAAAAGAAAGTGAAAAAAATTCCAGTGTTGAAGAAGCCTAAATGCAGCTGTTTGACATATTTTATTTATTGATAATAAATAGGCTTGATAGCTACTGATACAAAACAGCAGTACAAGGCTGAGAATAACCAGCAGACTCCAGCATGTCAGAGTTATAAATCATACATGGGAGTCATCTTATGTAACAACCCACAAAATGAAACACTAGCAATTTTTTAAGTAATAAAGTTAAAGGGTAAGTAGGTTACTTATCACTGTATTGCACTCAACCCGGGCTTTTGTGATACTTTAAAATACACAGATGGACTCTGGAGAAGTCTTTAGAATCAATTTGTAATTTCAGAGCTTAAGTTCCACCGGTAAGCCAAAAAGCAGTGCCGTCTTATGAATGACTTTGAAGCATCGTTCAGTGGAAAAGTGGTGTTAGGTGTCTTTACATAATTACATCTGGAAAGATAAAATGCTTTCCTGTATGGTAACATTATGTCCCAGCTGAAATAAATGGTGCTGTTCACACCGTATTTTTTCCTACTTATGTCTTATTTCAAATAAGGTGAGAAGTCTGAAAGATTGGAAAGAAAACGTCACCTCGAAATACTTGTAGAAATTGTTTCATTCTAGTCGAGGATTCTTTGGCTATTCGTGGAGGCGGTGTGGGCTAGTGGAAGGAGCACAGTTCTGGAAATCAGAAAATGCAGGAAATCATTTCTCATCTGCCACTGGCCAGTTTTGTGACACCTTGGGCAAGCCACTTAACTTCTCTTGGCTTCAGTTCCTCAACTGTAAAACAGGATTCAAATACCTCTTCGACTGGGAGGCTTGTTAGAGACAGGGACTGTGTCTCATCTGATCATCTTTTATTTATTCCAGTGCTTAATGCTCAGCACAGTGCTTGGTTAAGGACTTGACAAAATCCACTTTTATTAGTAGCAGTGCTAGTAGTAGTGATGGTAGTAGAATTTTGCTTCTTGATGGCTCAAGTAGATCAACCATTCAGTGGTATTTATTGAGAACATACTGTGTGCACAGCACTGTCGGAAGTTTACTGTAAGTAAGAGTACGGTAGCACAGAGCTGGTAGATGCGTTCCTGGTCCACATCCTGGACCGGTTACCCTTCCCCTCGGAGAAGTCCCCACACATGGGAAGGCAGAGGGATGGCTAGAATTCCCAGGAAACATGCAGGTACAAACTAGGATTCTGAGATCAGCTTCTATCTAGTGAATAGTCCTAGCCAAGCACCGGCAATCAGCCAGCACTATTTATTTAGCACTTAAATTTTGCTAGGCAGGGTGGGGAGTTTGAAAAGACAAATAAGACCTAATCACTGCATTCAAAGACCTTATTTCTCTTATGGGGAGTCAGGAAGCACAAATTCCTAAACCCAGATACAAATGAGAAGTGATGACAGATGCAGGGAAGAAAAGTTACGCCACACTGCAAACTGCATGCTTCAGGAGGTAGTCAGGAGGACCTGAGCTAGGATCTTGCTTGCAGTGGAGAAGAATGAGATCCCATAGCGGTCATGATCTGTTCTGCAGTGGGATCCAGAGTATGGACTGGAACCTGAAGAGTTCGGTCTTGAGAGAGGTTTTAGGGGGGATTTGGGGGGGCGCATTTGCTAGTGCTTATTAGGTGTCAAACATTAAGTTTTGGGTTAGATACAAGTCGATCAGTTTGGACACAGTCCCTGTCCTGCAAGGGGCTCAAAGTCAAAATAGGAGGAAGTAATGAGATTTCATCGCCATTTTGCAGATGAGGAAATTGAGGCACAGGGAAGTTAAGTGACTTGACCAAGGTCACACAGCAAACACTTGGCAGAGCTGGGATTAGAACCCAGGTCCTCCAACTCTCAGGCCCAGGCTCTTTCCACTAGGCCGTACTGCTTCTCAGCTGATTCGGTTAAGGAGGAGAAAGCGTTGAACGATCCCTGTCTTCCCGCCCTTTGGAACCGCTCCTAGAAACTACACTGAATGAGGTTGGTGCTTCTTAAGATGAAGATCATCCTGCTGCAGAATTTCTCCATGGAGTCTGGCAAAGAGACCCCGATCCCCCTCTAGTCTTCCCCTCTCTACTGTAAGCACGCTGTGGACAGGGAACATGTCTAACAACTCTTTTGCCTTGTATTCTCCCAATCACTTAATACAGTGTACCGCACACAGTAAGTTCTCGATGAATATCACTGAGTGATTGATGATCCCCCCAGAACTAGAATTGAAGGGTTTTATGAAGCACAAGAAGTCTATCATTCTAAAATTCTTCCCCAGATCAAGAGTGGATTCAGAAGAACAGAAAGAGAATTAGGTCTGTTGAGAGAATGCTTTTCCCACTTTCTCTGGGAGCAGAAACTGGAAAGTTTTTAATCTTTCCGGCAATACAAATGATAGTCTTAGAGAAAGCCACTTGCTCTTTTTGGTAGGGACTTGTTTACCAACTCTCTTATATTGGACTCTCTCAAGTGCTTAGTACCGTGTTCTGCACACAGTAACTATGATTGATTTCTCTAGGTGTATTTCTCTATTTGATGCAGGCAAGCATTTATATAATAATAATAATAATGGTATTTGTTAAGCGCTTAATATGTACCAGGTGCTGTACTCAGTGCTGGGGTTGCACCACTCCTCAGGCACTTGCGCAGGCTCCCCCTCTGCCTTCCACACTCTAACTGTAGGACTCCCTTAAGACTCAGTTCTGGTCCCCTTCTATTCTCCATCACCCGCTCCTCTGGAGAACTCATTCACTTCCGTGGCTTCGACTACCATCTCCACATAGATGATTCCCAAATCTACCTCTCTCCTTCTTTGCAGTCTTGTATTTCCTCCTGTCTTCAGGACATCTCTGCTTGGATGGCCCGTGAACACTTCAAATTAAACACGTCCCAAACAGAACTCCTCGTACTCCCACCCAAACCTTATTCTTCCTGTCTCACCCATAACCTTGGCATTATCCTCTCCCACCCAAACCTCATTCTTCCTGTCTCACCCTTAACCTTGGCGTATCCTCGATTCAACCCACATATTCAGTGGCATGAAATCCTGTCAGTTCTACCTGCACAGTATCACTAAATCCACCCTTTTCTCTCCATCCAGCCCTGACTATTGTGTCAGCCTCCTCACTGACCTCCCTGCCTCCCGTCTCTCCCGTCTCCAGTCCTTACTTCACTCTGCTGCCTGGATAATTTTTCTTAAAAAAGCCATTCGCTCCTGTATACTCACTCCTCAAGAACTTCCATGGGTTGCCCTCCCACCTACACATCAAACAGAAACCATTTGGCTTTAAAGCTCTCAATCAGCTACCTTACCCTCAGATTTCCTATTACAACCCAACGCACACACTTCACCCCTCTAACGCCAACGTGCTCACTGTACCTCGATCTCTTCTGTCTTGCCACCGCCTTCTCTTCTTCAAAACGTTATTAAAATCACATCTCCACCAAGAGTCCTTCCCTGACTTATTGGCTCAGTGGAAAGGGCCCGGACTTTGGAGTCAGAGGTCATGGGTTCTAATTCCAGCTCTGCCACTTGTCAGCTATGTGACTGTGGGCAAGTCACTTCACTTCTCTGGGCCTCAGTTATCTCATCTGTAAAGTGGGGATTAACTGTGAGCCTCACGTGGGACAACCTGATTACCCTGTATCTACGCCAGCGCTTAGAACAGTGCTCTGCACATAGGAAGTGCTTAACAAATACCAACATTATTATTATTGTTATTATTTCCCTTACTCTCTTTCCCTTCTGGGTTTCCTATGCACTTGGCTCTGTAGCCTTTAACACTTGTAGTCTTTAACGCTTAGAGAAGCAGCATGGCTCATTGGAAAGAGCATGGTCTTAGGAGTCAGAGGTCATGGGTTCTAATCCCGGCTCCGCCACCTTTCGGCTGTGTGACTTTGGGCAAGTCACGTAACTTCTCGATTCCTCAGTTACCTCCTCTGTAAAATGGGGATGAAGACTGTGAGCCTTACGTGGGACAACCTGATTAACCTGCCTCTACCCCAGTGCTTAGAACAGTGCTTGGCACAGAGTAAGCGCTTAACAAATACCAACATTATTATTATTTTTGATATTCACCCCATCCTCTGCTACACAGGTGTTATGCATTTATCCATAGTTTATTTTAATGTCTGTCTCTAGTCTGTAAGCTCCTGGTGGATAGGGAAAGGTTCTTCCAAGCTTGTTCCTATTGTACTTTCCCAAGTGCTTAGTTCACTGTTCTGCACACAGTAACTGTGATAGTTAAGTTCCACTGATGGATTGCAAATATGAGCGTGGGGCCTCGTGAATGTTGTCTAATATCTATGTGATTTTAAAAATGAACTTCTTCTCTGCCATGGACATCTCTCCCATTGCTTCCACACCTCGTTCCACCTACCCTGCTGCCAGATTGGCTCAGTCCAGGAATGCTCCAGTGTCTCTACCTCAGAGACTGTGCCTTGCAGGCAGTGGTGAGAGCAGTCCATCCCAAAACAACACCCCTTCTGAGCTTGCTAGATACCCATTCAACTTGGAGGTGCTGTGGTTTTGCCGAAGATCCTGGAGGTACCAGATTTCTAGCACTGGTGAGAGGGCCGGGCTCCCATTAAGCCCCCGGAGTTCACCTGTTTCCAAAAAAGAGTCTTCCCTCATTTTTGTCAATAATCAAGTCCACGTAGTTGGGAAGAAATATCAGATGCACAGAGGACCTATCGTCTGTGGAAATAATGGGATAGATATAGCCAATTATTTTAAAGTTTAAACCTTTTAATTATTTTAATACTTCAATATTAATAATAATAATTCATTCATTAATTCAGTCACATTTATTGAGCACTTACTGTGTGCAGAGCACTGTACTAAATGCTTGGAATGTACAATTCGGCAAAAGATAAAATCCCTGCCTAACAACAGGCTCACATTCCAAATGGGGGAAACAGATAAAACTGTACAGAACAAAACAAAACAAGTAGTCTGGCATCAGTATAATCAAGATAAATAGAATCATAGATATCTGAAGATCATTAACAAAATAAATAGAGTAATAAGTAATATATACAAATATGCACAAGTGCTGGGTGGGGGGAATGGAGGGGGGAGGAGGAGCAGAGGGAAAGGGAAGGCTCAGTCTGGGAAGGCCTTCTGGAGGAGGTGAGCCCTCAGTAGGGCCTTGAAGAGGGAAGAGACTTAGTTTGGCGGATGTGAGGAGGGAGGACATTGCAGGACAGCGGTAGGACGTGGGCCGGGGGTCAACGGCGGGACAGGCGCGAATGAGGTGTGGTATTTGTTAAGCACTTGCTATATGCCACACACTTTACTAAAGACTGGGGTGGATACAAGTAAATCAGGTTGGACACAGTCCTTGTCCCACATGTGGCTCACTGTCTTAATCACTATTTTACAGGTGATGTAACTGAGGCACTGAGAAGGCCTGTGCTCTATCCATTAGACCGCACTGCTTTAGTTTAACTACTAAACTAAAAACAATGTCATCGTTTGAACTTCTCATCTTCAAAAATAAATACTATTGACTCATAAACGGCTCCTTTTTTTACAGCTGGATTTTCAGCTGGCCAAGTCACAGAGTTGTTACATTACTTTTCTGTGGCAAAAATGGAGAGTTGCCTTAGAAGTCAAGTTAAACTTTGAAAGCCTCTGCTTCTTGATTTGATATTCAGATGCTTCTAAACTCTTAATTATCATTCAATTGACAGATACATATGTTATAGTGTTCAATATGAGCTTACAAAAATACCTACACATTCTAAACAAATACATTCGTAATGTAGGAATTCAGTGTCTCCACTGATGCTGCAAACATTTGGGATTCAATAAATTTCAAAATGAATGTTGTGAAATATTTCCTTTGATTATAAACCAATAGGGCTTTCAAGGGATACAGAATCCATATGTTTCTGATTCATTTATATTTAAATCATAACATAATTTTTGCAGAGAAGTCGTTCAATGCCACTGTGATTACTCTCTGTCTAGGAATAGGAACAACAGTTTTGCAGTGTAAATACTTTCCAAATGAAAAAGCTTAATCCCATATACAAACTCCAGAATCTCCTAAACTAAATGATGTCTCCCATTTCTAATTTCAGCTTTCACTTCTTTATCTCAGTTAATGGGATCAGTGTTTTGCCTTAGGATTCATTTTTATTTCTTAACTTCTGGTTCTGGGTATACTGCACTAAAGTGCATTCTTGCAAAACCCTGGCCAGATCAACGGGGACTCTATTTCTTAGGTACTGTAGGCAAAAGCCGATCTCCCTCCCCTCCTAAGAGATTAAAATAATGGATGGAAAAAGCAAGGTTTTTTTGCCTTAGAATAGTAATGAGTTTCAGGCAGGCACTACACTGCCTGAGTTCACTGGAAGAGTGTCAACTGTCTCATTTGCTCTTGGTAGATGTGATCCAAGGAATTTTAACAAGGGTTGTGCTGAATATGGGAATGAAATCCCCCAGAGGAGGGAATACCCCCATTCTACTTGGGCAATACATTGTCACCATGCATTTTGGCCAGAAAAATGATTATGGAAGTAGAGTGAGTTAGTCCGGTAATATGAACCTGTGTAGTTATAGCATGTCGTGGTGTTGGAAAAAAGGTTGGTGCACATGTGGGCAACTATGCCTTGTTCAATATAATGACTTATTCAATGAGAGTTTTCCTTTATGTGGGGTTTTGCAAGAATGCAATCCCTGTGTTATTAGACGATCTAGGAGAATCTCAGCTCAAAACTGACAATTTCCTGGTACAGTACTGGGCACACAGTAAACGCCCAATAAATATGATCAAATCAAATACAATTGAATGACAATTTCCTATTGTACAGGTCATGCTATCTCATTAGCCACCCATACATCTATATATTATCTACCTATTCACTAGAGAGTATTATTTTTCTCTCTTTTCTCTCTCTCAACTATAGACTACTCATCGATTGCTTATTCTGCCCTTCTATAAGATTGTCATCTCCCGAAGAGCAGAGATTAGATCCCAGACTTATTACGTATGCCCCCCAGAAATCTAGTTCAGTAGTCTGCACATAGTAAGTGCTCAACAACTAATGGTAATTCTGATACTGTTTAGAATCAGCATTCTAATATTGCTTATTTTCCATAGAAACGCAATCTATCAGTGGTATTTGTTGAGCACTTATTATGTGCAGAGCACTGTGTTCTAAGTGCTTGGGAGAGTACAATACAAGAGAATTTGCAGACATATTATGAGACATAAACTCATAAACAAAATGAGTTTACAGTCTAGAAATATTGGGTTAGTTTAACACAGGCAACCTGGGCAGGATGAGGGTGGGTGACCCCTTCTGCATCTTCCCGCCTAAACCCTTCCCTCCCCCACAACTTTTCTATCATTGTAGACAACACCACCATCTTCCTTGTTTCACAAGCCTTTAACCTCGTCATCTTTGACTCATCTATCATATTCAATCTGCGTATTCAGTCTGTCTCCAAATCCTGTAAATTGTAAAACCTTCACAATATTTCTAGAATCTGTCCATTCCTCTCTATTCAAACTGCTGCCATTCTGATCCAGGAACTCATCATATCTTGCCCTGACTACTGCAACAGCCTCCTTGTTGACTATCTCACCCCTCTCCAGTCCATACTTCATTCTGCTGCCCAGATCATTTTTCTAAAAAAAAAGTTCAGTTCAAATCTCCCAACTCCTTAAAACATCCAGTGGTTGCCCATCCACCTTTTCATCAAACAGAAATTCCTTATCTGTGGATTTAAGGCATCTCTCATCTCCCACTACAACCCAGCCTGTACACTGAGCTCCTCTAATGCCAACTTAATTACTGTACCTCTATCTCATCTCCCTTTTCTCACATCATTCCTCAGACCTCCCCCTTCATATCTGACAGGCCACCACTCTTCCTATCTTCAAAGATGTACTAAAGTTATATTTCCTCCAAGAAGTCTTCTCTGACTTACCTCTGATTTCCCCATCCCATTCACCCTACCTTCTGGGTCATCTAAGCACTTGGGTCTGTACCCCTTAATCATTTTATTGACTCACCCCAGTCCCTCAGCATTTATGTGCAGATCCTTATACACTGCTGCTTCCCCTCTATGTAATCTATTTTAATATCTGTCTCCCAAAATATATTGTAAGCTCTTTGAGGGCAAGGATCATGTCTACCAGTTTCATCATGCTATACTCTTACATGTGCTTAGTACAATGCCTTGCACACTGTAAGCATTGGATAAATACCATTTTTTCGTGCCTTTAAAAGAAGCCATCAACGCAGAGATGACATTCAAGTGGAGAGCAGCTAATATTTTTCAAGGTCAGCAAAGTGCAAATATGAGCAATTTATCTTATCCCTGGTACCTAGAAATCTAATTAGGAAAATAAGATCAAAAGCAGTGCCTTTACTAGGTCAGACCAATAGTTTATCCGGACCAGTAGCCTTTTTTAATGGTGACAGCAGAATGTTTGGAGGAACCAGATGATAATAGACCTACTAATTGATAATAGGCCTACTAATATCCTTTTTAGGGAAATATCACTAAATTGCTGTTGGTCCGTTCCCTTGACAATTCTTAACATAACCATCCTTCTCTTTCCAATCCACCCCTTGTCTGCTGTGTGACCTTAGGCAAGTCACTTCACTTCTCTGGGCCTCAGTTACCTCATCTGTAAAATGGGAATTGAGACTGTGAGCCCCACGTGGGACACGGATTATGTCCACCTCGATTTGCTTGTACCCACCCAGTGCTTAGTACAGTGCCTGGCACATAGTAAGTGCTTAAGAAATACCACAGTTATTATGATTATTATTAAATCCTTATTGCATCTGTCACCAAATACTGTCAAATTTTCCTCCGCAACATTTTCAGCATCTGCCCTTTCCTTTCTATCCAAATGGCCACTATGCTCGTCCAGGCACTTATGTCCTGGCTTGACTGTATCATCAGCCTTCTGAACGGTCTCCTTGCCTCCTGTCTGTAGTTCTTCCATTCTGCTCCTCAGATCATTTTTCTAAAACATCATTCTGTAAATGTCAAGTGTTCTTCAAAGCCTCCATGGCTACCTGTTCTCTTCTGCATCAAGCAGAATCTCCTGATCATCAGTTTTAAGGCACTCATTCAGCAATCTTTCATTGCTAGCTTAAATAAAAGGAGCAAGTCAAGGCAATGCAGAAGGGAATGGAAGAAAAGGAAAAGAGGGCTTAATCAGGGTAGACCTTTTGAAAGAGAGTCTTCAGTAAGGCTTTGAATGGAGGAGAGTAACTATTGCATATGAAGAAGGAGGGCATTCCAGGCCAAAGGGAGGATGTGGGCCAGAGGCCAGGGGTGAGATAGAAGAGGTTGAGGAATAATGAGAAGCTTAGCATTAGAAGAATGAAGTTGTGCCTGCTGGGTTATAGTTGAAGTGTAGCACGGTGAAGTAGGAGGGGGCAAGGTGATTGACTGCTTTAAAGTGGATGGTAAGGAATTTGTAAGGTAAAGTGGATGGTAAGGAGTCTCTATTTCCCAGTTGATTTGAAGGAAACACTTTGAGGGCAAGCATGAAGCCTATTATTTCTATTATACTCTCCCAAGTGCTTGGTGCAATGTGCTTTACCCAGCAGGTATTCAATAAACACTACTAATGAAATAGTCCAATGGTAAGAGCACCACTTTGAGAATCAGGAAACCTGGATCCAAATCTTGGTTTCACTTGATGAGACTGTGCCATTCATGGGGAAGGTTTTTGACCAAAGATCCACCAAGGACATTCCATGAAGTGGACCAGCCCCGGGGGAGTGTGGAAAAATAGCTAATCAGAACAGGCAGTAAATGGCATTTTTTAATTGCTTACTATGCACCAGGCACTTTCCTAAACACTGGGGGTAGATACAAGCAAATTGGGTTAGGCAAAGTCCCTATCCCACGTGGGGCTCACAGTCTCAATCCCCATGTTCCAGATGAGGTAACTGAAGCCCAGAGAAGTGAAGTTACTTACCCAAGGTCCCCCAGCAGACAAGAGGTGGAGCCGGGATTAGAACCCATGACCTGCTGAATCCCAGGCCTGTGCTCTATCCACTACTCCATGCTGTCCTCAGTGATCACAGCCCTGCCAAACCAATCACTGTCAACACTGAGCTCTGGCCCAAATCGGTCCTTCATGTGCACTATATAATATGCTGCACCCTTGCATTTTTTAGTCTCTTATTGTATTCCATATCACAACAGGAATCTGTCTGGGAAAGGAAAGGGAGTGTAAATGGTGCCAGGAAAAATGAATAATCAGTTTTTCACATAAATTCTCATTCCTGAAGTCTCAGGCCCAAGATTCCTCCATCATTCTCCCAAGAGACTCTATCATCATCATTGAACAATCGTAATTTTTACCCTACATCTTTTATTTTCCCCTCCTGTATGAACTTTTCATTCATGTACTGGCCCAAAGCCCCCTTGAACCTTTTCTATTCTAAACCTGTACAACTTTCCTTCCTACTTAGACTGTGAGCCCCATGTGGGATAGGGACTGTGCCGACCTAATTAACTTGCAACTACTTAAGAACTTAGAACAGTGTTGGCCACATAATAAGCGTTTAACAAATACCATTCAAAAAAATCTTGGGGTGGCAACACGGTCTCTTTGCTTAAGGCCGCTGTGTGAAGAAGTGACCCTTTTAATTTCTGTCACCTTCAAGTGTCACCTCATCACAGTGTGGTGGGGTTTGATGAGAAACAATTCCATGGATGCCATGTACATACCTGTCATGAGTCTATAACTTGAGTCGTGTCCCCCTCAGACTGAAGAGATCTAATCTGTTCATTTTATCCTTCTATGGAAGGTAGTGTGTTGGGTTGGAGAAGGCTTTTGCAAATACCATAGACTGTCTGAAAAGCAAACAGGTTCTGAAGCAAATTAAGCCAATGTAGTCTTTAGAAGGCCAAGTGACTCTACTTAGATTAACACATGTTGGACACATCATTAGGAGGACTAATTCTCTAGAGAAGACTCTAATGCTAGGAAAAGACCAAGGAAAACGTAGAAGAGGCAGATCAACAGCTAGATGGATAGAAACCATAACGATAATGGAAGAGTCATTAGCCAGGTTTCAGATTATGGCAGATGATAGGGCATTCTGGAGAAAGTATGTCCATAAAAGTCCCTATGAATCAGAAATGACTCAATGGCATATATATATATATATATATATAATCTAGTTAATCGCATTAAAATCCAGCCTGCCTTTCTTTTGTACCTTTTCCAGAACCACCTCAAATCCTTCCTAAGAAAGGCCTCCAAGTTACAGATATAGCATGTTTTTATGGAAAAAAAGCTCTATCCTTTCTTTTCTGTCTCTCATCAATGCCATGCTGACCCCAGTGAGTTCTGGGACAATGTGGGGCAAAGAAGTTAGCATTATTATTATTACTATTACAATATGAAGTGCTTATGATGTTATATAAAATGCCTCCATTTTACAGTGAGGAAACTGAGGCACTGAGAAGTTAAGTGCCATGTCCAAGGTCACACAGCAGGGAACTGGTGGAGCTTGAATTAGAACCCAGGTCCTCTGGCTCTGAGGCTCGGGGTCGGGGTCTTTCTACTAGGTCACACTGTTTATCTTGAAGCTTTCACCTGTAGCATTCTAAGATCACCATTATCCTCATCCTTGTGAGTTCAGCATTTGTCAGGCTGGAGAACAACCTGATTTAGCGACTGTAAAAGTCAGTTGCATAATCCTTAGCCTAGGAATTGGATAAAATCTATTTTTAGATGCTCCTGCCAAGTCACTTTAGGAAAACTGTAGGGGATAAAGGCAAGGTGATTGTTATTCACCAGATTCAAAGAGATCATTAATAATGTGCTGCCATTTGACGCTTCTGCAAACGATACAAAATGGGAGAAAATCTTTATGGACAGTAGGGATCTTGTAGTATGAGAGAGACCAACCTAACACTGCACTGGTTAATATTAGTAGCATAATACTTCCTTCTAGCAAGCAGAGCTGGGTGAAGCTGTAAAAGAAAACATCAGATAAAACAGAGTGCTCACAACTTCGCAACAGCTTTGAAAGTATTGTCAATAAATGCTACAGTTTGAAACAGAGCTAAGTGATAGTATGTGATAATACTGCACAATTGAAGCAGCACTTCAGTATCTAATCTTAGGATTAGAGCAGATCTGGAGGTTCACACCACTGAAACCTTGTAGGGCCTGAATTTATAGCTCTCCTCTGCTGATATAAATAACAGTCACAGATTAGTAGAGGCATACTATGATACAGTTTACTGAAAAATGCCAATGACAAAGTCACGGAAATTTACTTTGTCTTCAAAAATGAATATAAAGAAAGAAGAATTGCAATAGAAACTGAAGCATGTGTTTTTCACTATCGTCATGTTTGTTTAAATGTTTCCAAATATGCAGTTCCTTGATAATGACCTTTGGTGTACTAAAATTTAAGGAAAATCTGGCTGCGCATCAAAATATTGCCAGACAACAAGAATTTTATATTTGCAGGACTGTATTACAATATTATATCCCTTTTTCAGCTTCAATCACCACCACTTATTTGATTAACCAAGCTAGAGAAATGAGAAGAAAGTGAAGAAATTCTCAAAATAGTGTGGGACAATCTCACAAATGTAACTGGCCAGAAAACTATGGAAGGCGATAAGGAGATGATGGAAAAGATGTACTGAGAGGAAACGGGAGGAAAGAATAGAGCAAGAAGTAGAGTAAATTGGAAACAGAAGCTTGAAAGAAGATACCATTTTGGAGAGAAATCTTTTAAACTCAGTTTCCCAAATCATGCCTAAAAGCTGTCCATGCTACAGCCAAATAATGAGATTATATTTGATTCACCAGCCCTGCATTGTCATGCTTGGATAGAGTAATATTATATAATGTATTTGGTGTGGTTATTGGTTTGCTACAGCAGCAGCAGTGGAAAGCCTCTATTTGACATAAAATTGTTTTGGGGATTTTTTTTTCCTTCTTTGCTGCATTTTCATGGACATTTCAAAGTGAAACTTATTGCTGTGCTAGAGGGTTTTATTTTGAGGCCGCCTAGTACATCTAGTTCACAGACGAAACTTAAATCACCACTACATTTACATAGTGATTCTTCTGTATGTCACTGTTACAACGATTTGTCTCTCACAGCATTCTTACCGTAATGGATAAAACCGTCTACCAATTTCATAATGAGAATGATATGTATGCACAAATGAGTTTAAAAACAGCAAATGACCATCTTGTGTGTTTAAATTTCATATCTTTTTCAGACAACTCTCATTCCATGTCGCTATCAAAGCAAGCATTTGAGGGGTTTGCTGAATTGTCGAGATGATGCATCTAATCATTAGGAAAGAAACCTCATCATTTAAACCCTAGCATTTCCATCAATCAATGTGGACTTGGGTCAGGAATAGAACCGATTCCATTTTTCTCTCCCGTAGTAAAATGCTTCTAAGTTTCTCACATCACAGGAATGTTTGCAAGAAATGGCAGTGATTTTTGTGGTGGTTAGAATGAAGATGGCTATGAAATGCAATCCAATCACTGATTTTCATTGAGATGAGGAACTGTGCTTTTTGACTGCTTTTTTCTCCTATATTGTGCTCTGCGTACTGGGAGAACCTGGTGAATATAAAATGACAAGAATGATAGCAATAGGTTATAGGTCTTGGTGGATTGGATCAATAAACTATGGACTGGGTATGAAGGACTCAAGCACATTCATTGAATTCAACTTTCCAGAAATTTTTAGATCCTTTCTCCTCTAAGACCCTGGAAGATTCTCTTTGAAAAATGAGTGAGCAACTTACAGTTCATTCCCGTTTCTAGTCATAAGGTTAGATTGAAAAACAAAATTTTAAAGCTTACAATCTGATGATTACTAGAAATGAGGAGAATGTGCTAGAATCAGTAGAGGAAAAGCTTTTTTAGATTCAGGGGGAAAGGTGCTATTTAAGTGAGATGCTCAATTATGCTTTGGAGTGATCTGACAAGATGCAGCTAATTAGAGAAAGTCCATTCAGTCTCACCTTTCCTCAGCTCTCAGATACAGTGTACAGGGCTCTCGTCATTCTTCTATCCAAATAAATCTGCAGTTTTCCTTGTCAGCATACAGGAGGAGGGCCTTCCAAAAGACACATTTCTTTCATTTGGGAGAAATTAAATCCAGGTTTAAAGCTCTTCTCTAGCTCACTACTGTTTGCTTTCTTTAGAAAGATGCTGTAGCTTTGCCAGGCCCAGGGCGAATTGTGACATGTGCTGGCAATCCTGAGAGGCGACTTTAGAGCACCCCCAGCCTCCCCTCTCCAAAATACAATATTGAGATATTTATTAGGAGCAGTGCTTTGCCACAGCTCTTGACGGGGGTTAAGGCTAAGCCTAGGGAGACTCTTGTAAGGTCCAGTTTCCTGTTGCTTATCCCCACTGATACTTAGAGCAAAGTTAATCCACTTCCTGGGGCATCCTACTGTGATGCAAGTCCTTGTAATTAGTCAGTAGCCTTGCCCGTGATTTCCAACGGGGACAGGGAATTTGGTTCTAGAAGTCCCCTGGGTTACTTTTCATTTATACAAATCAAGAGGGATTTAAGAACACAGATAAAGGTGCAATAGAAGCAGACAAGATTTTTCTTATGTAAATTCTTATTTATAGCCTCTACTCATCCAAATGGCTTTAAATATTTTGAGTCACATTTTCCGTTGGCCATTCGAAATGGGCTCCTTTGCCTTACATTTTTTCTCTCCAGTCTCTAGTCTTTTTCTTACTCTGTTTGCTAAGCACTTACTGTTTGTCAGGCACTGAACTCCCTGTATTATGCGCTGATGGGGAGAAGAGTAGCAGTTTCAAATTCAAGCTTTGAATTTGCTAATATGATGAATATTTTTAGAGAAACTAAGTAATCAATCAATGGTATAGCACTTACTGTGTGCAGAAACTGTACTAAGCTCTCAGGCAAATGCAGTAGTGTTGGCAGACACGATCCCTGCCCTTGAGGAGCTTATGATCCCAAATGGCATGGATCATTTTCAGTTTTCCACTCATTTCCGACTTTTCGATGAAGAGCCAGTTTCTGACGAAGGCCCATTATTTTGTCATTAAACTGTCTGCTCGAGCCTTGCATCTCTCAAAAAACAAGTGGTGGGAATGAGTTTTTTGTGGAAATCTTTCCCAAAGAGTTTGTTTTTTTTCTTTTATGATATTTGATTAGCATTTACTATGTGCCAGGCTCAGTACTAAGCACTAGGGTAGATACAAGTAATCATGTTGGACATAGCCCCCGTCCCATGTGGGGCTCAGTCTCAATCTCCATTTTACAGATATAACTGAGATACTGAGAAGTTGTGACTTGCCCAAGGTCACAAAGAAAACAAGTGGCAGTGTTGGGATTAGAACCCAGGTCCTTATGACTCCCAGGCCCATGCTGTATTCACTAGGCGGGCTAGTGTTTTTAAATCATCTCTACATTGTGGAATGGTTATTAGGTCTTTTAACTGCATTCTGCATTTCCCTACAATCTTCAGGTATGCATGTCAGGACACCAGTGTATTTATCATTAAATTGTTTTTATCAGTGGAAACTGGTCTTATGCATAGCCAGTTGCCTTGATCACCGACAGCTCTAGGCTCTCTGAAGCTGAAGATGGTATCAAGGAGCATTAACAAAGTTCCTGTCATTAGTCTTTCCTTTAAGAGTAGCAAGAGCCCCGGGGAGAAGGATAATAAACTATAAAAGTGTGTTTATTAGTATTTGAAATGGAGAGTACTGGATTCTAATAAAAACATTACTGGGTGTGTGAAATACATGGTGCTCTAAAACCTCAGCTTATTAAACAAAGGGCTGTGATAACACTGTTTATTTTAGGAAGGGAGCTATTAACTGGTTTATCACTGAAGAGGGGAAGGGTGAGGACGGGAAATGTGAAACCAAAATTTCTGATACTAAGACTATACTGTTCCAAGAAAGTGCTGTCTTTATTCTCTACCCCTGACTCACTTTATTTTGGTTGTGCGCTGTGTCAACTTTGCTCCACTGTCATAAGGGAAGTAGTTACCCTCCCAGTATTGTAATGTAAATATGTTCAAGTAGTGTAGGATGAAAAGAAATATGAAAAGGATGGTTTATGTTCAAAGTACTGTACTAAGGGCTGGGGTAGATATAAGGTAAGCAGATTGGATGTCATGCCAGTCCCAGATGGGGTTCTCTATCTAAAAGAGAGGGGGGAGAGCCATTTTATTTCCATTTTAGAGATGACTTAACTGAGGTCCAGAGAAGTTAAATGATTTGTGTAAGGTCACAGAGCAAGCAAGTGGCAGAACTAGGATTAGAACCTAGGTCCTCTCACTCCCAGGTGCATGTTCTATCCACTAGGCAATGTTCTTTCTCCCCCTCTAGACTGTAAGCTCCTTGTGGGCAAGGAATGTTTGGGTTTATTGTTACGTTGTACTCTCCCAAGCACTAAGTACAGTGCTCTGCACACAGTAAGCACTCACTATATACAATTGAATGAATGAATAGGAGAAGGGATACAATAATGCAGTCCGTTTTATGGGGTGATCACCCGCTCTAGAGGCTGTATTCTGATCTTGACTAGGCCATTCACTGAGTGTCCTTGTGCAAGTCACATAACCTCTGGGTGCCTCAGCTTCCTCACTTGTGCAGTGGAAATATAATTTGTCCCATCACCCCTCACAGAGACAATATAAAGTGAGATTATAATAATAATTCTGGTATTTTTTAAGCAGTTGATGTGTGCCAGAAAAAAACCGTACTCGGCTCTGGAGTGGATACGAACAAATCCCGTTGGACACAGTCCCTGTCCCACGTGAGGCTCACAGTCTCAAACCCCATTTTACAGATGTGGAAACTGAGGCACAGAGCAGTGCAGTGACTTGCCCAAGGTCACACAGCAGACAAGTGGTGGAGCCAGGATTATAACCCACAGCCTTCTGACTCTGTCGACTACCACGTTGCTTCCAATATAGAAAAAGCAATTTGTGAAAATGAAAAGGTCATATAAAATATGTGTTATTATTTGGGACAGGCATTTTGTCTCAAATTAATAAGCACTCTTAAACCTCACACATTTTAAAAAGCATTATTTTGAGGGGGAATTGAGAAATCTGTCTAGGCCCCCTTGACATTTTTTAGTTCTGTGAATGTAACGGACGCTAGAACTCATTAGGTATTTCTATATAGCATTGGAACAATTATTTTAGAGTTGCCCTTTGGATGCGAGGCTTGCTTCTTGCTTTGCCTTAAAATGTTCCAGTATTGCAGTTCAATAGCCCCCATGGTGAGCACCTTTACACTTAGACTCTTTAAATGGCTTTCCCTTGACACCTTAATTTTTCACAGGCTGTGACTGCCGCCTGATAAAAAAAACAAAATGCATTCCTTCTCGGCTCCAATGGTGGATTCATGCTCAGATGACCCCTTGACATTCTCCAGTCTTGGAAGAGGGTCTGTCCCCTCTCTGGAAATAATCTAAACATTGAATCCAATGAGTGGAGGAGTACCGCAGATAAGGAAGAAAAACGTGTCTATCGGTGCTTTCAGGCTGGGTAATCTTTAATAAAACAGGGCCAAATGCTTGGACTTTGGCAAAAAATAAATGGCTATAAGTTCAAAACTAATCTTACCTGTAAATGGTTTCGGGACACCCATCGTCCCATGAATGAACTGAAGAACATGGTGGACAAAAATGGGGTACAGCCTCTCGACGTGTGAAGGTTATGTCGCCTCATAGTCAAATTTTGATTTCAGGAACCCACTTTGCACTTGCCCAAGAAAAGTGCCAAATTGACCATGAATGTATTACTTGTCTGCTTGTAGTAAAGGGAAAGTTAGGAGACATTTTGGAGAAATCCGTGTCCCATCTTTGCCCCACATCCCTAGACTGTAAGCTCATTGTGAGCAGAGAATGTGTCTGTTTACTGTACTCTCATAAGTGCTTAATACAGTGCTTTGTTCACAGTAAGCACTCAGTAAATACAGTTGAATGAATGACTTTTAAACCTCACACATTTTAAAAAGCATTATTTTGAGGGGGAATTGAGAAATCTGTCTGGGCCCCCTTGACATTTTTACTTCTGTGACTGTAACGGATGGTAAAAGTCATTAGGTATTTCTATATAGCAATGGAACTATTATTTTACAGTTTCCCTTTGGATGTGAGGCTTGCTTCTTGCTTTGCCTTAGAAGGCCAGGGCCAGTGGCTTTCTGGTACGTGCCTCCAACAGCATCATCCCAGAAGACTGGTATCTGTGTCCAGAGATGAGAGAAAATTGGGGCAAATGTTTCAGACTCCGTATTATAGGAGACCCTGTCCCTCCCCAAGTGAAAGGCAGAGCTGCTCAGTTCAATAGAAACCACTTAGGGGCCCTAACCCCCAGAACTGATCCCTCATGGACCTGGCTGGGTGCCGAGGGAGGGGACATGGTTTAAGGAGGGGAAATCTACCACACCACCTTCTGTAAATAGTTCTGCTCTTTAAACCCCACATCTCAAGCCAAGCCTGAGGATTCGTCCCTGGCCCAGAGTTTACTAGGGAAGACCTCTCTGTGTCAGTCATGGTGGAGCAGCCCCCCTGGGTGGCCTGACGGGTGCAAATAGCAGGGTCACTTTGGGGTTCCTGAACTACACAGACCCGGACCCTAAAGAACCGGTGTACAGGCCATGCCACGGATGTCAATCGCTCAGTCCTATTTACTGAGTGTTGACTGTGTGCAGAGCGCTCTTTTAAGCGCTTGGGAGAATACGATATAACAGGCGCGTTCCCTATCCACAGTGTGCTTACAATCTAGATGTGTCAGCCAGGGAAATGTGCTGATGTTAATCAGAAGTACTTATTGAGCACCAACTGTGTGGAAGGCATTGTAGTAAGCATTTGGGAGAGTTCAGTAGAGGTAAAAGACAATCCCCGATCCCAAGGAGATTATAATCCCAAGGGGGACACAGACACGAAATGATTTAGTGAAAAGAGAAAATGAGAATGGAAAAATGGATTAGTAAATAAGTGCTTTAGAATATATGAATTGATATGCACGTGTGTGTTTTGGTGATTTTGAGTTCATAAGTGCTGAGATTGTAGTTCATTCATTTATTCAATTGTATTTACTGAGTGCTTATTATGTACAAAGCACCGTTCTAAGTGCTTGGGAGAATACAGTACAATAATGGACACACTCCCTGGCTAAAGCAAGCTCACAATCTAGAGGGGAGACAGACATTAATATATACACATATATATATGTATAAATTCCAGACGTGCTGTGTAACTGGGAGAGGGGATGAATAAAGGGAGAAAGTCAGGGCAATGTAGAAGGGAGTTGGAGAAGGGGAAAGGAGGGCTTAGTCAGGGAAGGCCTCTTGGAGGAGATGTGCCTTCAATAGGGCTTTGAAGGGGTAGGGAGAGTAATTGTCGGATTTGAGGAGGGAGGGCGTTCCAGGCCAGAGGGAGTCTATGTCCTTAGGAAAAGATAAGCAATTGGGGAATGCCTCCTGGAAGAGGTGGAACTTCATGAGGGCTTTGAAGATGAGGCTAGATGGGGTTTTGGAACATGTGGAAGTGGAACTCATGGTAAATGAATGCTTAAACGTTGCCTTGATCTACCAGCTCAATCCTCGATCATGCAAATTATTGGAGACTAGCTCGTTGTGGGCAGGGAACGTGTCTGCTAACTCAGTTGTATTGTACTCTCCCAAGTGCTTAGTATAGTGTTCTGCACATAGTAAGAGCTCAGTAAGTACCACTGATTGATTATTGGTGTCATAAGTTCTTGGTATAGCTCCCTGCTCACAGTAGGCACTCAGTAAATACTATTGATTGATTGATTGAGTGTATGTGCTTTGAGGCAGGAATCCAGTCTTTTACATCTATTGTATTCTTCCAAGGGTCCAATACTGCTCTGCCTTGGAAAGCGCTCAATAGAGTCTAATGTTGATCATGATGATGCATTTAGCTGCAGGCTTGTCCTAGGCAGATTTGAGCAAAACCACAATTTCCTTCCAAACTTTTCGCTCCAAAAAAAAACCCAAACCCAGTTATCCCACAGTCAAATCCAATAAATATCTTTAATTCCATTCAGCAGTACTGAAGGAAATTTTCCAGGCAAAAGTTTCCTGATTGGGTTTGAATAGCTTAGGATAGCACAGGACAAAAATTGCTGAACCTGCTTGTTATTGTTCTAATGTGTGCAATTCTTTAGTTCAAATCCAAAGGAAATTGTCACAGTTAATTTTATCCGATCATATGGTGATCATGTGAAAGCAGTGTGGCCCAGTGGAAAGAGCATGGGCTAGGGAGTTAGAGGACCTGGGTTCAAATTAAGTATATTTTTGGAACGTACTGTATTAAGTGCTCCGGAGAGTACAACACAGTATAATAGACAAATTCCTTGCCCAGCTCTGCCACTTGCTTGCAGTGTGGCTTCAGGCATGTCACAACTTTTCTGGGCCCCAGTTTCCTCATCTCTAAAATGGGAATTAAATACCTGTTCTCCCTCCTTAGACTATGTGAGACAGGGACTGTGTCTAAGCTAATTACCTTGTATCTACTCTAGTGTTTTGCACATAGTAAGTGTTTAATACATATCACAATTATTATCACTACTATCATAATTATTAAAAAGCTTTTTAAACCTGAATTTTGATTTTATAATGAAATGCTTCTGTCTCCTGATTGGGCTTGGAATAGGCCTGATTGCTGCATTTTCTCTTAAGAGATAGATAATTCTATGCAAATTTTAGTCAGAAAAAGACATCATCTAAAAAACCCACCAAAAAACGATTCCAACAGTAAACTTTGTGCCTTGGCAAGTCAAAATCTCATTTGACCTTATTTTAAATGCCTTACTTAATGTTGCGTAGTAAAATATTATGGATAGAATAAAAGTGTCATTCAGTATATTTAAGAAATGCTTGCTTCCCCTAGATCATGTTTTATGTTTTTATATTTACCTAAATTCAGATCTCCTTTCAAAGCCACATCCAGGGTCTAGACTTCAATGATTTTTTCACATGATAAGGAAATGGATTCCAAATATTAAAATTTGAAACAAATCACTTGGTATTCATAAGTATTTTCCCAAATATAATCTTCCCAAAGAGTTCGACCAATCATTCGAACAGCCCAGAAAAATATTCTGCAGACATTTCCTCCATAATATTAAGAGATACAACTAAATCGAAGATTGGCTTAGGAAAGTGTTTGATTTAGATAATATGACAAAAAGAGAATGGAGCGATTATTCTTCTGGCTCATCATCTCACTGATTCTTAGGTTGCCTTAACAAATTGTCCGGGAAATTTAGAACAAACTCTAACTTACCTCTTATGTGTCCAGATCATCATAGGCGAAGTAAATATTGCGTCCTGGATTATTTAAAAATGTTCCTTGAGGCATTCTGTTGTCACTATTAGAGACATAATTCTAGGCTGGATGGATATAGAGAAGCAGCATGGCTTAGTGGAAAGAGCCAGGGCCTGGGAGTTAGAGGACCTGGGTTCTAATCCCGCCTCCACCGCTTGTCTTCTGGTGACCTTGGGCAAGTCACAAATTCTCCATTCCTTAGTTCATTTGTAAAATGGAGATTCCATATCTGTTCTTCCTCCTACACAGAGTGTGAGCCCCATGTGGGACATAATTATCTTGAATCTAACCCAGTACCTAGTACAGTGCTTGGCACATAGTGAGCAGTTAAATACTAAAATTATATTATTATTATTATTAGTTCTGGCCCAGTAATGTAACTTCTTGTGGTTTTATGTATCGACCTAAACTGCTCAGGCCAAGAAAACATGGGATTAACCCAAAGTTGTTTTAAAGAAAAAAAGAAAACAAAACCTCCTCCTGCCTGATCTAACTTGTTTCTTAATAAAATGCTTCCCTCTTGTTTTCAATTAATGAAAGTGGTATTTGCCACCAGTCCATTTTATATTTATATTTCTGATGGTCAAATGGAATCTATTTGTTTGAGGTTGTGCAGAAAAGATTTGGGTTTTTTTTGTTTTGTTTTGTTTTTTAAACAGTGTAACATTCTTGGCCTGGCTCCTGATTGGCCCACATCTGATGCTTTAGCTCAGTTTCTTTCGGCCCTCACTTTCACTTTAGTTTGTTTTGATCTTTCTTCATTTGAGTTGTAATTATTTTGGTGTGAGACTATTCCCAAAGATCACTCCGCAGAGGACATATTCAAAATATTAAGTTTCTAGGTAAGTGATGCCAAGCAATTTTCTTAAAATACCGGAGGAACGTGGATTTTCATTCTAGATCACTTTTCTTCCCTTCGATGCATCCAACTTCCATGCTAGATGTTAAATTCTTTACACTTCAAACCCAAATACTTCCCACTTTTTGCTTAGCTAACTGCCATCCCCTTCCTACTTAGCTTAATGCTCTGTCAATTCCCTTCCATCTCTACTCACTCTGTCCCTTCTCCTCAGCCCTCAAATTTGTGGGCATGTTGCTGTGATGTAGAAAACTGAAAGAATTCCACCTGCGGAGCTGGACACCACCGCCAGGTCAAGGCAGTTGGCTCCTAATAATAATAATGTTGGTATTTATTAAGCGCTTACTATGTGCAGAGCACTGTTCTAAGCGCTGGGGTAGATACAGGGTAATCAGGTTGTCCCACGTGAGGCTCACAGTTAATTCCCATTTTACAGATGAGGTCACTGAGGCACAGAGAATTTAAATGACTTGCCCAAAGTCACACAGCTGACACGTGGAAGAGCTTGGAGTCGAACCCATGACCTCTGACTCCGAAGCCCAGGTTCTTTCCACTGAGCCACGCTGCTTCCCCTAGTACAGAAGATGTGATCAGTCAATCAGTGGGACTACTTCCTGGACAGTCACTGAGGCAAGATTAGCAGTACAAGGCTCCAAAATCATTAGCTTATTCTGCACAGGGCAGCTCTGCCTAACGGCCGACGGGCACCTCAAAGTGGACTTGCTCTCTAGTAGACAAGTCCTTTTCGATAATGTAGTCCATAAAGAAGCAATCCCCAAATCCTGGGTGTATCAGGTCTCCTGGTTTGTGGTTTGAGAAGAAATAGATGGAAGATCAGGAGAAAGAAATGAATGATTCCTGAGAATCTGGCCTCAGCTTTAGGTATGGGAGAACGCAGTGGCATTTGGATTCGAAAAAATATATTGAATCATTTAACTTTTTGGCCAAATCCAAAATGTATTTTGCCAAGCGATTTTTCCCCCTCTTAATTTTTTAAAGCTTTTAGGAAAATTAAGTCCACATGTTCTTATTCTTGCTCATCAGAATGGTTACTTGTAAGATTTCTCCCAGAAACCCTTTGAATCTTTCACTGAAGGGTTTCTGCTACGCTGCACCACTTCTACCTAAACTCTTGTCTGATCAAGGGAGAATTGGTTCCAAAACCTAGAACCCATCGAGTCCAAGAGAGTGGTAAGAGATTTCTCCCAACCTTAGTTGGTCTTAGTGGGGAAATATTAATTAATGGATGGGCTTTAAGGGCAAAGAAGTAAGGCACCCCCGAATAAAGATTCAGGCACATCTATCCTCTAGCAGGTCTTTTGGTCATAATCATTTTAAAAGTCAGAAAATTTTAAAAGTCATCTATTTGGATTCACATTTGGTAGCTGAAGAACCAGTTTGATGCTGCTTTGAGGGAGTGCACAAGGACACTGCACAGTGTGCTGTGGTTTTTTTTCCCCCGTGATACCTTCTTTTCTGGTGACTAATGATTTATTAATATTTCATTCAAATGAAACTTGCATGTAAAAATAATCAGCATCAGAAGAAAATCAAAAGAGAGCCCTGGTGTTTAATGTCGACTGTGGCGTCTTGTTGGCAAGAAGTGAATTTGTGGCCCCAGGAAAAAGTAAGGAAGATAGATGACAAACTTGTTCGTTCTTTTGCCAAAGGAACAAAGTCTGGACCATATTTTCTTCCAGTTGTTAATATAGAGACTGATGATGAGCAACAGAGGAGTGAAATCCAATGGATGAATTGTGTTTAACTTCACACCTGATGCTATTTGATTCATGGGCTTTTGGAGGTTTTGTTCTAGGGATTTTAAAGAAGAGGTGTCACTTAAATACTTAAGAGCTTTTAGTCTGTCTGGGAAATGTCTGTCTGGAGGAATCTTGCTGTCTCTAAATTCTTGTCTGCTGCTGTCATCAGTTCAATAGCCTTGTATCTCATCTCGGAGAATTTATAAGCTAGCACAACGGCTAAAGTCAGGCTATGAGGAAGATGGGAAAATGTCGAAGGAGTAATTTATCATTTTCGTGTTTCAGAAATGTTTAGACATTGGGGATTTTTTTGGTGTAGTGTTAGTGTCGTAAATATCCAAATATTTTCTTTGACAGATTTTTAAAAATTAGCTGAAAAGAATTGGATGCCTCGGTAGGTCTTTGTAGAGACCCAGATATATTATCAATCAAATCAGTGTGAATTTAGGAATAGAGCACTGAGATTTCGGAATCTGAGTTCCAGTCCGGGCTCCACCCTGACCTAGAATAAGGGCAAGTTACTTAGCTCCTTGGAGACTCAGTTTTTTGACTATAAAATGGGGGATTTAATCCTTGTCTTCTACTTCAAGGGGATAATGGGAGAATACTTGGGAAAATAGATATAAGGTACTTCGTTCTTCATTAGAAAGTGATCTTTTAAAGCTCAGCCTGTTGTTAACATCATGTAACTAGCACCTCCTGTGCTTAGGGCAGTGTGCAAGACACAAAGGAACATACCATAGAAATAGAAGAGGCATTTCCTGCCCTCAGGAATTTACAATCAAGATTGACCTTATAATTTGGTTTATGGCTGTACCTTCCCAAGCCATGCACTAATGAAATTTTGAGGGGGATGAACTCAAAACAGAAAAATGAATTTGAAAACTAAAATCGTATTAGCGCTTCATGCCAGTGTGTGTGTATATGGTCAAGATACAGCATAGCCTAGTACAAAGAGCATGGGTCTGCGAGTCAGAATCAATCAATCAGTGGTATTTACTGAGCACTTATAGGTGCAGAACACTGTATTAAGCCTTTGAGAGAGTACAATGCAACAGAAAACCCGGGTTCTAATCCTGCCTCTGCCATTTGTCTGCAGTGTGACCTGGGGTAGGTCACAACTCTCTGTGCCTCAGTTACCTCATCTGGAAAATGGAAATTAAGACCATGAACCCTGGTGGGACATGGACAGTGTCAACCTGATTAGCTTATATCTATCCCAGTGACGAGTACAGTGCCTGGCACATCATAAGCATTGAACAAATATTGTGGAATAAAAAAGGATCTCTCAGAATTCAACCCTTCTTTCCTCAAATTGGATCTCCAGAAAAATGTTTAATTTCTCTGGGTTAAGCTGACGTGCACTTCCTGTATGACACATGTGAGCATTTCTGTGTGTGAGGCACAGAACATGTGTGCTTATGTAGGTGTGTGTGAGTGTAGGGGTGCTGCTGAGAGTATTTGGAGGGCACGTTTATCTCTACAGGTGTAGGTGTTTAAATGCACGGTGCCACTGTGGAGCTATCTCTGTCCCCAACTCCCTAGTTGTGTGTGTACGTGCGTGTGAGACGTGTGCATGCATTCATCACACCAACATCTGCTTTTTTGTTTGAGACATTCATGATTCAATTACTTAGAATGATAAATAGCTCTTCCTAGTAAATAGCAACACTTCATGAGGTTGTTATAAGCAACCTTTTCAATTAGAAGCATCTCCTGAGATTTTCTCTGTACAAGGACTGTATTAGACACTTCGGAACGTCCCCTAGAAGCAAAGGGCAATTTAATGAAGCCAGGCAAGCAGACAGTCTCCTAAAGGAATGGGCCATATCTAAATTCCCGCCCATATATTCTATCCCAGCACTTAGTACAGTGCTCTCTGCCCAAAGATGGTGCTTAATATTTACTTTTCCTTCTGCACAAATGACCAAAAATGCCCATCAGTAAGACTAAGTGCTTAGAAAGAAATGAATAAAAAGTAAAATTAAGTAACAAGTAAGAAAATAGATAAATTGTACATGAGTTGATGGGCCAGGGATTAGTTGGGGAACTGTCCTTGGAGGAGGTACCGCATAGTAAGCGCTCAATAAATGCCACTGATGATCAATCCCTGTGTTCCAATCAGATCTGCAACATCCTCTTAATACTCCGGGAACCTTGAAGGAGGAGCTGGGAAATTACCTGGTGATTTTCATGAATGTGAACATCTTTTTTCCCCTCGATGGCTGGCTTCATTTGCTGAATTACCTGGGTGATGACCTCAACTCATCACTTCACGTTTGGATTTAGATAGGGAGGGGTTTCCAGCTATTTCCCCGATTCCAGAGTAATACTAACGTTCTTTTACAGGTGGAGAGGTAGCTTCTGTCCTGGGTGTCAGCCAAAAGAGGCAGGATGGGGACTGGAAGACAGCACAGCTCTCAAAAAGCTAAGGGGCTTCTCAGCCCTGATTGAAAATTGTCAGGGTCGCTGCACTTCAGGGACTGAAGACCCAAGTCACAGGCAACCAGATCGAACTGGTGCTTGGCTCTGTTTAAACTTAAAATCACAACCAGTTGTGGGGGCAAGGGGAGTTGGCCTTCTTAAATATTTGCCATTTTTGACAAATTTAGTTTTAGTTCAGAATTACTGCATGTGCTTTGGACTGAATTTGATATACACTGATGTTTTCTATTAGATCATATAAACAAGTATTTGATAAAAAACAGATTTTTTTATTTCTTCACTTGACTGACGCTGAAAGAAAGCATAAACCACACTCCATTAAAAATACGGGGTGGGGGGAGAGGTGTGGTTAATAGCACTAAATGAAAGCTATCCAAAGTACACAAACAATACTAACAAAATTCAAATAAAGTCAAGGGGTGGATGAAAGGGAAGTTCATTAGACCTTGACCCCTATATGGGACAGGGACTGTGACCCACCTGCTTATTTTATATCTACTTTAGCACTTAGTTCAGTGCTTGGCATATAGTAAACGCTTAATAAACACCATTAAAAAAATTCACGGAGGCCGACAGAGAATTCATCTTCGGAAGTTATGTGCAGATGCTATAACTGGTCAGGTCAATGGCCAATCTAGGCCCCGTCTTCTGTTTCTGACAATGGCAACAAAATACCTGGCAGACTCAGAGTGGAGAGAATTCCATTAGACTGTTTAATCTATTGATCTTTAATTTATTCCGGGCCTTACCACACAGTAGAATACTAACTAATGCCTTTTCAACTAGTGGTGTCTGTTCAAGAAGAATAAAAACAACACCCACTCTTGTTGAGACTTTTGGTAGCATATGTAATGGGTGAACCACTCTCCACCATTTTCCCTAAGCACCACTGAATCAAGATACAGTCTCTTCCAGACTGCAGTCCACACAGTCAGGGTTATGTGAAGGTAGACCACCGCTTTCTTCGAAAGCTTGCTGGGAAATTGAAAGACAAGATAAGAGCAAAAAAATGTTTATGAGAGCATTTGCGATTGCTTTGGAGAATGTCTCTCTAAACTGTGAGCTGGTTGTGGGGAGGGAACATCTCAGCCAACTCTGCTATATTGTACTCGCCTAAGCACTTAGTACAGTGCTCTGCGCACAAAAGAGCTCAATAAATACGACTGATTGAATGTCTCATCATCCAAGCTTCAGTGAAATGATAACTTCATAGAGTCTTTGGGCTTCCTTATGGCGTCACTATGGGTCGGGGACGACTCGACAGCAAAAGTCAAGACGAGATGGAAAACTGACCAACTCAGAGCAGGGCAAAACGGCCATAGATTAGGACCAGAGGACCAAGAAAATTTAGGTATTGGTTGAAGATTCTGTGAATGTAATTAAGTAAACCAGTAACGAGCATGAGTAGAGATGAATAGGGTAAAAGTTGAATGCAGTACTGAGGACTGTAACTGGGCTGGAGAGAAAAGGAATACTGAATCCACACAATTCACCGATTCCCTCTTTTGTGTGATACTTGCTATTGCCACTTGAAGGGAGGCATAGAAGGATCCTGGTTATTCATTGTGGAGTCTCATTTAGTATGATTCAGCAATTCATCTTAGAATAAAATTATCTCCAGGGGCGAAGCAACTGTAGCTGTTTTCATCTGCAAATTATTCATCCCGCTGAAGCAGGCAGCCAACGGGATAACTTCTTTTTGTGAAGAAGGGAATGTCAGTCTTAAAGAAAGGGCAATTAACTCAAAATTCCAGATTTAATTGAAAAGAAAAGTAGTGTGGGTGCATTGGCCGGGAACTGCGGTCTTGATAAGCCTGTGCCTATTACAAAGGCTTATTTATCCAGAGAACAATAGAGTGGCACCAACAGATCGATTAGAAACAATTTCCACTGCCAAAAAGTCACCTCTTATGAATGTTCACACACCTCTGAACTAAGTTCTTACGAAAACTATTCCAAGAGATTTCAGCAATTGGAGAGAGAGGCAATGGTCAGCACTTATTTTTAGGGCAAACCAGGGGGGCTAACTTTTCATCTGGAGCCCGGTGGTAAACTTGGGGTGCAGCTTTGAGGGGATGGGGTTCATGCACCACCAAATACAGAATGGCAGTGGGACTAACTCCCACCTGGTCTTGCTCGAACTTACCCCAAGAGTCAGATGAGCTACAGTAGTAGAGGTGGGGCAGCACTGGAGGTAACTTTTTCACTCTTTTTGCCAGACAGTTTCCTCCTCCCTCGGAGCAATCATCATCACCATCAGTGGTATATATTGAGTACTTATTCTGGGCAGAGCACTGTCCTTAGCGCTGGGGAGCAGACAGTACACTAGAGCTGGTAGACATATTCCCTGTCCACAAGGAGCTTATAGTCTAGAGCTCCCCTACCTCAAGTGGGATGTCTGGTCACCCTAGTCTGGCACCTCTTTGACCCTGGAAAAATTGGGCCATGGAAGATCAGGCCTTCCACACTCACCCTGGAGAAGAAACTTCAACCACTGGGAACGTTTAGGGAGATCTTCAATCGATATGGATTGCGGGGAGGGCGTAATTTGAACCTTGCTATTAGGCAGAGGGAAAACGTTGACTATTCAAACTAAACTGTTTCTAATCTGTTTTCCTAGTTGTTATTCTGTTGTTTTGTGGTGGGTTGATTTTCCAGGGCTGGATTTTTTTTTTTCACTTGGAGAGTCTCTTCCCATTTCAGAATGAGCTTTGTGAGGGCAGGGGCCATGCTGTAATTTCTATTGTATTGTTCCCAGACCTAGGGGAGTCCTTGGCCCGTTGTAGTATGCTTATCCAATCATTGTGGCAACTTATGGGATAGAAATTAAGCCAGGAAACATTAGACACTTGGCCATCTTACCACTGACACTCTGATTCAAGAAATAATTTAGTGGAGGTTTGGAAAACATGAAGGAAAAGTCACAAAACACACATGAGTTCTGAAAAAGTGGTTCACTGAATAGAATAGTTCAGTAATGACAGATTTAAATGGAGCAGAAAATAGCTTGGCCATCTCTTTCAGTGATCCCTCTTTCTACCCAGTCCTATTGTTTCTGTTTCCTTATCCCTCCCTCTACTTTGGCTTCTCTGTGGTTTTTTTTTTTCCATTTCTTTTTTGTTACTCTCTCCTTGTTTCTCTTTTTTTCTCTTTCCCTTTTTTTAATCTCTGAAAGCCTGTTTTTTTTTCCACTGTTGTCATCCAATCTCCTTAATTTCCTGATTCAGCAAATCCGAGACCTGAAAACCCAGTCTTTGCCGGAAGCTTTCTTGTGCCCATGACCACGGCACTGTTGGGTATTAAGCTTAATTAATTAAGCATCAATATTTCAAATGAAAGAATCATCTTGTCTCCATAAATCAAATTTAGTGACCTTGGTAAATTGTAATTATATTTTAATTAACTTGAGCGTCTATCAAAGCAGCGCTAAACTGCTAAAATAATGCACTCTAACTCTACTCTGGTTTTCCCAGGGGAAGGTGGTTCTAACTAGGCACGAAGAATAGAAAACCAAATGGAATATTTTGAAAGCTTTCATTACAATTGGTTTAGACAATATGTAGGATTTTTCCTTAAGGCTACTGATTGGTTTTTGATATCAGACTCCTCAAGACAATATCTTGGAGCCAGTATTTAATAAAATAGTACATTTTATTATCCGTTGGAGTCTCTGCCTACTTTCATTTTTGTTCCATGGATAAATCATGTTCCAGGTAGCTATGTTCCAGGTAGGATATATGCTATCCTACATATCTTTGGGGTCTAAGTGCACCCCAAAAGTTCTAACACCTTCCTTTCCAAAGGAAGGGGAAGCAGGGTGGCTTAGTGGAAAGATCACTGGCCTGGGAGTCAGAGGACCTGGGTTCTAAACCCAGCTCCAGTTGCCTGCTGTGTGACCTTGGATTATTCACTTAACTTCTCTGTGCCTCAGTTTCCCCAATTGTAAATTGGGGATTCAATACGTGTTCTCCCTTCTATTTCACCATGAGCTCCATCTGAGACCCTGTCTATTATCTATCCCTGTACTTAGAACAGTGCTTGACACATAATAAGTGCTTCACAAATACCATTTAAACATAAGAGAAAAAAAAAGAATGAATCCTGCTGCCGCCCTCTTGGGACAAAGTTTCAAATGGACCAGATGAAAACCTTAAGAAAAATGAAATTCCAAAGAGACCTAAATGTTCCCGGAGCTCCTCCATATTGTTCTGGTGGGACAGGTGAGAGGCAAATAATTCTTAGCTTTCAGCAAGAAAGTTTGGAACAGGAAATCATTTTTTGCAAAAGGAAACCTCTAAATTTACCAGAGCAACCTAGCCAGAGCCTAGCCATAATCTTTGAAAAGAAAACAAGCATTTAGACAGTGGCGCCCAGTGGCTTTACAAAAAATAGTGACATTAAGTGTCTTTATGAAAATTACTGGCATTTAGAGTTTTGAAAATAAAGTCCTGACCAATCTTCCCGGTGTCTCCACTTGTTTGCCTTCATCCTGGCATCTTCTGGGAAAGTCATGTCACCTTCCCTGGGTCCCCAGCTCACTTACATCTAAACTATTTTAACATAGTTGATATGGGCTGAATTTCTACTGATGTCACCCAGGATCGTGTTAGAAGTATCAGCGAGGCATGCTGTACTTGCAGGGCATGACATGACATCTGATTGTCAATCTTGCACCCACTCTGCCAGAAGAAAATGGACATAATAAGCACACACAGCAAGGAAATTAACAGATACTTTATTGCATAGGGTCATGCCACTTTTTTTTTTTAATTTCTGGCTGGCCATTACAAGATATTCAAGATGAGATCACATATCTAATCCAGTAATATTGCTCCCATTTTCGTCATAAGCAAATTTTCCAGCACTACAGTTCATCACAATTTCCTGACTTCCAATTGTACCATGAGGAGCCATTAACAACTTAGTCAAATCTGCAAGCCTAATATTATTTTTACAGATAACTAAATATATACAGAACAAAATAAGGAACGTTGGATCTCATGCTAATTTTATGCAAATCTCATCGCCACAGGGATCAGGAAATACATTATTTTCTCCTACTAAAAGCAGAACACAGTGCCAAATGCAGCTTAGCATTTAACTTTAATTATCTGGAACAAGAACTATTGGCTACTGATAGAGGCATAATCCATGGATGTTGGCTAGCGGCTAATGATTTTTTTGGGTGCAGCAAACTCTATCTTTTCAGACTGACCTTTAAGACTTAACTGAATAATTTCTGAATTTCCAGTACTGAGGAAAGTGAGTAAGGAGAAGGTTACATATCACTTGAGGGTATCTATGTATATTTCTTCTTTCAAAGAAGATTTTGATGAAAAAATAGTGGTTAGGCTTTTATTTTTCTTTAGAAGAGGAGATGGGAGGTAGGGCAAAACAACCCAAATATCTCTCCATTTTAATTTTGGATTCAATTATATTTTGATCCTTGTTGAGTCAAATGCTCTATGGGAGTAAGGTGATTAACCTAGACTAAATGACAATACCTTAATATTGATAAGTAGTGCCCTCTTACCAGTGGCAAAAAACAGAAAGATCCATGACCGCTGAGAGCCTAATCTTGAAAATGCTAAATTGTTCATTAATTATCAAATGTATTCTGGAAGTTTGGGAGACAACATCATTGAGATACTAAACACTGTATTAAAAAAATGAAGGTTTTTTTTAGGGTATTTGTGAAGCATTTACTGTGTGCCGAGCATTGAACAAAACGCGGAGGTAGATATAAGATAGGTTGGACACAGTCCACATCCCACATAGAGCTCATTGCATTAATTTTAAAAACTGGACTGGAGAAGGGAGAAGAGGCAGGGAGGTCAATGAGGAGGCCGATGTAAGACACCCACTCTCCCCAAGGAACTTAGAATCGAGCAGGGGAGACAGACACTAAAATTACAGGTACGGGAAGCAACAGGGTTTAAAGATATATATCAGAGTGGATACTCAAGTGGCTAGGAATTAAAATTTCAAGTGCATTAAGTGACGTAGTAAGGAGGGAAAACAGGTGGGGAGATGAGAGACTGGTTCAAAGAGTGTGGTATTTGTTATGCGCTTACTATGTGGCAGGCGCTGTTCTAAGCACCGGGGCAGATACAATCTCATTAGGTTGGACACAGGCCTTGTCCCACATGGGACTCACAGTCTTAATCCCCATTTTACAGATAAGTGAAGTTCAGAGAAGTGAAGTGACTTGCCCAAGGCCACACAGCAAACATGTGACGGAGCCAGGATTAGAACCCACGTCCTCTGACTCCTAGGTCCCGGGGTCTTTCCACCAGGCCAAGCTGCTTCCCTAGTCAAGGAGGGAAGGTTTCTTTGAGATATGATTTTAGGTGGGCTTTGAAGATGGGAGAGTGGTGGTTTGCTTCTATGAAAGGAGTTAGTTCCAGATAGGAGTGAAGGCATGAGCAAGAGGTCAATAGCAGCGATGATGATGATGATGGTATTTGTTAAGCGCTTATTATGTGCACTGTTCTAAGCACTGGGGTAGATAAAAGGTCATCAGATTGTCCCACTTGGGGCTCACAGTCTTAATCCCCATTTTCCAGATGAGGTAACGGAGGCACAGAGAAGTTAAGTGACTTGCCCCAAAGTCAACAGCTAACATGTGGAGGAGCTGGGATTAGAACTCACGTCCTCTGTCTCCCAAGCCTCAGCTCTTTCCACTAAGCCCCGCTTAGATTGAGGGACAGTGAGTAGGGTGGCAAGAGAGGTAGAATGATCCAAAAGATAATAATGTTGGTATTTGTTAAGCGCTTACTATGTGCCGAGCACTGTTCTAAGCGCTGGGGTAGACATAGGGGAATCAGGTTGTCCCACGTGGGGCTCACAGTCTTAATCCCCATTTTACAGATGAGGGAACTGAGGCACAGAGAAGTTGTGACTTGCCCACAGTCACACAGCCAACAAGTGGCAGAGCTGGGATTCGAACTCAGGAGCCCTGACTCCAAAGGCCGTGCTCTTTCCACTGACTTCTTGGCTACAAAAGAAGTCTGTGAGGAAGTAAATATTATCAAAAGCCTGTTTTCCAACCTTATTAAATTAGAAAAGAAATAGTGTGTTGAAAGTATATGAAACAAAGGTGATGTAATTACTCTAGAACATGCCACTTCAGTCTCCATAATCAATCTGCAGTATGACATAGAATTAATCTTTGCTTTAATGGCCAATGAAGAGATTATTGAGTCACAGAGAAATCCCATTTATTGCCTGATGTTAGACTATACTGGATGGGGAAACACCCATGTTAAAGTATTTCCTCTGGATGTGAAACTAAAAGTTCAAACTCAAAATAACGGCATTGATGTAGTTCACACACATTTTCTCAAAAACTGCCCATATCAAATATTTTCAGCCTACAAGTCTATAAATTAAGGAATTACTTTTCCTACCTGCCGTCACTAAGACTCCTTCTGGAATCTGGAAATCAAGCTGTTTTCTTTTGGTTGCATCACCATCAGCCATGTCAGTTTTGCAGTTCAAAATATGCTGAAAGTCGTGTGCAAGACAGAACAGAACCTAGAGCTCCGCCTCAGGCCCCCTCTTTTCTCTGTCTGAGAGAATGAGCCATCAGTTTATTCAGCTTGGACTCTCAACTATGGGTAAACAATTTCTAAACCTACTACTTCTACCTTAGTGCTGCTCTCTCTTTTCCCTCTGTCTCTCTCTCAACTCTCCCCCATTCTCTCTCCCTCTCCCTCCCCGCCCTCCCCCTAATACCTTTTCTGTCACGATATGGAGAAAAAGAGCCCGGAAAGCTGGGGAGAATCTAGAACCGACAGCAGTGAAACTCTGCAGAATCCCACAACGGCCGGAAATGTAGCAATTCCTGGCATTCTTGCTCGTGAGCCGAGTGCTCGGCTTAATTAGCTTGGCCTGCCAGTTTCTGGGGCTTTTGCCAAGCAAAGCAGATGCTAGATCTGGTCGTTGCTTGCGAGTCTTGCCGCAGTCCTGAGATAATAGGGTGAAGATGGAAGAACCACTAATTTTCTATTCAAAGCTTTAGCTGCTTACCCGATTTCCATGTTACCGTTGTAGGCACCGCTACATTTTCTGACTTTCTTACTCCCTAGTTTTGTTGTAGCACGATTTCATGTGGTTCTCTCTGGTCTCCTTTACAAGCATCTGTGTTCCTCCAGACCACCCCAGAGGCATTCGTGACATAAAAGAAGCAACCTTACTGCTCAGTGGTTACCTTTTTCCCTTCTGCCTCTTGCAACAGTTGCTGTCTGTTGACTTCAAGGCCCTCAACCAATCACTCAATTGTAATTATTGGGGGTTTACTATGTGCAGGGTACTGTCCTAAGCACTTGAGAGGGTACAGTTGAATTAACAGAGCTAGTAGACACACTCCTCCCCCCCACCCCGTTTGGTTTTGCTTCTTTTGTAAATAGTATTTGCTGCACAAGGTCACAGCCGACAAGTGATGGAGCGGGATTAGGGAAAGCAGCGTGGCTCAGTGGAAAAGAGCACGGGCTTGGGAGTCAGAGGTCATGGGTTCGAATGCCGACTCTGCCACTTTTCAGCTGTGTGACTGTGGGCAAGTCACTTCACTTCTCTGTGCCTCAGTTACGTCATCTGTAAAATGGGGATTAAGACTGTGAGCCTCACGTGGGACAACCTGATTGCCCTGTATCTACCCCAGCGCTTAGAACGGTGCTCTGCAAGTAGTAAGCGCTTAACAAATGCCTACATTACATTATTATAAGAATTAAGGTCTCTCTGACTCCCAGGCCTGTCCTCTATCCACTAGGACATGCTGCCTCTCACGCTTACAGACTTTACAGAGTCTCCAGACCTTTGTTATACTCTCCCTTAGTTACTTATCTTACCTCTTCACCATCTGCTTTCCAGCAGCTCTTTGGTCCTCCAAAGAGAATATTTTGCACTGTTCCTTGCTCTCACCATTTCTGCCTCCTTCCCATAACCACATCTTCTCCCCTGCCTGGAACTTTTTCTCCTTCAAATCCACAAGGCCACAGTTCTTGCATTCTTCAAAGCACTCCTGAAACCCCCTGTCTGCATGAGGCAGTCCTTGATGAATTTTCTTCTTCCCATGTCATATCTTCTTAACTACCTCCTCAGTATTTGTGCACTCACAGTCACTCGTGGCCATATGTAGGTACCGATTTCAGTAATTTACTTATTAAACATTGGCTATCCTTTCCAGTGTCCTTTTCCTGCTCTCTAAATAATTTTGTGTTTGTCTCCGTTAAATTGAGAAATTCTTGCGCTTTTTACTTCTAATTCCCTAGTGCTTAGTTAGGGCTCTCTATTATATGTTATTGACTAACATTATTCTAAAAGAACCAGAAGATCATATCAAGGAGGACATGACCTTGGGCAAATCACTCAACTTCTCTGTGCCTCAGTTACTTTATCTGTAAAATGGGGATTGAGACTGCGGGCCCCATGTGGGGCGTGGACAGTGTCCAACCTGATTAGTGTATCTACCCCAGTGTTTAGTACAGTGCCTGGCATTAAACATTTTAAAAAAAGAAATGATATTTGAAGGACATAACTGTTTTTAAATCAGATTGATAACCATTTCCAGTCTACTCTTGGGCTAAACCTCAAATTTTACAGTGAGGTTTGATTGTATTGTAAGAGCTTTGGTGTTTTAAAAGGCATTCACCAACAAAAAGCATCTAGGTATTATTAGCAGAAATACCAGATGCATAAGAACACTGTGCCAGAATCTTCACTGTTTTAAGATGTTGCTTGCTATTGCTTCAGGTTTCTTTTCATTCCGTGCCCTTTCTTCGATATTACGATTAAAAATTCTTATTCTAGAATTTTATACTTTAAAGTCTTGTTCCGAGTATTCAGTGTAAAACTTCCAATTACTAGTAAGCTAAAAATCATGCCTTAAATGATTTTTGACCTTTCCCAAACTTTTTATTTTATGCATGTAGGAAATACCCATTTTAGCGTAACCTCTTTTTTTCCAGTTGAAAGAAAACACGAAAGTGTGAAAATGCATCCATGCAAAATTCAAAATTGGCTTCATGAACTTTCTTCAAATCTACCTAAATGCTCTCAACAGAGGAAAAATGAAGAAAATTCTCTAAGGCCAGTGTTTCAGAAGTGTGCAAATGACTGGCGAAAGTTGAAAACTGTCTTTCAACCTTAACCATAGGGCTAGCTATTCTAGTTGCAAATTCATCATTGGACAGAAACCGTCGCCTTTAGAGTATCTGAGAGAACCTGTGAAGCTAAACTATTTGCTTTTTTCAGCTTTGGGAAATCCAGCATAATAGGACTTACAAAACAGCTTTACCAACAGTCTCAACTCCATATTAGTAATTTCGATTATTACTATCCTTCTTTATTTATCACAATGAATTAAGATTAGCCCATGATTTGTGGTAAAGATGTGTTTAATTCATAACAGGCAATATAGTCCATTTAAAATGAACAAAACAAATTCCTTAAACCAAGAAACCAATTAATATATTTACAGAAACTTCAATTGATTTAAAACCCCAATGCCACCACCATTCCTTTATTGAGTATGAAATGACCTTAGAGGGAAGGAAAGAAAAAAGTGTTGGCAGGATGAATTAACTGCCTCCAGACTTCTAGTAAGTGAATCATGTTTTTAACTACATTTTCAAGCTTCTGTGACGCAACGTGGCTTACTGGAAAGAGCAAAGGCCTGGGCATCAGAGGTTCTACTCCCTGATCCCTGACTTGCCTGCTGTGTGACCTTGAGCAAGTAACTAAACTTCTCTAGATTTCCTGTCTAGTCCTCGAGACGTTAAGCTCTCTGTGGACAGGGAGCAGGTTGACCAACTCTGTTGTACTGAACTCCCTTATATGCTTAGTGTAGAGCTCTGAAAGCAGTAAGCACTCCGTGAATACCATTGATTGATTCTCTGGGCCTCAGTTTTCCTCATCTGTGTAATGGGGATTCAATACCTTTTGTCCCTCCACGCTTAGACTGTGAAACCCAAGAGAAACAGGGAATAGGTACAACTTGATTATCTTGTATCCACCCTGGCGCTTTGCGCAGTGCTTGGCCTATAATAAGGACTTCAGAAATGCCAGTATTACTCTTATTATTATCAGGACTCATTATAAATGCATGGGCTCAATTAAAAGTGCATGCACTCACAGAACTGAAGCTCAGGGGTCCTGGACTAATTGAGGGAAACAGAACATGTCACAGTTCTGTGGAAACCACCACCATCATTCCAGCCCCCATCCCAGCCAAAGGCCGGCCTCAAATACAAAAGGATAGAGCATATGCTTTCCCAATTCCACCACTCTCTCACCCACAGAACTCCTGTCCTTCCTTCCCTCCCTCCTTGAATCTCTGGCCTGTTGTCGTGGACAGTGTGCAAGGAGACACCAGGGGAACCATAGTCCTAGATCATTCAATCAATCGAAAGTATATATTGAGCACTTATTCTATGCAGAACACTGTGCTAAGCGCTTGGGAGAGTGTAATACAATAGATTTGGTAGACATAGTCCCCGCCCACAATAGGTTTATAATCTAGGCAAGCTCTGAAGACCCCCAGCTTACTTTTTCTCTCCTTCCTTTTCCTTATCCCCAAGCTCTCTATGCACAGGGCATGCGGCCACCAACTCTGTTGTACTGTACTCTCCTAAGCACTTTGTACGGTGCTCTGCACACACAGTGAGCGCTCCATAAATACCATTCATCGATCAACTGATTGACGGCTAAGGACCTGTGTGGAGCTGCACTGAAGGCAGCCAGAGAAAGCACCAATTCCAGGGCCAAAATACTCTTAGCTCCGTGAGCAATCCTAGGTAGGGCCCATCAATGAAGGGGGAGTAGCGATTGTTAATGGGAGCAACACCTAAGGCCTACAGACTCTAGCTGTCGTGGGCAGGGAATGTGTCTATTATATTGGACTCTCCCCAGTGCTTAGCACAGTGCAGTGCACCCAGTAAGCACTCAATAAATGCGATTGAGTGACTGAGATACCTGTGAGCATTCATTCTCTCTGGGCTGTGAGACTGGTAACAGTTCAGAGCAGGGGATGTGGAGGAGGTGGGCGAGGAGAAGGCAGTGTGATGATCGGGGAGGCTTCTTGCCTCTTCCACCTGTTAAACACGGTGCCTACATCGCCATTTGTTAGTGGAAAGAGCACCGGCTTGGGAGTCAGAGGTCGTGGGTTCTAATCCCGGATCTGCCACTTATGAGCCGTGTGACTTTGGGCAAGTCACTTCACTTCTCTGTGCCTCAGTTCCCTCATCTGGAAAATGGGGGTTAAGACCGTGAGCCCCACGAGGGACAACCTGATTACCCTGTATCTACTTCAGTGCTTAGAATGGTGCTTGGCACATAGTAAGCACTTAACAAATACCATCATTATTATTATTTTTTATTATTATTATCATTATTATTATCATAACATCATTATTAGTAGTATTTGTGGTGTGCTGCAATGATTTCCCATGCCACGTGGAGGCTCCCATAAAACCTATTACCAGGCTAAACGAGGTGATAATACCGTCCTGTTCAACACTTTCAGATATTTATAGACTTTTGTGTGAATTTGCAACTCTCATTCATTTGCTTTATGCTTGCGTCTCAGCATTTATCCCAGAAGTGTGATTACAGAGAACAGGTGTGACACAACGTGTCTTGTGTCTGGATTGTTATTAATGCTCTACAGGTGTTTATTTGTATCAATAAGAATTAATGTAGCCATTATCAGTTCATTTCAAGCACCGAAACAAGCCAAACAATCATCGTTGTGTTCGTGTAATGTAATGTCCCAAGAGAGTTAGTATCTCAGAACTATAGGAAAAAACCAAGAGCTTCATCTTTCAGTTCAAGCTTACTATAAAGCGTAATTGCACCTCACTGCTACTTTTAGGGAAAAAAAGCTCCTTACAAGTTAAAATACTTTCATTTTCAGTTACCTCAACTGTAAAATGGGCATTAAGACTGTGAGCCCCAGGTGGGACAACCTGTTCACCTTCTATCCTCCCCAGTGCTTAGAACAGTGATTTGCACATAGTAAGCGCTTAAATGCCAGCGTTATTATTATTATTATTATTACTGTCGTTCTTTATTCTCGGGTAGTATAGGAAGAGTGAACAGGGTAGTTATTTTTCAAATTCAGTTTCATAACAATTCCCCATAGAGGGCAGCATGTGAATTCTCCTTTTATAGAAATATTTCTTCTGACTCGGCAGTTCTGCTGTGCTTTAGTCATGCTTGGGCTCCCTCTGCTGTTCCTTTTAGTTTTTCAGGTCCAAAGGAGGGAAGAAAACCCTGCAAAAGCTTTGTAACATGGACTTTCCCCCAGTAAAAGAGGATTAAAAAAACCCCTCTATATATTTTAGCATTACATTCCCATTACCAATTCTGTTTGGCTTCCCTGTTGGTAAGCCCGTTAAGAAAGGATTGCAGATGGAATGAGTAAGACTTGGATGAGTACCTCTGTAAATAAAAGCCCGGGAATTCAGATCATAATTCCCCCTGCACGCTTTGTGGAAGAATATAAAGCAAGATGGAAATGGCTCCCGAATGCTAAAGAGACACGAAGCACTCAGAGGAGATGCATTTCTTCACAGCTATTTTCAATCAAAGCTCTTTTTTCCCTGGCTTCGTTGGTTTGACTCTAGAGTTAGAAGAATGGTAGAGTTTTGCTAAACCTCTCAAAGTTGATGTAATCTATTAGAAGTCACCTAAACCTCTTGGCAGAGGGATATAGAGAAACGCTTGGATAGAACAGACCCTCCTGGGAAATATTAGCTCTCTCGTGAATGGAGGTTGACTGAATTCTAAATGCTATTTAAATAGCTTCTCCGATTATATGTTGGGATGTTGTATCTTTCCAGCGATGAGGAAATGCTCACCAAAAAGAGAGATATATTGAACTCAGTGAATGAATATTTGAATGCGATTTCCCACTAGATTGTAAATGACTTGAAGGCAGGGATCTGGTCTACCAACTCTGTTGTACTCTGCCTTGTGAAGTTTTCAGATCGATTGACTGAAGAATCCTAAAATATTTGGTTTCATTTTGAGCTGCAAGTTAATGGCAGAATCTAAATTGATTCAGGGATATTTGCCATAGTAATTAACTTATCAACAATTAAAAATTGAATTGCCAAACCTTCTTGACAAAAACAAATACTTTGTTGGTGATCGTTTCCTCCAAGCAACCCAGTGAAGTAGTAACTTTCCTCGGCATTGTGATACTAACTCTGGTACACACTGATGCTCTTCTTAGTGTTGGTATTCATTCAGTCAGTCGTATTTATTGAGCGCTTACTGTGTGCAGAGCACTGTACTAAGCGCTTGGAAAGTACAGTTCAGCAACAGATGGAGACAATCCCTACTCAGCAACGGTGGTATAAATATTGCTACCTGACTAAGGATCTTGCATCATCACCTCCTCAATAGTATTATCATGGAGAGGGAGTAATTGAATCGCTATCATGGAGAAGAGACCAAGAGACCAGTATTGGGAAATAGAGAAGCAGCGTGACCGAGTGGAAAGAGTACAGGCCTGGGACTCAGAGGACCTGGGTTCTAATCCTGGCTCCGCTACTTGTCTCCTGTGTGACCTTGGGAAGGTCACTTAACTTCTCTGTATCTCAGTTATCTCATCTTTTAAATAGGTATTGAGAATGTAAGCCCTGTGAGACTTGGACTGTGCCCAACCTGATTATTTTAATCTTGTGTCTATGCTAGTGCTTAGTATAGTACCTGGCCCAGAGCAAGTGCTTACCAAATACCTTAAAAATAGAAGAAACTGAGGCACATCGATATTAAGTGATTTGCCCAAGGTCACACAAAAACAAGTGTTAGAGCTGAGATTAGTCCAAATACCATTAAAAAAAAAAAGAGTAGAGAGGTGGTGGCATTTTCCCCAATTTTAGCACTTTACCCAAACGGAGGGTAGTAAACACAGGGGAATATCTTTCATTTCTTTGGGCTACCAGAGCTGCTCTCGGGAAGGCCTTTTGCTGCTGAACTCTTCAAGCCTCTGCAGAAATTAGTCACTGGCCCTAAATTCCCGGGAGTCTGGTTTCTGGGGATCACCAGCAAATGCCAGCCTCTGCTACTTTCTCAGAAGGGTTTTCTCACTGGAGGACGGGATTCGACACTGATTCCCTTCTTGCCTCGTTTAAACAGAATGTTCTCAATCCTGAGCCTGAACCCTGAGTCCAGTTATCTCTAGAGCCAGGGATACTGTCCTTTGTGCATGGTGTGTTCAAGGATGTGTTGTGGTTGTCTTGAGGCTTGGATTCCAGAAGCCCACTCAGACTAGAACATGAGCAGGACTCTGCTGTTCTGACCCAAAACTGACCATAAAATGAGAAGGAACAGTGGGTACTCCAGGGAGAGTTCCCTGTGGATCTGATTTATCTTGTATTGACTTGAGCATTTTTATCACAATGCTCCACTCATAGTAGAGGCACAATAAATCCATAACGAATCTGAGATGAATCTGGTTAGCTTCCTTTAGGGCCTGGAGAGACCTGGTCTGAAGACAATAGATTGCACTTTGGACTTCCTATCCTAACGTTTTTTGGCTAAATTCCAAAATTAACCTTTTTTTTTGAGGAGGGTGGGGGAAGGGTGGTTGGTAATGGTATTAAGTGCTTACTTTAAGCCAGCTAGATACAAGGTAATTCGGTTGGACACAGTCCCTGTCTCACAAGGGGCTGACAGTCTTCCTCCCCATTTTAAAGATGAGGTAACTGGGGCACAGAGAAGTTAAATGAGTTGCACAAGGTCACACGACCGGCAAATGGCAGAGCTGGGATTAGAACCCAGGTCCTTCTGATCCCAGGCCCATGCTCTATCAACCAGGCCACGCTGCTTCTCTACTAGGCCACTCTGCTTCTGTGGTTCTGTGACATTTTCTGTTGGACATAGAAGTGCCATAGATTCGGCTATAGATAGATGATCAGATGAATGAAAATTTGAGTTAACATCTAATAAATAAACCATTTATTCAATGCATGTAACACTTGGATCAAGCAAGCAGTAGGGTTCATTGATGATCTACTGCATGTTGATCACCGTACTACCAGCTTGGAAAAGTACAACAGAAATATGCTGTCCCTCCCCTCAAGGATACAAAGAGGAACTTAATGAGAGCATAAATTGATTTAGTATTTTTAATGTTATTACTTGAACTGGATGAACTGGCTTGGAAAAAATTTATAAATATAAGGTGAACCTAGGCCAGTGCTTCATATGAAGCGGAGGGGAAACTTGGGAATAGTTGGTTGGACTTGTTCATCTTTATCTTGGAAAGCAGAGTGGCGTAATGGAAAGAGCCAAGGGCCTGGGACTCAGCTAATACATATTTGCTGTATGACCTTGGACAAGTCACTTCCCATCTCTGTGCCTCAGTTCCCTCCTCTGAAAAATGGGGAATCAATACCTATCCTCCCTCCTACTTAGACTGGGAGCTCAATGTGGAACGTGATTATCTTTCATCTACCCCAGCGCTTACTATGCGGTTGGCATATAGTAAGCGCTAAACAAATACCGCAATTATCATTATTATTATTATTGTCATTTCAATTTGATACATTACTGGTCGTATAACAAGTGATCGAAAACCAAATGGTCAGAGATCAGGCATTGACTAATAAGTCACCTCATCATCGACCGTCCAATCATCAATAAAGTTCGAACTTCAACAATAACTTTAATATTAGACCTGGTTCCTCATTTCTACCCCAATGCTTGTTTTGACATTGTTGTTGTGAGTTTTGAAGACAAAAGAGGCCTGTCGCCCGCTGTTACTGGCAGGTCTGTAGGGCGCAAACCCAACTGCAGGTTGGAAAAAATGTCATGAAACTGGCATGTAGATCTGATGATCTACTGCATGTACATTTAGTGGCTACCCCACTAAATATAGGATGCTAGGCATTTGGAACGGAATGTATTTTTAAATGAAGGAACAGATTTGGGAATACTTTAGAAAGCAAGCTCAAATGCAATGGCACTAATAGCATCAGATTCATTATCCAGCCGACTTTGAAGATTCTGTAAAATAGTTTTTATCCGTTTATTATGTAAAGACCCATGCGATTTATATCTGTGAGATTATACCCTCAAACTGCCTCCTGATTGGCCAAGAGTCAGCCCAATTTACAAGTGTCTTTTTAAAATAATTTTACTGCCAGAGAATTTTCTTCAGGACAAATATCTTTAAAAAATACAGATGGTTTATGCAGCAAATGGGGAATTTGCCTTTATTTAACACTTTCCCTAGTTATTTGTAGTGACAAAATAGGGAGAGTAAAAGATTTGGGTCCAAATGGTTCAGTTAAGTTTTAAATTTTTTGCCTTAAAATATCCAGTCATATAGTAGTTATCGTTCTAGTTTTTTAGAAAAAGGTGTCAAAAGTACTCAATCTTGGCCACTTACTCTCTCTCTCTCTTTTGGAATTGTTCAACTCTCTCTATAAAGCCTTTCAGGATGTAATGTTTGAAAATGACACATCTAAAAGCGTTCCTTTTTTCGTCATCCAGTGCAATGGCACCTGATATGCATGGCCCATGTCTCTGCAGAATTTTGCTTCAAATATTTCTCAAACTTCCTTCTCCATGGACAACTCTGGAAAAATATGTAGAATTTTGAAAAAGATCAACATTATTTGTTCTAAATACCACAACACCAGGGTGGTTTCACATACAAAGTTTTGGCCAGATTTACTTTGCCTAAAGATTGCACTTTGACATGAATCTGTGTGTTTTCTTTCTTTGCTGTACTGCTAAGTACGTTTCTCAGGATCACATAGCAGCCGCCTCGCTGCTAGTAATCTCCCAGGATTTGGCCTAGTCTTTTGGGCTGTGCTTCCTGTCTGAACCCGCCTTTGCGCTGTGAAGGCAGAACAAAAACAAAACAAAAATTCGGCAAAGAGCCATTTTTCTAAGAATGCCAAAACATTTGCTGAGCAGGTTAAACTTCAAAGATTCTGGAAAATATATACATATATAGATATAGGTAGATAGATAGATATCTGTATATATGTGTATGTGTGTATACATGTATAGACATATACATCTATATGTACACAGATATACAAACACACACACACACATATCTCAGTGCCAAGTCCTTGTCATTCTTTGGTTCATCACAGTGGGGCGAGAGTATTTTCTAGGATCAGGCTAGAGCCCTTAATAATGGGGAACTCCAGCTCTGTCGAGCAATGAGAAGGAACCAAAAGGTTTGTATTAATCGGAGCAAAAACCACTTTATTGAAGTCAAGCAAGAGGAGTTTTTTTCTCCCAACCAAAAAAAGGTTGCCTTCAAAATCAACTTGATAAACCCAAGGGATTTATTCCTCAGTCTGTCGTAAATCACTCCAATACTTTAAAAGTGTGTTTCCTCCTCCCCAACTCTCTTATTAAGATAGTGGAAATAAGAAGTAGAGATAATTAGTACCGATCAAAGTGATTTAATTTAGTGGTCCTTTGTCAGGTTTTATTTGAAACTTCTACACGTATAATGAGTGCTGACCCAAGAGATTTTTTTTTGCTTAGTGTTTGTTATGTCAGTATTTTGAGGATCTGAGCCCCATTTGTTATTTACACTCTTAGCGGGAATTAGAGAAAATAGAGTGATAAAATCTATATCTTCAATGAGTTTTTGTCATTTGCTGATCCAAAATATCACCTACGCTGAGTTTGCACAGTCCAAGTGAAGAGTAGGATTGAGGAGTTACCTAGTCGATTTGTTCATGCGGGAAGCTCAATCAGAAAATTAGGCTCTTCAAAAATCAAATTTGAGGCCCAAATAATCTGGCTAAGTCATCAGTTCTTCATTTTGCATGATGAATAGAATCAGACTTAACTACCAGAGTTCACTGATGGATTCATCATGGTTCACTAGCAATTGAATCTTCACCTTGGGTTGCTTTATTTCTGTCAGAGACTTCACACTGAAAAAGACTCCGGCAAGGGATGGGCTGGGTAACATCCTGGAGATCCTAGCCAGGTCTACCTGAGGCACTGCAAATTTTTGGAAAGAGTGGAAAATTTATCTGGTGACCTGAAACCACCTGGGGCAGATGTTACTCTCCATGCAAGCAAGTCACGGCGTGAAAGAGAGGACTGGGGAGTGTGGGCTAATGTATTTCGAGCTGCAAGCCACTATTCCTATCCGATTATGCCCATTCCAATGCCTGCTCTGGGAATCCCGGGGGGGGGGGGGGGGGGGGGGAGTTCTTTCCTTGGGTATGGTCGTGTCTGGAAAAGCCAAAAAAATCTATCCGTTGGGTTCCCTCTAGACCCAGGGAGCCTCCTAGAATTGGCTAAGTCCAGGCAGGCTGGCAGAGGGATGGGGAGAAGCAAAGTGAGTTTAAAATTCACTGGCAGGATTTGTCATTTATATGAATTATCAGGTCAATGGGGAGCCACTGTAAAGAACACAATAACATGGCCCAACCATCTCCCTCCCCCCCCCCCCCCCCCCGTCCAAGGCTGACATCAACTAGTTCCAGGCAATTCTAAACTAAATTTGGCCACTTATCATTATCAATTATCATTGGCCAATTCCCTTTTGGTTTGAGTGAAGGTAGCTCTGGATATGGTTGTGTGTGGGGAATTATTTATTTATGAAAATAAATTTGTTTTTGCCCTCTGACAGTCCCTCTCAGGGAAGCATTATGGCCTAGTGAAAAGAGCATGGGCCTGGGAGTTAGAGTCAGGATTCCAATCCCAGCTCTGCCGATTACCTGCTTTGTGATCTTGGGCGAGTCACTTAACTTCTCTGTACCTCAGTTTCCTTATCTGTAAAATGGGAATTCAATACCTGTTCCCCTTCCTGATTACTTCAAAGCCCCATCCGTGTGGGACCTGATTATCCTGTATCTACCCCATCATTTAGTACAGAACTTGGCATATAGTAAGTGCTTAACAAATGCCCCAATTATCATTAGTAATTATTGGGGATAGTTCCCTTCCGTGTGACACGACCCTCAGGGAAGACCGTAAGCTCCCCGAAGACAGCAAACTCCTTGTAGACAGGGACTGCTTCTCCTAATTCTATTGCACTGTACTTTCCCAAGCACTTAGTACTGTGCTCTGCACACAGTAAGCTCTCAATAAGTACCATTGATTGATAGAGCAGTTTTTTTCACGGGGTTAAGGGAGTTTAAATTTAGACATTTGAATCGGAGACACTCTCATGCCTTTGGTGGCTATAGAAGCCTCTGACACAGTGACCCTAACTGGTAAAGATGGATACACAGAGGAAAATTCTACTCAACTGTGTTTGCTGATCTCCATTCTACCTTAGCTTCCTAGAACAGGTACTAAAATGAGCTTCAATAAAAGAAGAATCTGTAATTTTGCCGGGGATGAGGAGAGTTAGAGGGTATTTCTCATTTCTTAAACATGGTGTAATGGAAAGAGCATGGGTGTGGGATTCAGAGGTCCTAACTTCTACTCCCAGGTCTGCCTCTTGACTGCTGTGACCTTAGGCAAGTCGGTTAACTTCTCTGTGCCTCAGTATCCTCACCTGTCAAAATGGGATTAAATGCCTGTTCTCCATCATATGGGACAGGGACTCTACCTGTCCTGATTACCTTGTATGTTCCCCAGTGCTTAGTACAGTGCTCAGAATGTAATAAGTGCTTAAGTACCACAATTTTCAATCAATCGTTTATTTAGTGCTTACTGTGCACAATCAGTCAATCATATTTATTGAGTTCTTTGTGCAGAGCTTGGAAGAGAACGGTACAACAGAGGTGGTATACGTGTTCCCTGCCCACGATGAACAATTATGTCGGTAGCTAATATCTTTAGGTCGTTTCTACTTCTTTGCTATTTAGAAAATACGGCTATATCTGTACATTTATGGACATATATACCTCAAAATGAAGTCAGCTCAATTCACCTTTGGCGGTGGACCATCTGTGACTTGATTGAACCGGATCTCGTTTAGTTGCTACACAGCTGTAGAAGCAGTATGGCCAATTAAAAGAGCATGGACCTGAGAGTCAGAGGACCTGGATTCTAACCCCAGCTCGGCCGATTGCGGACCCTGGGCAAAGTCGTTTCACTTATCTGTGCCTCAGTTTCCTCAACTGTAAGTTGGGGCACCAATACCTGTTCTCACTCCTTAGACTGTGAATCCCATGTGGGATAGGGACTTTGTCCAAGTTGATTAACTTATAACCACCTTAGTGCTTAGAACAGTGCTTGACCCGTAGGAAGCGCTTAAATACCATAATAAGTATTGCCCCACATTATTTCTCTATTTGTCATCTCTGTGACCACCATTCTAGTTTGTTCCCAACTTTCATAGCCTACGGCATCTATAAACCTATATCACCTATTTTACTGCCGTAGTATTCACTAAATAAACCTAAAACCACCAAAACCCTTGCCACTCCTCCTTTGTCTCACTGCCAGCCAATTAGACTGTTAGACCATAAGCTCACTGTGGGCCGGGAATATGTCAGTTTGTTTTTGTAGTCTCCGAAGCGCTTAGTACAGTGCTCTGCACACTGTAACCGCTCAATAGTGTGACTGAATGAATGAAAGATGCAGATCGCTATCTTGTGTTAAAGATCACTTATAACTTGTAAAATAGCTTACTACAGGGCAGCCGATACCTCAGAGCGCACTGCGTCTTGTATCCTAAACCAGCTGATGTTGCTATGGATGTTTGCTGCCTAACGACTTTTTCTAGGATGCAAAGATTAGAATGTTTCTTATGTCACAAAAGTAAATGGACTCACACTGGGACGGAATATCATTTCTCGAGGGGAAACAAATCAATACTGATTCTCCAGTTTCAGTACGCCCACTAAACACATATTTCCCCTATCCCATTAACTGGCAGCCCTCTCCACAAATAGAGATGTCTTTCGGAAATGGACACTCTCTGATAACCTTGCAGTGGGTCCACTCAGTTGAGTAAGCCAAAGTTATTTTTCTCAGCAAAAAAATCCCAGAAGGGCTCACTGAGATCCTTCGAAAGTCGAGGAGTCGCGGTTTTCACACAGAGATCGTATGTATGTTTTGCTGGCATTATATTAAATTAATAATCCAGAAATATGGTTAAAAGTGTGCACTCCAGTGGTCACCACAATTGTCTGTCTTGCCGTTTTTGTGGTCGAGTGAAAGCTGTTGTGTGAGAGGAAGGCCCCACTTCATCCTCGTTTGTCCCAATCTCATGACAGAATGAATTACCATTCACTTTAAGCATAAAATAAGGCTGCTCCATTCAAACATACTGTACTTAACCCTCGTGTGCCTGCGGAGCCGTTCTTTCTAACATTCACTTGGCTAAAAGAATAGATAGAATTATGGACCTAACCGTGCTTAGGATAAGGACAAGAATCTTTTCTCTCCCACGGTCTGTCTTATATTGTCTTGTATTTCATGAATCTCTTAATTTGGGGTATGGGATTTTTAGGTCACTTCTTTCTGGGAGCTTCGTAATTTTCCCCTACAAATAAGCTAAACTTTGCTGTGCCTTAATCGTTGTAAATGATCACCTTCTGAGGGGCTATTTTAAGGTTAACATCTTTGGGACTGAATTTCGGAATGAATTAGCGGCTCTATTTTCACTCCAGGTAGGGCAAGCCAAAAAATTTTGAGGAACCAGGTCTTTGGTAAAATAAGAGATCAATTGGTATTCATTTATTCATTCATTCATTCAGGCGTATTTATTGAGTGCTTACTGTGTGCAGAGCACTGTACTAGGCCCTTGGGAGAGAACAATACAACAATGACACCCTCCCTGCTCAATAACGAGCTTACAGTCTAGAGGACACACACACTGTGGGGTTATAACCCGAAACAGCACCGCAACAGGAAGCCTCTTCTGCGGATTACAAGTGTATAGTAAATTTAGTCACATTTACCATCTTCTTTTCCTCAGGCTTCCCTCACCTCTCCTCTCTTCCTGTCTGACAATATGTTGCCCTGCCATAAAAGCCCTAATGCCCATTTTCAACGATTAGCTGTACATCAGCGTTACCACCACAAATCCACAAGTTTCACATCAAGCATTAAATGGGATGAATATTGATCTGCTAAAGAGGATTTATTTATTTCTAGCTCTATCCAAAGATCAACTGCTAGCAGCTTTTGGAGGATCTGTTGAGCTCTCACAGCACAAAGCTACTGCATACATGACACTGGACTTGACATTTCAGTTCTGGAAGAAAACCAAACAGTAAATTCAGTGCAATAATCCTAGATAAATGAGATGATCACTGGAAAAGCTGAGATAGTTAAGTGGCCTATCAGAGAAGTCCAACGGATGGTATCGAACAGTTGCTACATAGAATCCTCACTCAATATGGTCCAAAACACCATCATATCAGATGCCAATATAATCACAATAAAAACAAGCACAGCCTCCTAGCTAATTTAAAACTCCTTGCATGTGTACCTCTTCTGATTTATGGATGATAGCACTCAGTGCACAAGGTCTAAAGACCGCCTGGATTACAGGGTCTGTGCAGCGATGAATCTAAATATGTGTGATTCGATATAGAAATTCAGAACATAGTGTCTAATATTTAAGGGCATTAAGTTACAGAGACTCTATCAGATGTAGTTTCATAGCTTTATGGATGGAACATAGATGAAGTTTCAAACGGTTCATTTTCGAGCTGGTAAATTTGGAGCTAGTAACTACATTCAAACCATGATGGTGGATTCTCTCTGACGTGTTTTGCAGTGGGGATGTTTACTTCTCTGTATTAACTTTGACTTCAGGAGGGATTTCTCTTGGTGCAGATGGCTTTCAACTAAGAACAAAGAGCTACCCTGGCTTTGGCATTGAATCATAATTGTGCCAACCGAAGTTGTCATTCCTGACTACCTTTGAGAGAGGAAAGTTTCAGACACTCACAACAGTGAGATCATTTCCTTTGCCACAAAGAGAAATGTCTGCAATTTTATTCTTCCTTTTGCAGAAGACGATAGCATTGGGCAGTGTGATGCTAAATTCATACAGTCATTTTAATTATAATTTTGTTTCTGTATATTTTAGTAATCATCTGATTTTGAGATGATTCTCTAATTGTGAGGTCGTGTTAACGTTAGGCCAAATGATACAGAAACAAGGAATAGCATGTGGTGGTTGTGTTGATTGTATTTATGGTTCCTTATGCATTACAGACAATACTGTCTTTATAGTTTATTTTGTAGCCGTTTGCCCTTTTCCAGGGAAAAAAAAATCATGTTCAGTACTCACAGTATACCCGGAAACTGAAAATTAAGGCTTTGTTGTGGTTATCTGAATCTTGTGGGTAGCTGAACATCCTTGGAACAGATTTCACTTAGTTTAATTAGGTTTTATCCATGGTCTAGAGTGTCTGTATCGCCAAGGCCAAAATGATTTTATCAGGCTGAATAGTGTCAATGGAGAAGAACGGGAACTGGTATAAACATTACATGTACGGCTTTTCATTTAAGGCAATCTCCATTCTGGGCTTTTTAAAGATAGTTTCAATTCCTGTCAGGTGGCCACGAAATAATTACTGAGGCCCTGTTAGTGAATTCAGAAATGGGGAAGTAAATTTAAATGGCAAAAAGAGGTATTTAATGGAAGCTTCAGAGCGTGGGAAATACTGGCTGGAGCAGTACTCAAGAATTGGGCTCAAATTTAGTTCATATTCTGGAGAATATTTGAAAATTATTTCCTAAACTATATTAGGCTCCAGTAATACTTCAGCGGATTTGTTTTTTAGGCGTTCACGTCCCACACTGCTTAACAGCGTACCTCCGGGTCTAGATAGTGTGTAACCTGTATAGAGTGAAACGTTACTGTAGGAAGATGATGGTAGCCGAGTTTACGTGAAGAGGCGGATCATCCCCGTTAGGGCTAAGACCGGGTTAAATTAAGATCTCCAGCAGAGAGGTCTTTTAATTTCACAGTTGGGAATTCAACTTTTCTGAAGTATCACTCCTGCTAATTCTATTCTATTTTCAGTGACTCTGAGAAGGAACAAAGTGAATTCATATCAGGAATTCTTTCACTGATTCCTAGTCTCCCAGAGTAATGAATGCACAATTGAATTGTATTCATTTTGCTTCCTATCACATATATGCGTGTGTATAGAGTGGAGGGTGTGTGTGTTTGTGTATGAATGTGCAGTGTGCACAGTGCAGGAGAAAGTGTCTGTCCTGCATTGGTTATCCTTGAATATTCATTCATTCATTGATCCAGTCGTATTTATTAAGTGCTTATTGGGTGAGGAACACTGTACTGAGCACTTGGGAAAGTAGAGTGCAATAATAAACAGTGACATTCCCTGCCCACAACGAGCTCACAGTCTAAGGTGGCAGGGGTGGCGGGGAGAGGATATGGTGTGGGTGGATGTGTCCATTAATAAAGGTGTAATAATCTAAATGGAATTCTAGAAGATTTGGAACAATCATTGCAGAGAAGCCAAATTAGGAATATTTGACTTATTCTATAGCTTTTTCTTAACAATAACTCTCTTCAGCAATACTACATAATACATGCCACATGGATCAGATGGCAATACTTGTGGTTTGAATATCCTGGGATTATCTCAGATAGGAAAGAATCCTGCCTATCTTCTCCTTCCTCCCTCTTTCCTATCATCCCTTTTGTCAGTCTTTCCCTTACCTGTCCATTCAGGACCCGACACTGAACTTGATCTGAGCCCTATTTTTTGCAGGCCACTTGCCTAACGGTCTGCTTCACCCAGGACTGGTTTCTTTGAGTTAAGGGGACTGTGTGTATCTGTTTTTAAGAAGACAGAGGCAAGCTTTAGAGTGGCTTGATGTGACTGGATGCTGAACTCTAAAGTCTGCATTTAACGGCTGTGTTATTCCGAGGCTGTGTTTTGGGGTGTACCTCTGGTCTTGGCTAGTAGTTCAAAAATGGCTATTTGTGTCTCTTCAAATGTACAACCAATAATATGGAGAATCTCAATCCTTTGATCCAGACAACAGGGTTCTTTTGGGTTCTCCTTTTCTGCATTTTTTTTGTTTTGGTTTCCCTTTTTTGTTTACCCTTTCTTAAAATGCAGCAGAACAAAGGACTGGTGAATCCTGTATGTGCAAATAACATCTATGGGAAAAATTTAATAGGAAGGATTTTCCTTTTACCCATCGCATAGTATAATTCGGCCTAACAAAAGTCCTACCGACAAAAAACCTCTCTAACAGTAGCCGATTTGTATGCAACATTGACCGTAATCTCATATATAATGCATAGCAGTTAATAAATCATAGTAAAATCAGGTGGCTTAGAGCCAGCAATGCCTAACTGGTAATGGAAAGGGGAAAAAAAGATTTATAGAGACAGACTCTGTCTGGATTTTCCTTTTAAGAAGCTCACCCTGAGCAGTGGAGTACTTCGCAGTGGTTCCTGACTGGACGGATGTATCACATGAAGTCGCTCCATCCTTGGCTGTACATCCACCACCAGGTGGGGCCTCCACAATAGCCGAGCTGTCCGGGTCTAAATCACAGACCAATTGGACAAGAAGCAAGAGTCGCTTATTTCTGGGAAGTAGTCTGAGCTGGAGGCAGGCATCAAAATAATGGCTTGACAGGACAGGCGCAGAACTGATGGTCAGGTATTTCCCATTATACACTACCGTGGGTGAAACAGCATGCCCGGTGAGGAGCGGTGTGGTCTAGTGGAGAGCCTGGAAATCAGAAGGATCTGGGTTCTAATTCCAAATCTACCATTGCTTGCTGCGTGACAGCGTGGCGCAGTGGAAAGAGCATGGGCTTTGGAGTCAGGGCTCATGAGTTCGAATCCCAGCTCTGCCACTTGTCGGCTGTGTGACTGTGGGCAAGTCACTTAACTTCTCTGTGCCTCAGTTCCCTCATCTGTAAAATGGGGATGAAGACTGTGAGCCCCACGTGGGACAACCTGATTCCCCTGTGTTTGCCCCAGCGCTTAGAACAGTGCTCTGCACATAGTAAGCGCTTAACAAATACCAACATCATTATTATTATTATTATTATTATTATTAGGCTAGTCGCTTCTCAATGCTTTAGTTTTCTCGACTGTTAAATGGGGATACCTGTTCTCCCTTCTAATACAATCGTGAGGCCTATCTGAAGCAGGTACAGCGTTCGACCTTACTGCCTTGTGACGATAATGATAATGATGATGATGGTATTTAAGCGCTTACTATGTGCCGAGAGCAGCTCTAAGCGCTGGGGTACGCACAAGGCAATCAGGTTGGACGCAGACCCTGTCCCACACGGGGCTCACAGTCTCAATCTCCATTTTACAGATGGGGTAACCGAGACGCAGAAAAGCGAAGCCACTTGCCCGAGGTCACACATCAGACGAGTGGCGGAGTGGGGATCAGAACCCCCGACCTCTGACTCCCAAGCCCGTGCTCTTGCCACTAGGCCATGCTGCTTCCCATACCTTTCCCAACAGTTAGCATTTGTTAACGCATATAAGCGCTTAACAAAAACCATGAAAAGAACCAATACAACAAGGGGAGCTTTTAGTGAGAACCTAAGGTTTTAGCTACAGAATCTGATTCCATTATTTTGATATTATTTTAAGGATACAGTTTAGTTTACAGTTTCAAAACAGAATGTGCCTCCTCGTTCCCTCAGAGGATCTAAGCTCCAAAATCGCACTTGCTTTACATATGTGGAATTTAGAAATGCAGAACTTGCAAATTCGACATACGCCAGAGAAGAGACTATTGGAGTCAACATATGCCCCACAGATCTGAGAGAAGAATTTTGTTGTGAATCTGTTTTTGGTTATTAGAAAGTGTTGGGCCAATTTCTGGTGCTGACATAGGCTATTGAAAGATGTGGCAAACACATTACCTCAGAATTACCAATGTTCATATCTCCTGAAATACGGTTTTCCGTAAGCTCATCAGCATCCACAAAATTATCATTGAAAATAGAAAAATAGATATGCGATAGGAGCTAGAAGCAGCGTGGCTCAGAGGAAAGAGCATGGCCTTGGGAGTCAGAGGTCATGGGTTCTAATCCCTGCTCTGCCACTAGTCAGCTGTGTGATCTTGGGCTAGTCACTTAACTTCTCTGTGCCTCAGTTGCCTCCTCTGTCAAATGGGGATTAAAGCTGTGAGCCCCACGTGGGCCAACCTGATCACCTTGTACCCCCAGCGCTTAGAACAGTGCTTTGCACATAGTAAGCGCTTAACAAATACCAACATCATTATTAGAAGAACCTGGGTTCTAATTCAGGCTCCGCCACTTGTCTGCCGTGCGACTCTGGGCCAGCCACTTCACTTCTCCGTGCCTCTGTTAGGTAATCTGTAAATTGGGGATTAAAGGTGTGAGCCCTATGTGGGACGGGGACGGTGTCCGACGTGATCACCTTGTTTCTACCCCAGTGCTTAGAACACAGTTGAGTGCTTAACAAATATCATCCACAAAAGAGATGATCAGGAGTATCAGCACATTCATTGAATCGTTAACCCCACATGCCAACCCAACTTTGATGAATCCGGCGACGGGTACCATGGGTTCAAAATCGAAAATATAACTTTCTTTAGTGTTAGAGAGAGAGAGGGGATGAGGGAAGAGAGGAAGAGGAGAACTCAGACAAGATGAGGGGTTTCTGTGGGTGGAACTAATCCCCTCTCAAAGTGATCGCATCAGCCAACAGCACCCACAAGATGGCAGTACTTCCTTAGAGAAAGGATGCCCTACTTTCCTTCCATCCATTGGAAAAGTGGTGAGGATGCCAGGTGTGTAACTTCCTTGGAGAGAGAAGGAGAGGACAGGAACGGTTTAGAAGAAAACAGACTGGGGGAAGGGAGATTTGAGATAACAGGAGGGAGCTGAGATGGAAGGGCTAATGCTTATTCAGCTGTTTTGTCTTTCTAGATGAACGCTTTCAGGTGAAAGAGTTCCCCTGAACAACTTTTTTTTTTTTTAAAAAAAAAAAAGCCATTTTAATGTAATTTTGGTAAGTACATCTGCCTCCAGCTGTGCGAATGATGATCGGCCAGTTATACTATTTCCAGTGAATCGTGATTCTTCCACTTGTTCAATCCGGTCACTCCCATGCCCTGTGCGGAATTGTGATTTTTGCTCCTGACAAGAGAAACGTAGACGAGTGTTACGTGTCGATGGGAAAGGTCTGCCAACACCCAAGCCGATTAGAACACGCATGACTTTTAAATTCAGAACAACAGAAATTTAGTCCAGGAGTTTTATTGATTTTTGTTGGTTTGAGGAACGCAGGAAGGATTCCAGGCTATTCGTCTAATTTCACAGCTGTTTGAAGATTTTACAGTTCTTAGCCCCATGCCAGCCAAAACATTTGTAAGAATTGTCCACGTGGGGGTGCCGGGTGAATGAACTGCTCACCGGGGTTCTTGGGGCAGAGCCAGAGGCCACGAGACCACAGGGGGAGAAGAAAGGTAGGGTAGATGGTTGGCATTGGAAGACAAAATAGGGCGAGGGCTTGGCAAGCACTGAGGAGCTCCAGGTTTGCCAAACCACACTGATCCCATTCCATAAAAGTCCCTTTACTGAACTTACTGAACTGTTGATGTTCAATAAGTGTTCTTTATGAAGGTACTATCTGTTAGGAAAATTTCACCTTAAAATGGAAATGCTGCATTTCTAAGCAAGACTCTAATCTGCTAGATGGCTAGTCTACATTATTCTCATCTTTACAACTTGTCTACATGCTCAGGATAATTAAAAACAGTTAACTTTCTAGTGGTTTCAAACTACCACACCATTTATTTCTACCCCCCCCCGCCCTTACGAAAAGTGGAGAATATATATATTTATATTAGAGAAGCAGCGTGGCTTAGTGAAAAGATCATGGGCTTGGGAGTCAGAGAACCTGGGTTCTAATACCGAAACTGCCAATTGCTCTGATAGCTGCTTACTGAGTGACCTTGGGCAAGTCACTTAACCTCTCGGTGCCTCAGTTTCCTCAGCTGTAAAATGGGCATTCAATACCTGTTCTCCCTCCTCCTTAAGACTGTGAGCCCTCTTGTGGGACAGGGATTATGTCCAACCTAATGAACTTGTACCTACCCCAGCAATTAGAACTGTTTGACACATAACACTTGACAAGTACCACGAAACAAACAAGCAATATTTGGCAAATGTCACAACAGCTGACTCTCGTCGGGCTCAGTAAAGTCCAGATAATTTAGACCGTTGATGTTTTTACCAGAACTTACAAGATGATTGAGGCAATTTGGCTTGAATGATCTTCACTGTCCATTTCCTTTTGCTAATGTAGATTGAGTTATAGAGAAAATAAGTTGTGCAATTTGAATTGGTCACACTGGCAGACTGCACTGAGTAAGTTAAAGATAAATGTTCTTCCCATCATGCTTTATAGGAATTGCCAGTCAGAGCCTAGAAGTATTACCCATAAATAGTGGGAGTATATACAGTCATATATGAATATGGAGGTGTTCAGCATGCGTTTCTTTGGTATTTTCGATCAGTATCGGCTTTTCAGGATATTGATGCATAGTTGTATGGGATATTTGAATGAACACTAGATTGATAATGCTCTTTAATTGCCCAGTGGTTAAAACTCCATGGGGTAAAAACTCATGCTCTTAAAAACTTATAATAATTTTGCAGCCCACTAGTTTCCTCCAGATAGAGAGGGAAGCAGCTTTGTGTTTAACCAAAAGCGAAAAGGAGGGCCCATGAGCCCTTCTTTGCAATATTGTATACAAATCAACCCGACCCTGTTTTTGTGGTTTCAAAAAGTATTTTTTCATTTCCTGTGAGCTTTCATCCGCAGACATCACTCCTGTTTGTCTAATTTAGAGTCTCTCTATTCTGATCCACTAATTCTTCCTATTTTTAGCCATTTTGTTATTCCTGATCTGCGCATAGTATGGCAACAGTTAGAAGTAGAAGCATTTAAAAAAAAAAAAATCTTCACTGTTTTGTAAGGGGACGATTTATCTTCTTGCAGTGGCTACTTAGCTTGCTCCCACTGTCCCAGCAGGTAATAGACAGACACTCTTCATAACAGGATTGTCAACAAACAGGCTTTCGGTAACTGCTTTTTCCCAAGGTATAGTATTGTCAATATGGTGAGACCTTTGTTTTCTTCCGGCTTTCCAGACAATGGTAGAACACGGGGACAGATATATAGATGGGTGCGAAGACTGCCATGCAATATGTCAATCCTGTAGGTGGACTGGCATAGGGGTCATTCGTATTTACTGAGCACTTACTATGTGCGGAGCATTATACTAAGCACTTGAGAGAGTACAGTACAACAGAAGTAGCGGAAACGTTCCCTGCCTACAACGAGCTCCTTGTAGTGAGCGAGCGTGAAGGCATGGCTAGTGATACGTGGGGCCCAAAACATTAGGTTTGTTTAGTTAAAGCGAACATCAAGGCCTCCGAAGACTTTAGATCTGAGTAAGAACACAATACTCTCAAACCTTCCAAATTCAGTTCCTCAGTCTTGGGTTTAAAGTTCTAGCTTTAGGACAGGAGTAGCCCAGAGGCATAACCACATATGCTTACCATTCCAATCAATTTGGTGACATTATAAATTATTGCAGCTTAAAATGCATGACATGACTACACTGCCATGAATAATTGTACGGAGCATTATTTAAAAAACATGCACTTGTTATGCTAGTAAAGGGCTGAACATCTAATATTTAGCAGTTACAATAAATCTTGCCTCGACGCACCACCAGCAAAGAGTTTGTTACCTTCAAGATCTTGTAGATCAGAGACTCCTAAAATTTCACTAGGTTGAATGGCTTACCTCTTTAATCCCAGTTACTACATATGTCTTGTCATCTTTTATATTTATTTCACTTAGAAAATTTCACCATTTAGTAAAATGTGTCGTCTTTAGAAGTGAGTCGAAGCAGCATCAGACACTAAGCCTATAGCTGTGTTTATAATAATAATGATAATGTTGGTATCTGTTAAGCGCTTACTATGTGCCGAGCACTGTTCTAAGCGCTGGGGTAGATACAGGGTAATCAGGTTGTCCCACGTGAGGCTCACAGTTAATCCCCATTTTCCAGATGAGGGAACTGAGGCACGGAGAAGTGAAGTGACTTGCTCACAGTCACACAGCTGCCAAGTGGCAGAGTCGGGATTCGAACCCGTGAACTCTGACTCCCAAGCCCGTGCTCTTTCCGCGGAGCCAGACTGCTTCTCTTGTTTATAAGCAAGAGTGTAGCTGAAGATAATTTGGGAGATATTATAGAAGAATATAAGAATAATAATATAGAAGGACAATATAGAATTATAAGAATAATGATATAGAAGAATAGGTCCCTTGAGTAATACATTATTGGAGTGTAATAATAGTATTAAGTGATGACTGTATCTCTCTCAAGAATCATGTGAATAACTGCGGTGTGTGTTAAGCACTTATGTGCAAAATACTGTACTGGATGCTAGGGAAAGACAAGATAATTAAATCAGACATAGTTAAAGGGAGAGGATGAAAGGATATTTTAACCCCATTTCGCAAATGAGGAAACTAAGGCCGTAAAGTGACTTACCCAGGGTCACCCACCCGGCCCGTGGCGGAGCTAGGATGGGGATCTGGATCTCCTGATCCACTAGGCTCTTTCCATTAGGCCCTGCTGCCAATCCAGTCTGCACTATCCAGTGTAACGTTTTCCAGACTCCTATATTGAATGGCAACATAATTTGAGGAGCAGTAGTATTAGCAGCCTATCAAATTCACACTGTGGTACAGATAGATTTATAGTGCTATACATGGATTTAACATACGTGTATGTGCCCATCCGAGAGGGTTAGTAAATAAGAGAAGCAGCATGGTGTAGTGAGCGGATAGAGCACGGGCCTGGGAGTCAGAAGGTCACGGGTTTTAATCCTGGTTCTGCTGCTTGTCTGGGGTGTGACCCCGGGCAAGTTACTTCATTTCTCTGTGCTTTAGTTACCTCATCTCTAAAATGGGGATCGAGAGCATGAGCCCCACGTGGGACAGGGACTGCGTCCAACCCGACGAGCTTGAACCCACCCCAGTACAGTACAGTGGCTGGCAGATTGTAAGTGCTGAACAAATACCATCTTCATTATTATTATTACACTGGATGGTTCTCAAATGCAACAGGAGGATATTGTTACCCCTGTCTTATCCAAGGGGTCAGAAAGTTCTAACTAAGAAACGTAATTGGTATTTTCATGTGAATGGAGAGAGTTCCCTCTTTCACCCTAATTCCGCCTGCCTTGTGAACCTTTTAGACTTCTGATAAAATTATTAAAACAAATTTTTCAATAAGGAAATGTTATGCAATCCTGTCAGCCTGATTTTAATAAACTCATCATTTAGAAAGCCAGCCCTACCGCTAAGCCTAAAAACATCAGGCCATTTTTCATACAAATGCTATAAAAAGGCCCGTCTTCAAAATGACCAAACTTCTAATGACAAGACAAAACCTATCAAATGCACTCCACGTGCACTTCAAAAATAGCCAAGAATGTGTTATTCTAGACTCCGTTAGTTGCTTGGTAGTACTCTGGCAGACCCAAAGGATGTGCTGTCTGTATGGAGGCTAGACCTGTGGTTTCTGTCTCTATTTGCCAGTTTATTCCTCTGTCAATCAAGCCTAAGAAGCAGAAAAAGATACTTCTCTGGCTATTAAAGACAACTGAGAGCAAATGAGAACAAGGAAGTTCAACTGAAATGGATAGCATGAGGTGTTGAATAGGTCACTTGAGTAATACATTATTGGAGAAAACACATAAATTATGGAACTTCTCTGACAAGAAGTTATTTTTCTAAGCTGAAGAGAAAGGTCAAAATCATTTGGCTCAAATGATTTAATTTTGTCCAGAAATACATGCATGCATACATATATACATACATATACACCCTTTCAAATATACATATGTGCCTGAAATTCATATCTAGATTTATACATCTATGCACATTTACATGCCTATTTAATGCAGTGTAACATTCGAAGAGGTCTGTTCTCAATAGACCACCCTCTGTGGGTGAGTGTCTGTACATATGTACACATTAAACGTAGATACGCAGATCAGATAGAAATGGATATTTGTTAAGTTGCTACAGCGGGGGGATTACTTCCCTGGAGACAAAGAAGCAAGACAACAAGGCATTAACCTATCTTCCACAATCCACCTCTTCCTTTGAATTTCGGCGGACCTCGTGGCAAACCCTGTGGCATGGCATCATTCTCATAGTTCTGAGACCCCACATCTGCAAAATGGGATTACAATTACTTAGAATAACTCTGGAAAGAATCCTCTATACCGTCGCCTCGCTGTGGGTAAGAAATGTGTCTCCTGACTCTGTCGGACTCTCCCGAAGACTTAGTTCAGTAACTGATTGAAGGCAAGTGGGACTTAGTGCAGATCTCCGCACATGGTAAGCGATCAATAAATGCCACTGATTGATTGAATGCGAGTGGACCAGTGGACAGGCACCCTTCCCTATGACATCAGGTTTAGAAATGTAAGTTAAGGTCAAAGGAGAGGGATAGTTGCTCACCCTTCCTCCAGCCTCCCATCACCGCTTGCTCTTGGGTGAAGAACCGTAAGAGAAAAGCTCCAGGGCTGTTGTTTGTAAGCCATATGATTCTAATCAGTACTGTATATTACTCAATAAATATTGCTGTGCCAATTACCTGCTGTGTGACCTTGGACAAGTCATTCAACCTTTCGGTGCCTACGTTTGCTCATTTGTAAAACGGGGATTAAATGCCTGTTCTCTGCTGCGCTTAGACAAGCGAGCCCCATATGGGACAGGGACTGTATCTAACCTGATTATTTTCTACTTATCCCAGCGCTTAGCACATATTAAGCTCTTCCCAAACATCACAATCATTATCATCATTTTGGCATTAATTAAGTGTTTAATAAGGCCAAATGTGGTTTTGGGTTTATACCATATAATCAAAAGGACCACAGTCCATTTTCTACATGAGACTCACAGTCTAAGGGGTCTATAGAAGAGGTATTTATTTATAGATTCCTGCTCTACCTACCCCTGGAAGATAAGAAAACTGAGGCACAGAACAATTAACTGACTTGTCCAAGGTCACCCAACAGACTACTAGCAAGGTGGGATTTGAACTGTGTTCTCCTGGCCTCTGTCACTAAGACACATTGCCTTGTGATATTGTATATTTGTTTTTTCCTGCCTGAATGACAGATTGTTTAGGCTTCATAGTTTGTCAGTGCTCTTTCAAAATCACCTTGAAATATTCGAGTCATTTAGAACCCTTTATGCTCAATCGCATTCAAGTACATAAACAACAAAAGTGAAGGTACATGAAAGATCTCCAGCCAGTAAAGTAAGCCACACGCCTAGTTGGTTATGGAAGCCCTTCACCACCAATCAAACGTATTTACTGAACACTAAATGTTTGCAAATCGCTCGAGTAAGCACTTGGGAGAGTGGAATATAATGGAATTAATAACTGTGGTATTTGTTAAGCGCTTACTAAGTACCAGGCACCAGCTGAATATTGTTCAACTTTTATGAGAGGTAGAATAGTTTAACACCTTCTTGAAAACCAAAAGAATCTTAAATTAACTGGTCGTATCGACTGGTTCATTTAAGCAGCCACTTAACATGAGATAAGAAGTGAGTATACTTGGATTTACAGATGTCAATTCAATCAATTAGTCAATAATTCAATCAAAAGAGAAATAAGAAAATAAATCCCTCAAATATAGAATGTGTGAGTGTGCAAGTGATTCTCTCATAGGAACACACACCCTTGGTTGCTGTCTCACTAAAGGCAGTGCAGACATTGAACCAAAGGATATCTCAGTTACTACATCCCAGGGATAAACAAAAAACGAAGAACCAGGTCTTTGAAACCCCTGGCAGTTATGGACTCTCCAGTTATTCATTCGATCATTCAATTGTATTTATGGAGTGCTTACTCTGTGCAGAGCACTGTACTAAGTGCTTGGAAAGTACAATGCAACAATAAAGAGAGACAATCCCTGCTCACAACGGGCTTACAGCCTCCCTTGATTTGACGTTACCTTATTGTCCCTGTCAACAACTAAATGATTTAAAAGGCCCCAATTCCTTCACCTGTATAAGCATGTGGAAAATTAAATGAATGGAATTGCCACTTTGGTTCCTCAGAACTGGCCTATTTTTTTGGATGAGGTGGAGATTTAAAATATTTTACTGAATTTAATCAGCAATAGCTTTAATTATCCCCGTCACTTTGCCTGGGTTGCCCCTTGAGCCTCACAGTCTTAAACTCCAGTTTTACCAGTGAGGTCACTGAGGCACAGAGAAGTTTAGTGACTTGCCCCAGGTCACCCAGAGGACAGGTGGCAGAGCCAGGATTAGAACCCAGGTCCTTTTGAACCAGAACCCAGGTCCTGCGCTGTATTCACTAGGCCATCCCCTGGGGAATTAATCCCAAGCACTTAGTACAGTGTCCTGCACAAGCAAGCGGTCAAATACCATTGATTGATTGTCCCAGTAGGGCTGTTGCGAGACACTTCTGTAGGCAAGCTGTGAGGAAGTCTGCTAATTCGATCAGGAAACTGACCTCTACCTACCAACAGCTTCAGAGCTAATGAAAGATAGGAATTGTCAGTGGTCCCACTGTCACTGCACATCTATGTAATGCTGCCTCTTGGGAGTGCTCCTCCAAAGGAGCGGTCAAGGATCAGGCTGGGCTCTTAATTAACTGGGATTTTGACTAACTAGCATCTCCCATTTTCTCAACACTATGCATTGTCAAGATATCACTGTGCGCTCACTGTCGGTTTACAAGCCCCAATGTACCGGAATGATATCTAAAATTAGTCTCCAAGAAATTTTCCTTGAAGAATTCCGACGTTACACCATCATCCACCACCTAAATGCACTTAGCCTATCTGTATTATGATTACTAGTAATAATGATAATTGTGGTATTTGTTAACTACTTGCTATGTGTCAAGCACCGAACTAAAACACAGAGGTAATTTCAAGACCATCAGAACGGACACAGGCCTTGACCTACAAGGGGCTCAGAATCTACGGGGGAAGAGGAACATATTGATTTTCCATTTAACGGATGAGGAAGCTGAAGTACAGACAGGTTAAGTGACTGGACCATGGTCACCCAGCAGATGAGTGGCACAGCTGGGATTAAAACCCAGGTCCTCTCATTCCCAGGACTGTGCTTTTTCCAATGAGCAACATTTATGGACACTGCATATGCATGACAGCATCCACTCTTGTTTATGTACCGTTTCATTTATTCTTTTGCTCACTAGACTGTGTCAAAGTAAATGAAGTATATCCACTAGCACCATACTCTCTTGAGGTATTCATTAAATGTTAAATTATGATGAATACCATAATTATTATTAATTCCCAGAATGCCTACCACACACAGCCTTTAGATGGGCACTTCAAAAATGATTTCCCCGTCTAGTCTGTGAGCTTGTTGTGGGCAGGGAATGTGTCTACCCACTCTGTTGTATTGTACTCTCCCATTATGATTACCCTACAGGATGTCTCAACCTATGAATTGTAGGTTCCAAAGCTTTAAGATGAGCTGTCAGATACTCGTCATCCTGATCTGACATCTTTAAAAGTGTGGTGGCGTCAAAATCGATGTAGAAAAAACAACTTGGAGCAAACAATTAGGTAGTGCTAGAATATTTATGAGGAAGACGAAGGAAGAGAAGGACCCAAGATCTGGCCCCTGGAGTTAGGTTATTTGTCTCTCACAACGTCCAGATTGGAGAAGCAGCCTAGTGGAAAAAAGACAGAACTGAGCATCCAGGACCCCTGGGTTCTCCTATTCCCAACTCCACCGTTTGCCTGCTGTTTGGTGTGGCAGGCTTCCTAATGCATGTGGGAGATTTAAAAAACCCAATAGAAACCCATCTTAAAGCTCTAGAATTGGCTTTAACGCTCTTGAGATTATTTTGACAGTGTGGTGGTTGAAACACAGCATAGACAAATGGCAAGATTTATAATTCCTGCTCAGTATCTCTCATCCTAGACATGCATGAGAATTTGGATGAAAAAATTGATGCTTGACCAACACTCCTTTTCACATAGTGTATGTGCAATGATTGGTGGTTATGTGTGCTTATGGGTTTGCCCCAGAAGAGGCTTGTTTCCATTCCTGAGACTGAGTGTGAGCCCCATGTGGGACAGGGCTGTTTCCAACCTGATTAACTTGTATCTACCCCAGGACTTAGAACAGTGCTTGGCACATAGTAAGTGCTGAACAAGTACCATTAATTATTATTATTGTTATTGGCGCTTCATATCAGGGTCCCTTTTAACAGCAGAGTGGGATCAGAAGACACCTACCGATACCCCATGTCCCCCTCTTATGCTCCTTCCAATAGCTAATGGTAAACTCTTCTTACCCAAAGGAGCTTATCATGTAACAGGGGAGACAGACATAAAAATTTTTACTACCTCCTATTGGCCAAATCTAATGGACTCTATTCTAATCTTTCTTTATAATAATGTCTGTCGCCTCCTCTAGATTGTAAACTTGCTGTGGGCAAGAAACGTGTCTACCAACTCTGTAGTATACTCTCCCGAGCCCTTAGTACGGTGCTCTGCACAGTAAGCATTCTATATAGAGAAGCGGCGTGGCTCAGTGGAAACAGCATGGGCTTTGGAGTCAGAGGTCATGGGTTCCGATCCGGACTCTGCCACTTGTCAGCTGTGTGACTGTGGGCAAGTCACCTCACTTCTCTGTGCCTCAGTTACCTCATCTGTAAAAGGGGGATGAAGACTGTGAGCCCCACGTGGGACAACCTGATTCCCCTGTGTCCCCAGCGCTTAGAACAGTGCTCTGCACATAGTAAGCGCTTAACAAATACCAACATTCTTATAAATACAGTAGATTGATAATTTTCCTCAACCCCTTGGCTCCCTTTGACATTGTGGACCAGTCCCTCCTCCTGGGAAGGAGGGACCTTGATTTTTGACCTTGATTTTTTCTGACACAGGTCTCTTTGGTTTCTCTTCTTAACTCTGGGACCAATCCTCCTCAGTCTCTTATGCTGCTGTTTTTTGGCTTCTAACTGCTTGTATCCCGTAAAGCTGGGCTCCAGCTCCCCTTCTCTTCTCACCTTACACTCAAACCCGGAGCAGCTCATCCGATGCTCCCCTGGCTTCAACTAGTACCTCTAAGTGGATGTTTCCCAAATCTGCTTCACTGACCTTGACTTCTCTCCTTCTTTTGCCTAGTAATGCCTATTAATTCGTTTGTACTCACCTAAGCAGCTGGTACATTGGGTTCTCAGTAAATACTGCCAATCGCTAAGTATACGGTAGTGTTAGAGAGCTGGCAGGGGAGAAGCACCACAACCTAGTGGAAAGAGCACAGGACTGGGATTTAGAAAACCTGGGATCCAATTCCAGCTCCATCACATGCTAGCTGTGTGTGACCTTGGACAAGTCACTTAATTTCTCCGTGCCTCAGCTTTCTCATCTGGAAAATGGGGTTTCCATTCCTGTTCTTCCTCCCCATTAGATTGTGAGTATCTGTTGGCGATTTGTACATTCCAAGCGCTTAGTACAGTGCTCTGCTCATAGGAAGCGCTCAATAAATACTATTGAATGAATGAGTCCCATGTGGGACAAAAACTGTATCTGACCCGTTATCCTCTGCCCCCCAGGCCTGTTTTGCTGCCATTAGGCCTGCAGTAGCAGATCTCTAGTTAGAGTAAGGTGCCCTTTTGCTAAATAGGATATGAAGGTAACATTTTGAAAATTGAGTATTGAATTTGCATATTCGCCTACAAAGCTTTATTAAATAATCTGTTATTAGTAGTACATATTTACATCAGTGCTTGGTCATGTAATAAGAGCCTGCTTTTAAATCCCTGTTTCTGAATGTATTTACATTGTTCGAGACGGTATTTCGGGTGTTGGGACCACAACAGTGCCCTTCAGATTTTTCCTATGGCAGCATGTAGCACTATCTCACTATTTTCAGGGAACTGATTAGTTGCGCTGAGCTCTATCAGTGAAGTTTATGATGCATTATATTCTGCCTCTGCTGTGGGTGATGCAGTGTATATAATGTCATAAAAGAAACTTACTGATGGGTAATACAGCTTGAATTGTGGGTTGAACAAAGCAGGTTTGGTCTGGGGAAACTAGGGAAAGGAAAAGAGGAAAGTCAGAGAGATCAAGATTACTGATGACAGTGAACAAGCAGAGGAAGCATGGGGATTGATGAGGATTAGGGACACCATAGCCCCAGGAATTCTAAGCCGCTGAGGGTGTTTACCTGTACAGCCTATGCAGAATTGTGAGCGGGGCACATATCCATTCACGAGTACATTCATATGCCAATTAGAACCCGTGTTTCACACAAACCATGTGTCCTCCAAGGAGAAAACCGATCACTGCAGTGACTTTCACAGTGCCATGAGATCTCATTTAAAATAACTCGAATCTTTTAAAATGTTGGAAATTGAATCAGTCTATTTCCTTGGCCCAGCCTGATCGCGAATGAACATTTACTGCAGCGCTTGGATGGATGCCGGGGCTATGGACTCAGGTCTGGCTCCTCTGCACTGGCCCCTCGCACCTTTGGAAATAGTAATTACGGTATTTGTTAAGCGTTTCCTATGCATCGAGCACTGTTCAGAGCACTCGGGGAGATACAAGTTAATCAGGTCGGATGCAGTCCCTGTCCCACATGAGGCTCCCAGTTTAATCCGGTATTGTATAATTGAGGAAACTGAGACACAGAGAAGTTAAGTGGCCTGTCAGAGGTCACAAAGCAGGCAAATGGCAGAGCTGTAACTAGAACGTGGATCCTCTGACTCCCAGCCCTGTGTTTTTTCCACAAGGCCACACTGCTGAGAAGCATTGTTGAGAAGCAGCGTGGCTCAGTGGAAAGAGCACGGGCTTGGGAGTCAGGGGTCGTGAGTTCTAATCCCGGCTCCGTCGCTTGTCAACTGTGTGACTTTGGGCAAGTCACTTCGCGTCTCTATGCCTCAGTTACCTCATCTGTAAAATGGGGATCAAGACTGTGAGCCCCACGTGGGACAACCTTTGTATCTCCCCCAGTGCTTAGACCAGTGCTTGGCACATAGTAAGTGCTTAGCAAATGCCATTATTATTATTAATGCTTTGGAAAGAGTCGTAATGGGGTGGATGTCGGTGGAGACTGAGACTGTGAGAGGGGGCTGGAGCTGACCCAGCGGCCAGGATCACTAAGGACCCAGGAGGGAGCAGCTGCCGGAAACAGAAGAGCTTCTACTGCTCAACACCCTCCTCGCCCCCTCTCAAGTGCTCTGATAGGGAGGAGTTTGACCTGGCAGTGGAAGAGAGACTGGTTTTCAGCACCCTGGCACCTCTCCCAGTACAAATTAAGCTCTGATTTACTGAGTGCTCTGCCCCAGACCCAGAAATGGATTTTGCACCCTGTTTAAAGGATGTGCCTCTTATCGATACCAGAGCTCTCTGAGCGGGGCGTTTGCAAATGCATCTTACGGCAGGCTCAGATTTGGGGCTCTCAGTCAGAGATGAAACTGGGCAAAGGAGGAAGGTCAGAAAATTGAAATCGGTCATCTACTAAACTGCTCATGTAAAGCATTTTATTTTTATTTTGTTTTTTTTAAAGTGAACTCATCAGAAACAGCCCTGGAATAGATGTTTGGTATTATCTTAAATGAGACCACAGATCAATCTTATCAAATGGAGAATTTTTCAATCAATCACGGAAATGAGAATGAAAAATAATGACATGGCTAAACGCATGAGAATATCACAGATAATTAAGTTCGGTCAGCAATAGGAAGCCCAGAGAATGAGTGGTTTTAAGGATTTATTTTTTTTCTAGTTTGCCTTGGAAACGTACAATTTTGTAACCCCTGGACCAAAGAATGGACACATTCCATTCCATTTGTCCCCGTGATTCTTCAATCTCTGTTTCACCTACTCTCTCGGAATACTCCCCCCGGGGACCCCCCGGCCCGAGTCTGTTGGATGTTTTTTCTTCAGTTTCCCACAGATGTCACCGTCCCCTCCTCTCATGTTCCCTGTCATTCATCCATCTGCTGAAAAACCAACCCAACCGAGCTAAGCGAAGGTACGTCCGAGGCGCGTTCACTCCAAGCGCTCCATGGGAGCCCACACAAGAAGCAACTTGTTGCCTCGGACAATAAGCGAGTAAATGGCTAGCAGATTTGGGAGGATGGCATTAGGCTGCTGAAAGCAGGCTGTCCCCATTACTTGTAATTATAGTTAATCAGCAACAATTGTCTTGACCAAGATACAGATCAACACTGAACACTAACCTAACAGGACCTAATGAGCGTAATGGAGGATGAAGAAAGACCGATTAAACTTGCCAGGCGCTCAATGGCTTGAGCAGATAGAGGGTCCCCTCTCTACCTCCCTCCCCCTGTTTTACCCCAGAAGGCCACAGCCCGGTTCTGAAAAACAAGGCTGCTGTGGTTGCATGGATTTTCCCAGCAATATGGGGTGCATTGCAATGCGCTTTGAAAAGTGGTTAATGTTTAATGCAACGGGTAAATATTTATTTGTGTTTGCTACCACATCTGTTTGGTAGGGGTGCAGAGGCTTTTTAATTCAAGGAAATATTGTGGATCAAATTGGTATGTTTTTTAACAGCGCTAGCTTTCCCGAAACATCTTTGGAATTTAATTCTTTTCACAGATGGGTGGAGGCACTGTAAGAGTGTGCTGGAGCTGCAGCAACAGTGATTTAGTTGATTGGGAAAACTCACCTCCTATTGAATTTCCCTTAATCTTTGAGGGAATTTAATTCCGTGAAAGAAGGAGGCTAATGGTTGGGGCAGGAGACAGGCAGAGTGGCCATTTGCAAACTTTATGCACCCCCCCCCGTAGGATAAGTGATTGGTGTTGATAGGATACCTTTCTTCCAAGAGAGCAGTGGCGCTTGACACATATAGTTGTCTTAATCTTTAGAACTTGGGAGTGGGTGTCAACCATCCTTCTTCCCCTTTTATGAGTAGACCGTAATTTCTGAGCAACAGGAAAGGTGTGGCTTAATTATCATTCTTAGTTGATATTTGTTAAGTGCTTACTGTGCGCTAAGCAGTGGACTGAGCACTGGGGTGGATACAAGATAATCAGGTCAGGTAATCGGGCCAGCTCCTCAGCACTCATGTACATATCCAAAATTCATTGTAACATCTCAGGGGAAAGAGCCTGGGCTTCGGAGTCAGAGGTCATGGGTTCGACTCCCGGCTCTGCCACTTAGCTGTGTGACTGTGGGCAAGTCACTTCACTTCTCTGTGCCTCAGTAACCTCATCTGTAAAATGGGGATTAACTGTGAGCCTCACGTGGGACGACCTGATGACCCTGTATCTCCCCAGCGCTTAGAACAGTGCTCTGCACATAGTAAGCGCTTAACAAATACCAACATTATTATTATTATTATTCTATACTGTAAGCTCCTTATGGGCTGGGTACATGTCTCCCAACTCTGCCGTACTCTCCCGAGTGCTTAGTACAATGCTTCTCCCGCAGTGAGTGCTCAAGTGATATATCTCGAGCCCAGTGAAAAAGAAAGGCTGCTTGTAGAGTGGATGGAAAATGCTGTGTTAAAAATTGGGAAGAAAAATGAGGGAGGCAAAGTCCCTACAGAAGAAAATGACCAGGTGATCCACATTAGGTGGGACTGTCTTGCTCATTCCGTCGAGTCGCTTCCGACCGATAGCGACACCCCGGGCACATCTCTACCAGGCCACCCCGCTCTCCATCTGCAGTCGTTCTGGTAGTGGATCCATAGAGTTTTCTTGGTAAAATTCCGGAAGTGGTTTACCATGGCCACCTTCCACACAGTCAACTCAAGTCTCCGCCCTTGACTCTCTCCCATGCCGCTGCTGCCCAGCATGGTTGTGTTTTGCCCAGAGTTTTATTTCTCCCATCCGATCATTTTGTGATGGGGGTAAGGCAGGGCAGCTCGGTGGACAGAAAATAGCAACGGCGAGAGCAAGTAAGAGAAATGCTCACTAGTATTGTGCCCTGAGATCAACAAAATTCTAAAATTCTTTCCCCAGTCTGAGTCACCTGAACAATGGAACTGTTCCACTTTAGAGGTTATGTGTCCAAGGATGGCACTAAAGGGGCCTCTTTTGGGGGGGGCACTTTCTGCAACTGAAGCAGTCCCATGGGAGAGCTGGTTGGTAGCAGATGTTCACACATGTGGTGACTAATTGGGCAGCATTTAATTGCATTCCCAGTTGGTGGTTGGGTTACTGCATTGATGACAATGGGCATGTCCTTCCTTTTTCATTTAAGAGCATTTGTTAAGTGCTTATTATGTGTCAGACACTGTATGAAGCACTGGGATAGATACAAGTTAATCAGATGGACACAGTCCATGTCCCCTATGGGGTTTGCAGTCTTAATCCCCATTTTACAGTTAAGGTAACTGAGGCACAGAGAAGTGAAGCGACTTGCCTAAGGCCACACATCAGACAAGTGGCAGAGTCAGGATTAGAACCAGGTCCTTCTGACTCCCAGGCCCCGTGCTCTATCCACTCGGCCTTGCTGCTTCTCTCTCACAGTTAGGGGTGGGGTTTTTTTGCTGTTTTCTGTCATTTGTAATGCTGATGGTGCTAAAATCTGTTATCGATATCTTTAGGGTTTTAAATCATTTTCCCATTATTAAACTTTGGACGAGTTGCTCCCTGGATATTTGGCCTCTTGTGACTATTTGGCCTCTTCTGACTTCTACGGAGTACAACCACAGGGCAGATGTGCAGGGGACTCTAGGAATCAGCCAGAAGCAGCAGCAGGAGGAGGAGCTGTTTCAGCTGCTCTTTTTGTCCATCTCGCTGTTTGGTGTATGTCTCTCAGATGCTGTTTGTTTCTCTCTCTTTCTCATACTTCGTCTACTGGCATTATTTTGCAGCCTTTTTCTGCCCCTTTTCTTGAAACATTGGCCTCCCGCTTGCAAGCTCTACTCTTTCTCATGAGGAGCTCCAGAAAAGTTTTTGTCCCTTTATTAAAGTGATATCATAATGGAGCAAAGAAGAATCGGAATTAAAGGGAGAAAATGCGGGTTACATTCTGTGCTGGGTGGTGCAAATCCTTTATATAGAACTCAAATCTGGCTGGAAATGCAGCTATCCCATAGTACCTTTTTGCTCAGTATGGAAGAAGTGTCTGGGAAATGTTTCCTTCACTAGAAAAAGAAAAAAAAGGAGTTCCAATATCGTTTTCTCCTCTCCACCTCGCCTCCCCACTGAAGGAAGTTAACGATTCTTTGCAGAGAAGGCATCTATCTTTTTTCAAAGGCGTGATTATTGTACAAGCTTTCTGGGAGCACTTTGTGAAAATTGATAAGATTATGTTTTCTGTCTGCTCGGAGTTCGGTGGTATAAAGGTTACATGTGAAAATACTTTGGTTATGCTTTTTTTATATGTAAGATTCTAGCATCCGCTAGATTGTAAGTTCCTTTTGGGCAGGAATTGAGTAATCATCTTCTGTCATAAGTGCCCAAATGTTCTTCAGGGCTTGGTACATAGGTAAAACACTATTGATTGAGTGCATGAATTGACAAAGTACTTGTTTGTTTTATCCACTGCTCCAACGGGAAAATGATATCATCATCATCGGTGGTGTTTATTTTTTTATATTTATGTGCCAGGCACTGTACTGAGCACTGGGATTGATCCAAGTAATCTGGTTGGGCGTCATCCCGTTCCACATGGGGCTCATAGTCTTAATTGCCATTTTCCAGATGAGGTAACTGAGGCAAGTGAAGTGACTTGTCCAAGATCACAGAGCAGACAAGTGGTAGAGCCAGGATTAGATCCCAGGTCTTTCTGACTCCCAAGCCCATGCTCTAGCCGTTAGGCCATGCTGCTTCTCATTTACTGAATGCTTACTCTGTGCAGAACACTGCACTAAGTTCTTGGGAAGGTACTTTGCACAGATTCTTGGTCCCTAAGTCTTCATACCTGAACTAGGAGGTGCATCTGTTGTTTGCAACAAAAAACTCAATCCTTTTTGAATGGTAATTGGAAAAAAAAAGCCTTTAAAATGCTTCCATGAGGTGGATTAGATCAGGAACTTACATTTGACAGCTAGTATAGCCCATAAGGGAGGCTGATGTATTTGCTAAAGGAATCAGATGTACCATGTGTGGGGAGTCCAGCTCCACCGGCCACGGAATAGTTTTGACAGCACTACGGCTCCGAAGTCCTTTAGTTTCATCTGGTGCCGAACACCAGGCTGATGCCACACTCTGACGGTCTCCCTTAGGATATGCTGGCCTTCTTGCTTCTATTTTCTAGCACTACTTCCTTGTCTATCATAGCATCTTTGGACCTTGTGCTGCTTAGGTAACAGAATTCTTTGACAGCGTTTAACTCTATAGATTTGGGGTTGGGTGCATAGCTTCCCCGATGCTGACTGACACATCATCTCCCTTTGCTTTAGATTTATCATCGGCCTGTAACACTTTGCAAAGCAGTTTACTGTCATTATTAGATCTCTGATTTATCCGTCCAGGGTGTTATCGGCATACCGAAATCCTTGAATGACTATCGATAGGACTTTGGATGATGTCCAGAGTCTGTGAGCTGAAAGGGTTTCCCAGATGAGCAGACACATATTCGCATATCTGCATCCAGGTCTCTCGTATCTTTCCACCTGGCTCCATAGAATACACTGGACAGGATCCACTACCTATCTCTGCTTCACCTCACTACCCGTGGCAGATTGATTGAAATGGCCACTCCTGGCTTTGACAGGACCAACCATGCCATCACTAAGTAATCTCAGAATTTTAATGCGCTTTTCAGGACAGCCAAATTTACTAATTAATTTCCAGAACCCACATCTCTCAGTGCTGTCAAATGCTTTCCAAAGGCTTCTGAAAACCTTACAGAGGTCTTGAAATTGCTTCCTTGCAAACTATATGGAAAGGGGGGAGGGTTTGTCAAAATCAGACTTTTCAGTCAGACTCTCATTCATGGTGAGAATCTCACTGTCTTTTGCATCAACTTCAAAAATAAAGGACTATAATCTACTATTGATTATTATGTATACAGTAACTAACTGTCCTTTATTTTTGAAGGTAGGACATCAATGGTTCTTATTAAGCACTTACTGTGTGCAGAGCACTACACAGATGGTATGTATATTATAGGTAATATATTACATATATAGAAATAGCTCTATTTGCCTATACATCTCTACATATATATGCTCAGTTTAGAAGGATTTTGATTACTGTCTTCCCAATAACGGAGAGCTGTCAAATCCTTATGTTGGTTGTCTTTATCATCTTGGTTTTTGACCTCTTCTGTAAACCCAAGAGATGTTAGAGAGTCTTTATCAACCTCTTTGAATCTTTGATGCTTATACTGTTATGAGTGGAAAGGAACCTACACCAGATCCTAAGAAAACACATGCTGGAAGCATTAAAATATGTGGAAAATATAATTGCTTCTTTCTTCATGCAACATTGTGAAATATACATAAGTCAACACAGCATATTGGTACATGTGTTTCTGTAAGGAGGTGAATAATACATAATGTGATCCAGTGGCTGCTGAATTAACTACATTTTTTATATTCAGCTGCAGATCAAATTAATTCATACATCTTGCAATTGGGTGGTGTTCAATTTGTTCCCAGTCTGAGGCTTCAATATGTGGTCTCCTATTTGAAAGATTGCGGTTTTCTTTTTTGTTTACTGAATATGCATATCTTATACATTAGTGCCTTTCATCTAACTCCCCACTGGAATTATATCTCCTTTGGGTAACCAAGAGGTTTCCACTTCTACTTAATGGAAATGTGATTCAATAAAGTACAAACCAGCGCATTTCATCCTATACAAACATATTCTGCACTTGTAAGGATAATAGCATTTGCTTGGAAGTTGCTTGAATAATATTTTTTTATGAACAAGACCCTTGGGGTTCTTGTAGTCTGTTTAGGGGAAAAAAAAAAGGAATCCTATAACATTTAACCTAATCAGGTGAGGGGCAAACATTAAGAGAATTCAGAAAAAAATCACTAAATTCAATTCAGATCGGTTCATTTAAGTCCCAGAAAGAGGAAATGAAGAAAAGATCTGTCACTGTGGTTCTCAGAAAATATGGACAGTGGACCCACACTGGATTATTTTGGGGAATATTAGGGAAGCTGGAAGACAAAGAGATGTTAAAAAAATCTAAGAAGGGTTTATCTAATCTTGAATGATTATGATGGATTATTTAAAAGGAAAAGTTAGAGATAGAAGATGATGCATCCTTAACTATGAAGATGAATAACAAAGAGAGCGGGGAATGCATTATTCCTCCAGCTGTCCTTTGAAGATATTGTTGAAAGCACTGAATCAATTTGACGTGGTCCAGTGTGCCACTTCTTAGGTTCTGTATGTTGTCCTTAAACATTTTGCTGGAGCCACTCTTTAAAGTCCTGGATTGCAGCTATTAAAATTAAGCTAGTAACTACACATGGTTCCAAGGTGAAAAGATCCAGGAAAATAAGGATTTACTAAAATACATAATAATAATAATAATAATTGCATTTGTTAAGCGCTTACTATGTCCCAAGCACTGTTCTAAGCAATGGGGGAGATACAAAGTAATCTGGTTGGACACAGTACCTGCCCCACATGGGGCTCACAGTCTTCATCCCCATTTTACAGATGAGGGAACTGAGGCACAGAGAAGTGAAGTGACTTGCCCAAGGTCACACAGCCAACAGGTGGCAGAGCTGGGATTAGAGCTCATGGCTTTCTGAATCCCAGGCCTGGGCTCTAGCCAATAGGCCATGCTGCTTCTCACGTATGAAAGATTACATTCATAGACAAAGAAAAACAAAGATAATTTGTTTTTCATGTACTTGATTAGTTTGTAGGGAACTGCACGAAAGGAAAAAGAGGATTTACTGTTTTTCCAAGCTAGCAAGCATCACTTCATTTTTGGATGTTTTCTTGCGCTTTGGATCATGATCCAGCAGGACTGCACAAAGGTTGTAAAAAATATTGCTATTGTTTTTGTCTGCCCGTCTCCCCCGATTAGACTGTAAGCCCATCAAAGGGCAGGGACTGTCTCTATCGGTTACCTATTTGTCCATTCCAAGCGCTTAGTCCAGTGCTCTGCACATAGTAAGCGCTCAATAAATACTATTGAATGAATGAATGAAGGTTAGTGCAGGGGAATCTAGGGCTAGGTTCTGGAAAGACCATTTTGGCAGGGCCTGCAGTAAAGAAGGGCTTGTAGGGGTGCTCCCATGGAGGCAAGACTTCATACAGATTGGGTTGCCATTTGTACTTGTGTGAGTGTGTGCATATACATTCCTGAATAAAACCAGCACCCGATAGCTAATTTTGATAGTTTTAGAATGCTAATTTCCATGGGATTATAAGATCTTCCTGGGCAGAGATCTTGTTGTTACTTCTTTTGAACCAGTGTTGTCGTAATCAGTGGCATTTTCTGAGCACGTTTGGAGTATTAAATGCTTGGGAGGACACAGTAGGGTAAATAGACATGACCACTGCCTTCAAGGACTTTACAGACTATTGGGGGAGATAGACAATAAAATCAACTACAAGTAGGGGAAGATACTGAGTATAAGGATATGTACCTAATTATGGTGTTTGTCAAAATCAAGAATTTACTAAAATACATAATAATAATTGCATTTGTTAAGCACTTACTATGTGCCAAGCACTGTTCTAAGCACCGGGGTAGTTACAAGTTAATAAGAAATTCCCATGTGGGGCTCACGGTCTTAATTCCCATTTTACAGATGAGGTAACTGAGGCACAGAGCAGTTAAGTGGCTTGCCCAAGGTCACACAGCAGACAAGTGGTGGAGCCAGGATTAGAACACACGTCCTCTGACTCCCAAACCTGTGCTCTTTCCACTAAGCCACGCTGCTTCCCATAAAGTAAGTGCTGTGGGGATGGCAATGGGGCAAGTACCCCAATATCTAGTACAAGGTTCTGCATATGGCTGATACTAAAATACTAGTGATGCTGATCTTAATCCATGTGTTCATTGAGCACCTTCTGAGTAAAAAATGCTGTACTAAGCACTTGGACAAGTACACCAGAAGCAAAGCACATTTTGTCTGCCCTCAAGGAACTTATAAGCAAATGGGGAAACAGAAAAAAATTATCAATAGAAGGTACAAAAGGAGAAACAAGGGTAAATTAAACTAGTAGTCTGTATGACAGAATCAGATTGTACATTTAAAATATATGTATATTTTATGGAATTTATTGAGGACTTATTGAGGAATTTATTGAACTCTAGACTGTGAGCTCATTGTGGGCAGGGAATGTGTCTGTTGTTGTATTGTACTCTCCCAAGCCCTTAGTACAGTGCTTTGCAGGTAGTAAGTGCCCAATAAGTACGCCTGAATGAACGAAGGGCTTAGAATGTACAAAGCGCTGCCCTAAGCCCTTGGAAAAATATAATACCGCAAGGAGCTTACAGTCCTACAGGCTTTGTAGAATTGTAACTGAAATTGGGAAACCAAAAGAAAGTAGGGCAGAGAGAATTTTTGAAGGACCCCATGAAACAAAACCTTGGACAATCCTGCATCCTAATTGAAAACTGGGAGTCAAATGCTAAGGGTAGAGCAGCACAGCATCCTGTATTAAGAAAGAGGTGGGGGTTTTTCAAGCAAAAATGTCATAAGGAATGAGAGACAGAGTAAAAAAGACGTGCCAGATCCAGATCCAAGCACTATAAACTTTAAACGTAACACAGCAAGGAACACCCTTTCTGTGTGTACAATGTGGACTGTAGGGTCCACATTGAACTTATCAAGTTCACATGCACTCCCAGATAGATTTTACCATCGGCGGGGGCTTCTTCAAAAACACAGGACAACTACATAAGCACTGAAGAGGGGCATAAATATGTAAGTGGTCTGTGTTAATTGTAAAATGTACACACCCAATCAACCAATCAGTCATACTGATCCAGCACTTACGGTTTGCAGAGCACTGAACTAATAATAGTTCTAATAATAATAATCTCCTAATAGTTTCAGATTTTCCTCCTCTGATATTTTAGGCCTTCAGTGATTTCCCTTTCCTAGTAAATGGTAGAGGGAAAACTGGTACAGCAGTTATTACAGTCTTTAGCTGAAGATACTTCAGATGATACTTGATTTAATGTTTCTAGAAATGCTAAAACAGTTAGCCTTTTTTTAACCTTGATTCTAAATCACTGTTGTGTCACAACTGATTTTTCCTCCTGTGCTTTCTTAGATGCTCATCAGATCTCACTTCAGTGCTGCACGCATCTCTTTACCCCTACAAAGGGGTGAACCGGTGGGAGACGGGGGAATCAGAGGGGGATTATTGGTGGTCAGAACATAGCTCTTAGGCTCTGCACCAGGGGGGACCCAGTGTAAAACTTGAGGGGGTGGCATCCAACACTCGAAGGCCCCATCTTGGGACTTCAAGGTGGAGAGAGAGAGACAGAGAAAGGAGAAAAGAAAGACCAAATTTGAAGAATCGAATTGGGAAGGGTGAAGCCACACGGGAGAGAAACATTCACTAAAATACAAATTAGACACGGGTCCACTCTCCTGTCTGAGCTGGCCATGGTACTTTACTGGGAATTTGATTTCTTCACTTTTAACTGTGCATCTTAAGTCTCTGATCTACTGTTATACAGAGTATATGCACTGAAGGCTGACAACCCACCGCTCCCCCGGAAGGTTTTCAGCGTTTACTTCTGTTTTCTAAAGAGGGAAGGGGGTGGGAGGGCCTGGAGTGATTGATTCTGAAGTGTCAATCTACAAAACATCCAGAGTCAATAAGGAGCCACACCCAAATGACTCTTAGCCAGTTGGTAACATTTACTGCAAAAAAAGAACTAACGACAAATCCCACTTTCAGTGGTGTGGGAACAAGGTTCTTTCGGTTTGCAATGCTAAGAGACCTGGGCGTACAAGACTTCCCCGGTTGCTTCCTCTCACCAGTGAACATTCATGCTTTTCACAAGCTGACTTGGCTAGTCTTGTAATGTTATTTGGCTTAGGAAGAAACTGTCATGTGAATCAGTGTAGCATTTCTCTTCGGGAAGGTTGGTATGTCTTTACCTCTCTTCCTTAGCTTTGGACTGATACACACTCTTCCCATGACAGAGAGGAAGAGTATCTAATACTCCTGCTACTACTACTAATAATAATGGTATTTGTTAAGTGCTTACTCTGTGCCAGGCACTGTACTAAGTGTTGGGGTGGATACAAGGAAATCAGGTTGAATACAGTCCCTGTCCCACATGGGGCTCACAGTCTCAATCCTCATTTTACAGATGAGGAAACTAAGGCACAGAGAAGTGAAGTGCCTTGCCCAAGTGTCTTGCCTTGCCCAGCAGACAAGGGGTGGATCCAGGATTAGAACCCAGGTCTTTCTGACCCCCAGTCCCCGTGCTCCATCCCTAGATGGATTCACAGAGGCAGGCATTCAGCAGAGGATAACATTTGATTCTGTTTTTGCCCACATTAAGGACTCATTCTTAGTGTATCTAGTGACAGTACAAAATTTCCAGTCAACCCAGAACTTATGGACCAGCATCATTATATCAAGGTAGGAGTATTCTATTTTCAGTAAGAAACCCTTGGTTTAAGTAGTGCGTGGAAGATTAGTTTTCTTTCCATTTTATGGAATTAGCCCCAAGAGAAATCGGCCAGAGAAGGGGAAGAAATAAGGCCAACTTCATCTCTTGTGTAGATGAATCATTTAGTCAAGAAGTCCTATATGAGTTTATTCATCAGTATTGTCATCATCGTCATCAACGTACACTGTACTCATCTGAGAGGGAAAACATGTTTGTCTAGTTGGTGTGGCATAAGAAGTATATTTAGTGCCAGGTCATGTTAGCGTCTACTTTTTATTATATGAAGAAATATTTTTAAGGGCAGTACAAGAACATGCTGCACATAAATATTCATTTTATTCTTCTGGAATATTTTGTATCGGGGAGTAGCATCAGATAAGGACAGATGAATCAGAGACACACACAAGTGTAGGCCTGTGAAGACTTAAAAGCTTGGATCGAACGTCCCTTTCCCCTCTTTTACTTTCTCTCCCCCAACCTGTCACCCCCAGGTATCTTTTTTTCTAATTATCAAAGCCCAACAGGATGACTAACAGTATATGTACAACTCCCCCAAATCAAATAAATCCAGACTAAGGGCTAGATTTCTCTGGTGTGGGAAATATTTCCTTTTAAAGCAAGCAATCTCCAAAAACTGTTTTCTTACAACACTCAAATGTGAGACCCTTAGCTTTCCAATTCCACTCTATTTGGTAAGTAAACAAGACTCCTTTCAGGTATAACGTGGACTTGCCAACTCTTTCAAACTGAGTCCGTGGCTACTCTGAGGTGAAAACTCAAAAATGATAGCTCCGGAGATTTCCTTTTAACCCCTTTTTTCACCCTATTTAGATACTGGGGGTTTGTGTGAGGGTGAAAAGAAACCATCTGGCAAATGTTGGCAGATATTCCATTGCAAGTTGGTTCATTTCCATCACCTTTAAGAAAACAGAAGAAATGAAAGAAATGCTTTATTTACAGTTAAACATTGAACTTTGTGTTTCTTTAAAAGGCTCTTTGTGGAGTTACTTAATTTTTAACAGATCTTGACAAATGAAGAGGTGACTGTAGATTCTTTAATCAATTACAGTGTGTTCGTACATGTCTAATACTGGATTTCTCTATTAATTCACAAATGTGTTCTGTAATCCCTAAAGAGGGATCACCATGCTCAGGCAGTCTTTGTTGTGACCTGTACTCTCCTTGGCACCTAGAAGCAAATATGTTGGTGTCAGATGAATCAGGAGCTAGTGGAGGTAGGGGTACTCTAAGGCATGTAATGCGTACGTAACAGTTCCTTCTGCACTGCACACCGGTAAAGGGTGCTCTTGCAGGAATGGAGCAGTAATAATATTTATCGTATTTGTTAAGTGCTTATTATGTGCCAAGCACTTTTCTAAGCGCTGGGGGGGGGGGGATACAATGTTGATGAATTGGTCCTGAGTTTCTCCCTTGCAGGGTCAGAGTCTTCCTTAAGACTCTTAGCCCATTTTAGATAGCTGCAGAAGGAACTTCAGGCTGGCACAAGGCTGCCCCTCTTCCCAAGGCTATCCCACACTGTTGAGGTTCTACTGCATTTTCTATTTGGCATTTCTTTTGTCCGGCTTTTCCACCGATATCTCCGTTGTTGCACTGTGTCGGAATAGCCATGCTCAGTGGTGGTGATATTTTCCTGCCATTTGATGTTGAGTATGGTATGGTCAAGTGGACAGAGCCTGGGCCTGGGATTCAGAGGACCTGGGTTCTTATCCTTGTTCTGCCACCTGATTGCTGTGTGTTCTTGGGTAAGTCACCTAACTTTTTTGTGCCTCAGTTTCCTACACTGTAAAATGGGGATTCAGTCCAATTCCCCCCTTCTTAGACTGTGAGCCCCAGGTGGGTCAGGGACTGTGTCCAACCTGATTAACTTTATCTACCCCATTACTTAGAACAGTGCTTGACACATAGTAAGTGCTTAACAAATATACTAATGATGATAATGATGACATTGGTAAAAATTACTCAAGAAGCATGATATGCCTTTTGTAGTAGGTCCATTCCTCGTGGACACCTCAGTAGTTTCACAGACCTTCAGTTCGGTTGATGGCCTGTACTTGCCTCATTGGGCCTATCAGTAATAGATCAATATAATTTACTGAGTGCCTACTTTGGGCAAACATTGCACTGAGCATTTGGGCAAGTATAATGGAGCAAAAAGCCCAGTCTGTACCCTCATGGAGCTTACAATTAAATCCACAAAATACTTTTATATTTGGTAATAGTAAGCACTTAAATAGCATAATTATTATTGCGTGCCAGGCACTGTACCAAACACTGGGGTGGATACAAGCAAATTGGGTTGGACACAGTCCCTGTCCCACATGGGAGCTCACAGTCTTAATCCCCATTTTACAGATGAGGTAACTGAGGCACAGAGAAGTGAGGTGACTTGCCCAAAGTCTCACAGCAGATAAGTGGTGGAGCAGGGATTAGAACCCATGTCCTTCTGACTCCCAGGCCTGTGCTTTATCCGCAATGCCATACTGCTTTTGTTTTCACCTTCTCTCACTATGTGCATTGTTGGATAACACAGTGTTTAATTAGCAGAATTGAATAAGAGCACTGAAGTCAGAAATGCTGGTGGAAATATTAGGTTGAATGTAAGGTTTCTCAGGGGTAGGTTAATACATGATTCAGTTCAGCTCACAGATCTGTGCTGAAGCTACAGAGGAATGCATAATCATTTGTATGTCTTCCTTCCTATGTGCCACTGGGCCACAGACCTCTGCATCTAGACTGTAAGCTAGTTCTGTGCAGGGAACATGTCTACCAACCCCTATACTGTACTCTCCTAAATGCTTAGTACAGTGCTCTGCACACAGTAAGCACTCAATAAATATGATGGATAGATTGATATGGTACTTCTTGAACTATTGTTTCAAGTATTTTGGCTTATGCTTGGAATTAGAGTTTCCCACTGGAGTGAAAATATAGTTTGACTTCAGCCTACAGATTCAAATGTGGTTAGCCATTGCCACATTTCTGGTCTATGGATGAACAAATGCTTCTTTTAAAAGATGAAGTCTCTAAAAAAAAAAAATAATCTAGAGGTTTCGGTGTTATCCTCTCCACCATATTCTGGGTACGTCATGTCAGGTAATGTCAAAGTAGTAAAGTGGAAAGAGCATGGGCCTGAGATTCACAAAATATGGCTTCTGGGGCTGTTTATCCTACTGGCTTGTTCGGTGATTTCACTTAACCTCCCGTGCCTCGGGATTCTCATCTGTAAAATAGGATAAGCATGTTTATCTCTCCCTACCTCACAGGGATGGTGTAAGGATAAAACGAATCAATTGAGTGAATGTGGTTTTGGAAAAATAAAAGATCTACACAAATTTATAATATAGACTGGGCTGCATTTTGGTCTGAAGCAGGATTCGGGTTTCGCACGGTTGACTTCCAAGTTGGAGTCTGGCTGGCAGTGGAAGGAAGGTTCAGTCTGTAGACTTTAAACTCAGTGTTGGCAGGGAACGTGTCTACCGACTTTGTTGTACTGAACTCTCCCAAGTGCTCAGTACAGTGCTCTACATACGGCAAGTTCTCAATATCAGTCAGTTCTCACTGACTGATAGTGAACTGTCCATGTCAGGCAGCAGTCTTTCTTTCATTAAGGACGGTGATATAACATCCGTGAAGTCTTGTAGCATTTCCTTTCATTATTCCATGTGTTGAAGAAAAGTTTATATAGGTATTTTAGTAATAGAGTCCCCTCCTTGCTAGTAGATTTCTGCAGAAATGCTATTAGATAGTAAATAATAATGTTGGCATTGGTTAAGCACTTACTATGTGCCAAGCACTGTCGTAAGCGCTGGGGTTGATACAAGTTAATCACGTTGTCCCATGTGGGGCTCCCTGTCTTAATCCCCATTTTACAGATAAGGTAACTGAGGCTCAGAGAAGTCAACTGACTTGCTCAAAGCCTCACAGCTGACAAGTGGCGGAGCTGGGATTTGAACCTAATGACCTCTGACTCCCAAGCCCGTGCTTCTGCCACTGAGGGACGTAGATCCAGGTACTACACACTTTCTTGACAGAGAGGAAGAGTATCTAATGATAATAATAATGGTATTTGTTAAGTGTTTACTATGTGCCAGACACTGTACTAAGCACTGTGGTGGATACAAGCAAATCAGGTTGGACACAGTCCCTGTTCCAAGTGGGGCTCACGTCTCAATCCTCATTTTACACATGAGGAAACTGAGGCGCAGAGAAGTGAAGTAACCTGCCCAAGATCACAGCAGACAAGTGGTGGAATCGGGACTAGGACCCATGACCTTCTGACTCCCAGACCCGTGCGCTATCCACTGCGCCGTGCTGCTTTGTTCGTTCATTCATTCATTCAGTTTGCATTGATTGAGCACTTACTGTGCAGAGCACTGGGCTAAGTGCTTGGAAAATATAATTTGGCACCAGATTAAGCACTGTACTAAACCCTGGGGTAGATAGAAGATAATTAGGTGCCACATGGGGCTCACAGTCAGAGCACGGGCTTTGGAGTCAGCGGTCATGGGTTCGAATCCCAACTCTGCCTCTTGTCAGCTGTGTGACTGTGGGCAAGTCACTAAACTTCTCTGTGCCTCAGTTACCTCGTCTGTAAAATGGGGATTAAGACTTTGAGCCCCACGTGGGACAACCTGATTCCCCTGTGTCTACCCCAGCGCTTAGAACAGTGCTCTGCACATAGTAAGCGCTTAACAAATACCAACATTATTATTATTGTTACAGTCTAAGTAGGAATTGGGTCCCCATTTTGCAGAGGAGGGAATCGAGGCACAGAGGAATTGAGTGGCTTGCGCGAGGTCACACAGCAGGTAAATGGCGGAGCTGGGATTAGAGTCCAGGTCCTTTGACTCCCAGGCCTGTGTTCTTTCTACTAGGCTACAATGCTTCATGTGTAATCTTTGTAATCAGATGATTATAAGAGCACAGAGTAGTATATCGTACACTCTCATTTTTAAGGGTGTGTGAGTGTATGTGGGCTGTGAGGGACAAAAGTGTCTAACAGGAATAGAAGTTCCTCTAAGCCTCCACCACCTTTGCCCCGGGCAGTCTCACAGAGCTGAAATTTAAAATGTTCTGCATAAGGGAAACTTCGAATTCAATAGCTATTACAGTAAACTATCAAACATGAGTAATGAGCATTTTGACCAGGAAGTATGTTAAATTTCTAAATCTAGGGCTAGATTATGGTTATGAATAAAAAAGATTTGAAGCTTATTTCCCAGTTATTTAGAACAGACAAAATTCTTATCGAAAGACAGAATTTTTTTTTTTTTTTCTGAGGATGATTCTATTTCCCTCCTGAAATCCGTAGAGGGAAAGCCTGTTGCGAGACATCAATCAATGTTAACAGGGCTTGCTAGCTCTGGGGGAAACATGTTGAGGATAGCTATCACCAATCCTTCCCCTCCTGGGGAATACTGAAGTCAGTGTGTCTGCCTACCTGATCCGCTATATTTTAGACTTTCACATTTTTCTCTTCTCCCTAGTTATTGTAACAATCTGTATCCTATTGTTTTGTTCCATTGTAATGATAGATTTGCCTCAAGCAGATATGGTCAACATAATAATAATAATGCTGGTATTTGTTAAGCGCTTACTATGTGCAGAGCACTGTTCTAAGTGCTGGGGGAGATACAGGGTCATCAGGTTGTCCCACGTGAGGCTCACAGTCTTAATCCCCATTTTACACATGAGGGAACTGAGGCACAGAGAAGTTAAGTGACTCGCCCACGGTCACACAGCTGACACGTGGCAGAGCTGGGATTCAAACCCATGAACCTCTGACTCCCAAGCCCGGGCTCTTTGCACGGAGCCACGCTACTTCTCCGTCCTCCTGTTAATACTTTCTGTTGGTAACAAGAATATTTTGAGGAAAAATTTGGAAAATATGCCCAGCGGATTCATCTTAGGAGAGAAGTGTAAGTTCCCTTCAACTAGCCTTTCATATAATTTACTGAAAGATAATGTGTGTTTGGCTAGAAGGCTGGAGTGCAGAGTAGGGAATATTCTTCCAGCAATACGTGTCTTCCTGGAAACATGTTAAGTAGAATTGGTGCAGAGTAAAATCTGTTATATTTGGTGAAGAGGAGGTCGTTGGTGACCTTAGAGAGGGAATTTCAGTGGAAGGAAGCTGGATTGTAAAGGGAGTTGGAGAATAGGAAGCAGAGGCAACTTGTCCAGAAGGTTCAGACAGGAATGGTAGGAGACAGATGTGGGTGATAGATGGAAAGGATAGTGGGTTAAGAGAAGGCTTCTGAGGATAGGACATACATGGGTTTGTTTGAAAGCACAGAGGTACCATCAGAGGGAGAGCAGTTGAAAATGGTGACTTAGGGAGCTGGGAAGAGTGAGGACAAGTGTTTTCATAGAGTGTAAAGGGATAGGGGTCAGAAGTGCAGGCAGAGGGCATAAATTGTGAAAGCATATATAAGTAACATCATCTTCAAATGCACAGGCCAGATACTGCATTCTTCTGCCCGGGTCATTTTTCTAAAACCTGATTCCTCGCTTCTCTCTCACCCCACAGAAACCTCAAATGGTTATCTATTCTTCTTCACATCAAGCAGAAACTCCTGGCTCTTGACTTTAAGGCACTCAATCTGTTCTTCCCCTCCTATTTGTCCTCTCTCTTCTCCACTACACCCAAGCTCATACTGTTGAGAGAAATCTCTCAAGCTAGTCTACTCACCTGCATCTCCGCGACCAACCTCTCGTTTCTCTTTCCCCCTTCCTGCTGCTCTGCACTCTTTCAAATCCATCAGGTCGCCCCATTTTCCGAAACTTTCTGAAATCTCCCCTTTTGCCTGAGACATTTTCTGATGAGTTTCTATTTCCCCTAACTGCTCCTTCAGCATTTTTGTCCCCCTGCACCCTACACACTTAAGAACAAATGTTATGGAAGGTTATCTTATATACTCTATTAAGTAAGCATATCTCCTTTTCCTTCTTCCTCCCATCTGTAATTTAGAGTCTCTTTTCCCTATTAGATTGTAAGCTCTTGGACGGCAGGGATTTTGTTTTCTGATTTCATTGCATTCTCAACAGTATTTATTGAGCATTTATTGAGTATTTATTGAGTAGTGTACAGAACACCACTAAGCACTTGGGAGTGTAGAATATAACTGAGTTGGTAGACAAGGAGCTTATAGTCTCGAGGGCTTGGTACTCTGTTCTGCCCTCTGTTAGTGCTACTGATTGAAATAAATGATTATTTTATCCAAAGAGGGTTCTTTTACCAATATACAAGAAAGATAAGGGCCCCAGATATATATTTTCAATCAACCTAACATTAAAATGTTAACCCGGGTATGTGAGATACCACATTCAACCTCTAATTAATCAATCAATCATTTGTATTGAGCAATCTCTAAGGAGGTGTCATGAATGCTTACGCAGCATTCTTAACATAAAGTGGCAAGACAGGATCATAAACAATGAGAGGTTTGAATGCAGTCATCTCATCAGCACTGAAGAATGCCCAGAGCTTCACGAGGTGGGACATGAAAAGAAATTGGAGGGAAGCCATATATATATATATATATATATATATATATATATTCTCTCTCCCTCTTTCTCTCCCTCTCCCTCCCTCCCCTGAAAGAGGACACATGCAAGCCTGACTTTAAATGATTTAAAGACAGAATTCAGCGCAGCCTCAGATAATGGCCCATCTCAAACTTAACTTTAAAACCCATCGTATGTACTGCCAGTTCATCGTGAAGTAAAATCATCATCAAAAGCTCCAGCAATAAGCAGCAGACTGTTTGTTCAGAGACTACTGCAGCAGCCAGACCAGCCTGGAGGGGAAAAAAAAAATCAGGAAAAGGGTTGATCTCCTTGAACAAAGTCTTTATGCAGATTTGGATACCAGGAGGCAGACTTGGAAGCAAACGCAGGACCCGTCTGGGACAGATGCATTAGTGTAGCAAAGATCTGTCCTTGTAGGCACACAGTGCCACAGGGTATGTCACTCACATAAATAGGGTGCATCAATCATAGAAGTACATATATGTCATAAATATTCGACGCATGGGTTATATATTCAAAGCATGGAGAAGCAGCCTGGCCTAATGGATAGAACTTGGGCCTGGGAGTCAGAAAGACCTGGGTTCTAATCCGACTGCTCCGCCCGACTGCTGTGTGACCTTGGGTAAGTCACTTTCCTGGGCCTGAGTTACCTCATCTGTAAAAACCCCATGTGGGACAGGGACTGTGTCCGACCTGATTGACTCGTATCTACCCCAGCACTTAGAACAGTACTCGGCACATAGTAAGTGCTTAACAAGTACCATATATTTTTTTAATAATTTTCTCGTGATGACTTTGTGAAAGAATCCAGTCGAGGGCAGAGTTTCTGAAGTCGGCAACTAGAAGTTGGAAATTAGCAAAGTAATTTCCTAGGGGGTTGCCTTGAAAGGGAATTTTTCAATGAGTGAGGCTTTTATTGAATATTGGGCTTCAATGTTATCTTTACCCCCTATGCAGAAATGTAGACTGTGTTTCCCTGCAGACTTTTCTTTAGTTCTCATCCCATGTTATGAAACATTCCATTTTGATACACTGCCTGCTTCTGAAGCTTCTTCTCCAGAAGGATTTCTCAGGGAACTGTTGGTAATTGGAAACAGGTTTTGAACAATGATTATTACCCAATAAAATCGTAGGATTCAATAACTGATGGGTGAGTGGACTTCAGAGGCGTGTATAAAAAAATGTGGCCAACACCCTCATGGTCATTTTAGCCTTTCCAATTTCTTTGGCGAATAGAGAATTTTTGCAATTTTGCAGGAATGATAGGTAAAAAAGATTGTATTGCTAAATGCATAGTTAATTTAGTGTTCACTACTTGACATTGTGTTGATTTGCTTTGGATTTGCTAATGTGCATATATTCACTTTCCATTAAAACAAAACAAAGTCACAAGTTGCAGGGCTAATGACATTAAATTAAAGACTTTTTGCATTACATTTCAAGGGGTTCCCATAGACCTACTTTGGCATAGATTCAAATTTTTTTTTCAAGTGTGATTCACCATTCTCCTGATCTCTAAAGGAGGGAGATTTCAGCCTGAATTATATCCAATGTCTGGATTTGCAACACATCGAGACAAGTTTTTCAAATCATTGTACATTCCTGGCTAAACTCATTAACAAACATTTTCACTTTGTAAAGCTATGGGATGAGAGGCCCTTGAAGATCTGGGCAAAATCTCCCCTTAAAAGAATAACATTTTGTGTTTATAGCTATTGAGAAATCATAACTGCCTGATATGCAGTATCCCAGGATTAATAAAAGCCCTTTCTTAAGAGAATTGTTCCTCTCCAGATGCTATATCCAGGTGCCATTATATACAGTAAATCCTGGTTAGTCCACACTCCAGAATGACCAGGTAATACTACTTACTAATAATAATGATGGTTTTTGTTAAGCACTTATTATTTGTCCAGCACTGTTCTAAGCGCTGGGGGGATACAAGGTATTCAGGTTGTCCCCTGGGGGGGCTCACATTCTGAATCCCCATTTTACAGATGAGGTAACTGAGGTACAGAGAAGTGAAGTGACCTGCCCAAAGTCACACAGATGACAAGTGGCAGAGCCAGGATTAGAACCCATGACCTCTGACCCCCAAGCCTGTGCTCTCTCCACGGAGCCACGCTGTTACTACTTCAAGGATAATTGCTCTAAGCTACATTGAACCTCCTTTCTTACAATGTTCCATGTCTAGTTTGATTTGTTTTTCTGTATACATAACAGTGGTAAACAAAATGTGGGCCATTACCAACCTCAGCTTCTGCATAACTTGTTTCTCTTTAACCTGGTGACCCAAACAACCCAACGCGATCATTTGGATGACAGGAACACACTCTTAACTGCAAGTAACTACAGGTTCAGGGAACAGTATATAATTAAGGGGCAGGTGATTGAGATTCATTTATTGTTAATCTAAACAGACTCCATCATTCATAACATGGTGCTATAGAAGCCATTTCAACAAATAACCTCTAACTGCTCTTAACTGTAGTGCAAGTATATAATTTATACTGTTTTCCTCTGGTCCTGTGGAAGCAAAGCATCAATTTCCTTCCCGGTAACAGTGCGTAGTGTGAGATTTAAGCCATTTGGAAAATCTATTCTGCCACTGATATGGGAAAATTAGAACCACATCATGCTCCATGTAGCACGTTTCACGACATCATTCCTTGCACTGCTGAAAACGGGTTCCATTTTTCTGTAACATTTGTTTAGTTACCTGTTCTTATATTGGGTCCAGAAACTCTGCAGAGTCATAAGCTTTATACACAAGTGTTCCGCAATTTAAGTTGAACACCCCCCTTGCTTTATACTGATTTATGCTTCAAATCCTGAAACAAAAAGAACCAACATTCATTCTCCAATTTCTTTTCCCGGTTTCAAGCACTGTACTGTGAAGCTGAGCCTATTCTAAAAGTTTGTTTCAGGTTTTAAGAGATCCCTTAGTGAGTCCCTTAGTGGGACAGGAACTGTGTGTTAATTGATTAGTTGGGTATTATTCACGCAGTGCTTAGTCTAATACTTGGCACATAGTAAGTGTTTAATAACAATCATAATCACATTGAGTTGCTTAGGTGAATTTATCATCTGTATTTCTTCTCTTTTTGTTTTACTTATTTTAGATTTGCTAAATGGTGTCCTCTCATCTCCCCCATTAAATGGTTAACTCCTATGGGTGGCTGGGAGGGCACGACTCTTATTGTCCCCAGAAGTCTAACACAGGGCTAAGCCTTCAACGGGCCCTTGTCATTGATTAAACTGCTTCCATAGGCCTTTGATTGTTCTAAGCAATCCAAAATGAGACCTCTCAATTTTCAGAGCCAAAGAATGAGGATCACTTTTATATCATCATCTACATGCCTTTTTTGAGCAATGAGGCTCTGTTTTCCATTGGCTTCCAGCTATTAGAGTTAATCTCTTATTTTTGGCAAAAAAATAAAGGAAAGAGAAACACTAGGTGTCTGGTGAGATTAAGGCCTAGATCCCTGGATCAAATATAGGTTTAAAAACGTTTCAGTTGAAGTCACCACCCACCACCTCAGCCTGAGGAGGAGAAATAGCCACTAGTCACTCCATCAGCCCAACAAACCTAGGCTTATATCGTATTGTGGTAAAAACATCACCTGCCAGTTTAAATACACATTTTGGCAAGATCCCCACCATAACTATGGGTTTAGCAAGTTAATTAGCAAATGCAGTCCAAGCGCATTCTCGAGTGTTGTATTACCTCACTGTGAGGCTGAAGGGGGATAGTGTTTTCTTCCTGCCTTTGTTTTCCAGATCGGTAGCTTCTCTGCGGTTGTCTATTTAAGTGTGGGTGTGAAGGAGGAAGCGGCATTGAATGAAATGTGTGGTGACTCGAACACAGCTCCATCGGCATTAGGGAGTTGTCGTTATTTGACAGCACCTTTTGAAAATATATCATATATAATATATATGTCTCTCTCTATATATATTTATATATATATATATATACCATTAGAGACTGGAATTTCAAAAGTATTAAGTGTGTGATTATTACTTCTATTCGTATTTATCAACCAGTCACTGTACTAAGTGTTTGGGAGAGTACGATGCAATAGAGTTGGTAGACATAGTCCCTGCCCATGAGGAGCTTACAATCTAGAGGACTGTTTCTGACGACTGCCCTATATTCTGACTAAACCAAATGGAATATTAGTTTTAGTCAATCAGCTTGACTTAGTATAGAATTTGATGAAAGTGTGAAGGATCATTTCTAGCATCATTTTTAGTATCTGCCCATGAGGTTCATTTTTTGAATACAGCCTATAGATTGATGCTGACCAAAATGGAAGTCCTGCCCTGGGACAATTTCGGTTCCTATGTCAGAGGTAGAACTAACAATGTATTTTAAATCTCCCAAAGAAAAAAACCAGCTGACCTTTATTTTCAGGATAGTGCCATCACAGCAGTCCTCTTGGGAATCTCATTTGAATGTCATATTTACACAGTTGCCGTAAAGTCTATTGAAATAGGTACCTAATGGGGGCAAGCCATGGGACTGAATACCGTGACGCATTAACCTTTCATCTCAGGTGACTGGGAATGATTGTGGCGTTTCAATAACATTTCCAGTGGATAGTTGTCCTCGCATTACTGAGCTGCCCCATGAACTAACACATTTTGACCGCCTCTATTTAATTGTTTGAAGTAAATCCATTCACTGGTCCCTCGTCTGTGACATCAAAAAGAAAAAGGTGCTGAGATTAATCGGTGAGAAAACTAAGGGCAGAGTTCAGCAGAGCTCGGCTGCTTTGCTTTCTGGGTAAACTCTGGGTTAGCCCAATGGTTCTCAAGCCTTTTCATTCAATGACCCCCTGAGGATTTCCATGATTTTCCACTGGAAGAAATGTTACAGTCAATTGTTTTACATCTCAGTTGGGATCTCCAAAATACAATTTAAAAAAAAAAACCTAAAATTCACTCTTTCGTCACATCCCGACTGCCCTTTTCTGGCTTTTTATATTTTTTTAAAATTGGAAATGTTCCCTAAATGAAGATTCCCCAATCCTCCAAATCCAGGAAGAGGGGATCTTCCAGACCTCCTTTGTTTTCAGCCTGAACTTTTTTTTTTTTTTTTAGACCTTTCCGCTTCACAAGGGGAACCCTTCAAAACAGGTCTTGCTGTATCAGACAGCCTCTGCTACAGTTGCTCAGGCTTCCCAAAGCCACTCCATGATGGAGGAGACAGAGACAGAGGTAGATGATTTTTAAGAAAGTGATTGTCCTTTGGGTTGGAAAGGGTATGGATGGAGTAGGAGAGGTGAGGAGGACTAGGACCCGGGACTGTATGATGGTGGTGTGTGTAGGGATTGTGGGGAAGCCTCTGCCCAAGTGGGACTTTTTTAGCTTTGTTTCTTCCACTCTCATTCTGTGTAAATGATGCAGCTCTTCATACCTGCTCCCTTAAGCTGTAAGCTCTTTGAGGGCAGGAGCCATGTCTTTTATTTCTATATGACCTCCCAACTCATGGAAGAGTGTGTGATATGCAGTAGACAGTCAGTCATTATCATGGATGATGACACTTACCTGCCCTAAATGCTCCTATCACCACTAAGATTTGCCTCCTTAATATTAAGGAGATCTTAAAGGCTGGGAGGTAGGCGCTCCTTGAGAAGTATTGTTCAGTTGCTTCATAGAGTTGTTTGTCGGGGACCACTAAACTGCTTAAGAAAGCTGAAGTTTCAACCCCTCTGATACTGTCTTCTGAGAGCCCCCCCACAGCCCAAATCACATCGTTAGCTCTATGGACAGTGGGGAAATTTATTCATTCTTTCTAAAGATCGGCTTTCTCGCTGCTCATCTTTCTGAGTTACCTAGAGCACCACTGCTCAGCGTTAGGATTTGTTAAGGAACTGTACTTATAAGGGAACTGTAGTTATAAGGAGGACTGTAAGACTCATATCTTTAAAACGTTTTTGAAACTTACACAAAATTCATTTTCGTGCACTGCAAAATAGTGAAAATGCCTGATGCATTACCACAGGTCATCATTTTATGAAAAACAAGAAACCAAAAGACAATTGATCGTTTAGCATTCTATGGCACTTCCATCAAGCATTTGAGCCAGGTCTTTACTGTAAAAGCCAAGTGCCTATTTGACTAAAGAACTAACGCTGCATAAGGAGCTGTATCATGTTCATTTATACCATTAACATTGTCCATTTCTTCCATAGATCTTCTCTGATTCACTTTATGTCAATAAGTGCTACCCTAGAGAAATGAGTAGCTAGACAACTTACCAGAGTACCTATGAACCTGGCTTATTATACGTTATTGCTAGATATTACACAGAGTTATGAATAGGGAGCCTTTTGGCAAGGCCACACTCCCTCTACAAATAGCTTCTTCCTCATGCCTAGGTAGAGATACCCCATTGGCTTTTCATTTTGGGGTGAAGGAAATTCCCACATGTAGATTGTGCAACCATTGATATGAAAAATAACTTAGATTGCAATATCCTATTGTTTTAGAAGGGAAACATCATCATTTGTCTTGGAATACCCTGGAATTTTAAGTTTAATGAACATATCAAGTTCATTTGTCTTTTATAAAGGGAAAGGTATCTGAATCATCACAATCTTGGAACACCCAAATCATGAGATAGTGAAAGGTAAGATTTGTAGGGATGGGTGGAGTCATATGTCATCATCAGAAGGGCACGGTCTTAGCTAACAATTTACCTTGGATGATAAAGCCAGGTAATTAAGCCACTGGAATGAGCTGAACCCAGCCCTCGAGCATCGGTCACAGGGGAGTTATCCCTTTCTCATTGTCAGTAAGCGTCTCTGTCATCCTGGTGCAGGGTTGACTTTTCTCCAGAATGCCTTCTTCTATAGAAAAATGGGAGATGGAAAAAGTTTTCTCAGTTTTCGGTGATGGAAACCAATGTAATCCATGCAGCCTTCACAGTTTCCCCCCAAAAGTAATAGATTCCCACAGGGATTATGAGACCCAAACAGATTGAACATTCAACCGTTTGTGCCTAGCTGTGTCACTGCTAATCCTCTCAATCTTTTCAATGTTCTCATTGGTGCCAATTTTTCATTTTCAGTGGGTAGCTTCCAGGGGGGTGGGTCAAAAAAAGCCGAAAAGAGAGCTGCACCCAAAGATGAGTTCCAGAGAGCGATACAGAGGACAATCCACAAATAAGAGACAAGTCTCTGGAAGACAGTGGGAGGCAGAAATATCACCAGACATTTTCACCCATCTAGTTGTTTTTTTTTTTGCAGTCACTAGTATGGTACTTTGCAGATAGTAGGTGCTTTATAGATTTCTTTGCTACTACGAGGCAGAGGAAGACTGCACTTAATAGATACTATTGCTACTACGTGGCAGAGGAAGACAGCTGACACTTCCTTGGGAATCCCCTGGAAGGGGCCATACACCAAAGGGGATGAAAACACAGGGCTGCCTCAGGAGGAAAGTCTAGATCAGGCAGAAGGAAGCCCCTTTGGGAGCCGAGCAAAGCTCTCCTGACTTGGGGTGGGGTGGGTGACAGGGTAGATAGACCTGCCGTGGTCTTGGAGGTAGGACATGACTGACCGACTTAGCCTCTGGAGGAGTTCACAAACATCTCCCCCTGGAAATTGGAGCTGGCATAAGAGACTGGAATCTAGGCCCACCGGGTATAAATACTTGCTCTTCACCCCACCTTCAACCCCACAGCACATACGTACATTTCCATAGTTCATTTTTATTGATATCTGTCTCCCCCTCTAGACTGCAAACTCCCTGTGGGCAGGGAGTGTGACTACTGACCCTTGTACTCTCTTTAAGTGCTTAGTATAGTGCTCTGCACATAGTAAATGCTCAATACATACCATCGATGATGACACAATTCCTGCCTTAAAGGCATTTACACCCAGGTAAGATGGAAATCAATATTTTTCATCCCAAAGAACTGAGGAGCTCACAATAGCTAGAGTAAGAAAAGTCCTGTAAGATTATCAAGAGCCTCCCAGTGGCCAGAGAAAGCTTGATCTAAGGCTTAGCCTATTCCAGTGGAGATTCTAGCCAAATATTGGTTCCTGAGAAGTTTCCTCTTTGATTCTGGGTGCTGAGCACAACACTTGGGCACAATTTTTGATTCACTTCAAAATGGAACCCCAGATAGAGCTCTGATTTATTTGTGTAGAGCACTAAGTAAGCATTTGATATAGATTATTTTTGATGATGAAATTTTCTCACCAGAGTGTATCCTGGTGGCTATAACTACAGGGCTTTGAGCTGCTGTATGGTGGGAGTGGGCCAAGGGAACTTTATTCTTAGCTTTTCAGTTCTCCCATTTACTAGACCCTTCTTCTGATATGTTCCTCCGGAGGAAAGACCCAGCCTGACCTCAGGTATAGCCGTGCCCTGTGATTGCCCGCTACCGTAGGAGAAAGTATGCAGTAGTCTGCTAGAGTGGTGGAGATGGTTCTATTTGTGCTGTTTGAGCAACTTTTCAGTAAGAAGTTGAGCAATTGAGCTAGCTGGTGGGGTAGGCATGGTACTAATGCGTGGAAGAAGGAAGTTGATGTTGGGTAATGCCAAGCAAATGTTGAATTGATAATGATTTAGGAGCAATTATTTGGCCCTCAAAAGTGACAGGTTGAGATGGATTAATATACTGAAATCAAGTTTAATTTGATTCATGACTGTTTTTGAGAGAAAACTACTTCCTTATCACATAGCAAGTTTTCTTCCTCTACAATCCCAAGACCACTAAAGGGAGTCCAATGAATCACTTTAGATTTAGTTCACTCTTTAGAGAAGTGTGTTTTTCCCTTATTGAGAAAGGACATAAATTGATATAATGAAGCCTCCACTGCATTTAGGGTCTCTCTTTCGGAGCCAGTGACTATGTGGTTTCATTTTTTTTCTTGCCTCATTCTTATTGTAATAATTTTCTGAATCTACATCATCCATTTGTCACTTCTGTTGTACTTGGTAAACCTCTTGGCATTTTCTCTGCCTAGATCAATCAGTAGTATTTATTTGACACTTACCCTGTGCAGAGCACTTTACTAAGTGCTTGGAAGAGTACAGTCCCCGCCTTCAAAGATCTTAGGACCTAGTGGGGTATAAAGAAACAAAAAGAAACAATAGGAAGGAGAAAGTAACAGAGAGTAAATAGATGAACATAAGTCCTACGGGAGAAGTGTGAATATACACAAGTGCTTGGGTGACAGAGAAGTGCTTATGTGGCAGTTGGAGGAATATAGTTTGGGGAGATGAGCGATCAATTAGTGAAGGACAGCCTCTTGGAGGAGATTTAATTTGGAAGGACTTTGAAGATAGTGGTCTGCTAAGGTAGGAAGTGGGGAGGGAGTTCCAGACAGAAAGGAGGGTGTAAGCAAAAAGTTGGTGGTGGGAGAGATGAGCACAAATAACAGTGAGTAGATTGGCTTACTCTTCTCCCCTCTCCCCGCCCCATAACACTCAGGTATATATCTGTACTTATATTTATTTATATTGACGTCTGTTTATTTGTATTGATGTATGTCTCCCCACCTTTAGACCGTGAGGTTGTTGTGGGCAGGGATTCTCTCTCTTTATTGCTGTATTGGACTTTCCCAAGCACTTAGTACAGTACTCTGCACACCATAAGTGCTTAGTAAATTCAGTTGAGTGCAAACAGTGGTGTAGTGGAAGAAGAATAAGTGGGGAAGGGGAAGAGGTGACAGAGAAGCAGCGTGGCTCAGTGGAAAGAGCACGGGCTTTGGAGTCAGAGGTCTTGAGTTCGAATCCCAGCTCTGCCACTTGTCAGCTGTGTGACTGTGGGCAAGCCACTTAACTTCTCTGGGCCTCAGTTCCCTCATCTGTAAAATGGGGATGAAGACTGTGAGCCCCACGTGGGACAACCTGATTTCCCTGTGTCTACCCCAGCGCTTAGAACAGTGCTCTGCACATAGTAAGCGCTTAACAAATACCAACATTATTATTTATTATTATTGGTAGAAAGACACCTTAAAATCCATGGGTGAGACTAGAGGTGGGGGTAGGTCAGATGAAACAATAGAGTTAGGATTGATAAGTCTCTGGACCAGCCTGGTGGCAGTTTGAGTAGCCAGGAAATGATGAATTTTGGAAATAAGGTGGAGGAAGAAGCAACAGGTTTTGGTGACAGACTGCATATGGAGGTTTAAAGAGTGGAAGGAGTTGAGGATAATACCAAAGATATGAACTGGGATGAACAAGGATGGTAGTGTTGTGTTCAAGCAGTCGTCTGTTTTCATTTTTGAAGCATTTAGAAACGCTTTTCAGGAAACCCCTGCTTTGAAACGTTAGGATTATGATAGAAGAATTCGAGACCCCTTTCCCAGTTCCTTTGGCTGCTATTTTTGAAGAGAGGAATACTGGTAAATGACAGAGAGAGGCTGGAGTAGCCACAGAAACTAGAAAAATAATTCTCAGATTAGTTAATTGTGGAATTTATTAGGTACTTACTGTGTCCTAAGCACCAGGGTAGATAAAAGATATTCAGGTCAGACACTGTACCTGTCTCGCATGGGGCTCATGGTCTAAGGGAGAAGGAGAACAAGTATTGAATCCTCATTTACAATCGAGGAAATGGAGGCCCAGAGAAATTAGTGACTTGTCCAAGGTCACACAGCAGGCAAATGAGAGTGGAATTAGAACCCAGGCCCTCTGACTCCAGGGACCATGCTCCTTTCACTAGGCCACATTGCTTCTCACCATTTTCAAGGCTTTGGAAAAGAAATAGCAATCTCTAGTCTTAAAATTTCTGAGAGGTTTTGCTGAAATACCCTCTGTCACCTAGTTTTCTGATAGCTGAACAATTTTATACCAATGGCCACCTATAGCATTAATGCAGTTTCACTAGCAATCATATCAGCCTTATAACCAAACAGTAGCTAAACTTTGCCAAGCTCTTATTATAGAACAGGGCACCTAGTAGGGGCTCCATAAGTACCATTACTATTTCCAAACTAAGGATCAAAGGAGGTAGAGGAGGAGAAATGCTGATTTTCATCTTTTTGGAGGTTTTTAAAGAGCTGACGTGGTTCCACTTTGGGTCACAAGTATTGTCCTTCATTTTAAGAATAGAATTTTTCTAAATTCATTCCAAAACCTGTGCTTGTGCATGTTCACTTTTGATTAGCATTTTTAGGAAATGTTCAAAAAGCAAGATAGAAATATGCAGTTTTCAGATTTGAGTGGAGAGAAAAGAATACGACCCTAATAAGAGCAGAATAACTTCAGTAGACTCAGGACCAAAATTTAAATTCAGCATTCTTAGTTAACAATAATAATGATGGTATTTGTTAAGCACTTACTATGTGCCAAGCACTTTTCTAAGCACTGGGGATGATACAAGGTTATCAGGTTGTCCCAGGTGGAGCTCACAGTCTTAATCCCCATTTTCCAGATGAGGTAACTGAGGCACGGAGAAGTTAGTGATGAGCCCAAAGTCACTCAGCCGACAAGTGGCGGAGCAGGGATTAGAACCCACAACTTCTGACTCCCAAGCCCCTGCTATTTCCACTAAGCCATGCTGCTTAGATTGAGAATGGGTAGGAACTTTGTGACTGCAAAAATTAAATTTTGAAAAAAGGTTATCACATCCTGAAACACAAAGGTGATTTTGGAAGATTAAAAACACTCTCAAATTGCTTTGAGTGAAACTATTAATATTTCATGCATAGATATTATTAACAAAATAAAAAATGATCACTATCAATCTTAATATATATTACCTGGAAAAGTATAGCCAATATTTGAAGAGAGCAATGATTACTTACATTTCCACCCGTAGCTGGGATCGAGAGCTTGAGGAGCAAAATACGTCTTCCAACTTTTTTCCTTCTGATAGAAAATCCTGTTTTGGACCTGGATCTATATGGAGTAAACCGACTATTTAGGCAACAAGAGCAGGGTGTAGTGCCTGGGGCTGGGGAAAGGGCTATGAAATTAGAACCGTATCCCAACTCAAAACCTAATTAACTGTGGTATTTGTGAAGCACTTACTCTGTGCCAAGCCTTGCACCAAGGGCTGGGGTAGATACAAGATAATCAGGTCGCATATGGGGCTGGTAGTCTAAACCTGCTCTAAAATGTCATGATTTTGATGTGCTTACCTGGTTGACTGACTGACCCATACTGTCCTCTTACTTCCACCCTTTCCTTCCTGTTCCGGTGGGCAACTATCCTCAAATTCAAGCAGGGTCATAACAACAGGAAGCACAGAGTCTCAGCGCCTGTCAATCAGGTGCACAACTCTCTAATCAGGAAGAATGAACGAAGATGCAGTCTCAGGGAGTAATTGCCATTCTTTAGTCTACATTAGCACTTGAGTCCTACAAGTCATAAAGCAGCCAGGCCTAGTGGAAAGACCATGAGCCTGAGAGTCAGAGGACCTGGGTTCCAATCCCAGCTCTGCCAGTTGCTTACTGTGAGACCTCAAGCAAGTCATTTAACTTCTCTGTGCCTCAGTTCTCTTGTACTTCCTCTTACTTAGACTGCAGGCCCCATGTGGGACATGGACTGTGTCCAGCCTAATTAACTTGTATTTACCCCAGCGCCTAGAACAGTGTCTGACACACAGTAAGAGCTTAACAAATACTGTTAAATAAATTTTTAAAAGCCTCTGAAATGAGACAAAAAGAATTAGTATGTTAAATGGTTAAGTGGATGTTGGGACCAATTAGAACTCACCAAATTCCATGATGTTTTTCAGTCTACAATTAGGTTGTCTTAATAGACCACTGGAGTATTATCAACCCAGGCAGTATCCTCTTGTGAACATACATACCTCAGTCCAGAGACATGCCCATAGCCTATGTCTATAATTAATTGTTAAATAATTCACTTCGACTTGCTAACAATCTGAGACTGCAAGAGACTGGGAGTCCAATTCTTCAATTAGACATTTTCATTGTCTCTCTAAGTTTTTTCTTTCCATCCCAATCAAACATATGCTTTCAGAAACAGATTATTATGCAAACTTTAGCTCTACGTGGCAATCATTCATTTTAATTTAATGGCTCATTACAATCGAAAGCATAAATCCAAAGAATAAGCTTTTATGTTTAAAAACACCAGATATTTATGTAGCCTAATTTCACACAATTTTGGAAGACACTGTGATCATCACAAAGCACACAGACAAGTTCAGCAAGATCTCCTGAGCTCATTCAGGCCTAATGATAAAGTCTAGATGTTAAACCTTAAGGTGAAGCTACCATATACAGGTTATCTTGGTAGTCATTTTATTCTTGTTTTGGGGGTGGATAGCCCCATTGTACTTCTGAAATCATATTGCCTTCTGGAGGCCTTCCCCATTTCTAATCCCCCAATTTTATAGTCCCCAACTGATACCTCAGCATTTCTGTGCTAAGCATTTATGTAGTAGGAGGTGTTGTGAATACCCACCTGCACATTTTATATACTCTATTACTTCTGATCAGTAAGTGCTCAACATACACCACTGATTGATTCTGCTATCCATGATCTGTTTCTGCTGGTCGATTGTAAACTCTTTGAAGGGAAGGACAATGTTTACTATTTCCATTGTATTCTCCCAAGCACTTAGCATAAGTGCGTAATCAAAGCCCTTCTCTATCCTTTTCTATTTGTTTTGTCCATATTTACTTTCACGACTAACTAGACCATGCCTTCAGTGGGAGGGCTCCACATCTAAATGACAATAAGAATGATGAGGGGGTCATTATGCTTCATTGAAGAGTATGAAATGCTTTAAATGTTTCAGAAGCAAATGAAGACTCCGATGCCAAAACATGAATCACTTTTACAGTGGGGATAAACAAATTGTTCTGGACTTGCCATAACCAAGTAGATTGCTCATCCCCACTTTCCAGATCAAGATAGTGAGGCTAGGACTTTCTCATTTTCTTTCTACACTGTATGCGCCTCCAAAATGAAGATTATTTGAACGGTCTATCTTGTTGTGTTTATCTTTACTATCTTACTAACCGTCTTCTTCCTCTCCTGCCCTTATAACTGTTCTGAGTTAATTATATTACCTGAAGGTAGGACCAAATTATTTTTTCAAATCCCTTCCAACCCTATTATTCTAAGAACAATAGCCTAAGAATGAAGCAGTATGTCCTAGTGGATGGAGCATGGGCCCGCTAGTCAGAAGGAGCTGGGTTCTAATCCTGGCTCTGCCACTTGTCTGCTATGTGACCTTGGGCAAGTTGCATAACTTCTTTGTGCCTCAGTTACCTCATCTGTAAAATGGGATTAAGACTATGAGTCTCATATGGGCCATAGACTGTGTCCAACCTGATGAGCTTGTATCCATCCCAGCGCTTAGTACAGTGCCTGGGATATAGGAAGCACTTAATAAATACCAGAACCTTTTAATAATAATAATAATAATGTTGGTATTTGTTAAGCGCTTACTATGTGCCGAGCACTGTTCTAAGCGCTGGGGTAGACACAGGGCGTTCAGGTTGTCCCACGTGGGGCTCACAGTCTTAATCCCCATTTTACAGATGAGGTAACTGAGGCACCGAGAAGTTAAGTGACTTGCCCAAAGTCACACAGCTGACAAGTGGCCGAGCAGGGATTCGAACCCATGACCTCTGACTCCAAAGCCCGGGCTCTTTCCACTGAGCCACGCTGCTTCTCTACCTTTTGACTACACCACTTCTAGTTGCCTCTCCCTTCCTTCTCTCCCTCCTTACACCATTCCTCTCATTGCTTCTACCTTTTCTCTTCTCTCTTTTCCACATGCCTCTCCTCCTCCTTTCCATCTGTCTCCCCAGAAGTGAGCAGGAGTCTTGACACACCTAAATTTCAGTCACCTGAAAACTGTAGGTGGGATCCCCAAAGGTTCTAGTTTCCACTTGAGGTAGGGACAGGGCACCCAGCGACCTTGGCAAGCAAGGCCTGGAACTCCTTCCCTCCTCATATCCGACAAAGACTCTCCCCCTCTTCAAAGCCTTACCGAAGGCACATCACCTCCAAGAGTCCTTCCCTTACTAAACCCTCTTTTCCTCTTCTTCCTCTCCCTTCTGCACTCCCTGACCTGTTCCCCTCATTCACCCGTCCCTCGCCCCCGCCCCCGGCACTCATGAACATATCTGTAATTTATTTATTTATATTAATGACCGTCTCCCCCTCGAAACTGTAAGCAGGGTTGTGAGCAGGGAGTGTGTCTGTTATACTCCTCCCAAGCCCTTTGTACAGTGCTCTGCACTCCGTAAGTGCTCAATAAATATGACTGAATGGGTAATGAATGGGTAAAGGTTAGAAAATTGCTGCCGCCTACCTGCTCCTCTGTTTTCATGATTGTTCCTCGTGGTTTCGGGGACAGTCAACCTATGTGCTGAGCCAGTAGCCTGTGGGGGCAAATTGTGGAAATGCAGCAACAGCTGAGGTAGAAATACCACTGTTTATTGTTGTAGTGTACTTTTCCAAGCGCTTTAGTACAGTGCTCTGCACACAGTAAGCGCTCAATAAATACAGTTGAGTGAATGAATAAATGACTGTGAATATGACAGGAAGGCTGTAACCAATCCCAACTTCACCTACAGAGATGATACAGTTTATCATTCAATATCGAGGACTTGCTTCCTTCATTCATCCCCTCCTCCTAGCCCTACAGCACTTACGTATATATTTGTAATTTATTTATATTAATGTCTGTCTCCCTTTCTAGACTGTAAGCTCTGTGTGGGCAGGGAATGTTTATTGTTTTATTGTACTCTCCCAAGCACTTAGTACAGTGTGCTGCACACGGTAAGTGCTCAATAATTACATTTGAATGAGTGAATGAAGGAAAAGTTTCCTCATCTGTAATTTGGGGATTCAATGCTTATTCTCCCTTTCACTTGGACTGAGAGCTCCATGTGGTCCAGGGACTGTGTCAAACCTGATTATCTCAGCGCTTGGCATATAGTAAGCGCTTAACAAATGCCACGGTTATTAAGAAGCCGACTTGCAGCTCTTATGCTCTCATCCTAAAATTTCTTTTCATGCCAATATAAAGAGACACAAATTTCTATATGCTGACAGCTCTAGAGGGCCCATCTCTAATGCCATATTTAATCAAGCATAATTGAGATAAGTTTAACTACCTGCTGGTTCCGATGCTAAAAGTCAGATTGGACTTCAGCATGCATAAAAATCATCCAGCATGTGCTGCTGCACTTGAAATCAGAATTGGGGGTGATGCATATTGACATGAAAATATTAGAGGAAACTGGAAACAGACACTGTCTTGTGGAGTGATGGCTATTCCAGTGTTATATGGTGTGTTTTGAAGAGGTTACCCCAAATGGGATATGTAGCTTTTTTGCCCCAGTAACAGGACTGCCATAGTCATGATTTATAGAAACATGTGGCATGCTACAATCCTTTCTCCTCCAGAAAATCATCCTTGACCAGCTGGGTGATGTTAACTAAGAGCTAATCATAAACAGCTGCTTAGTTTACATAAATGTTGCTTTTATTCCCAGATTTTTCTAAAAGAAAATATACTTTTGTGTTACATGTACAAATTATTTTAACTATATTTCTTCCCTTACTCAGAAAAAAAAAGTTTCACATATACACCCCCTTAGATGTATTGCTTTTCTTTGTTTCTTGAACTGGCATGTAATTTAACAAATGTGACTTGTTTGATTTTTGATGCCTTTTTTCCTGCTACTAAATATACTTTCCAATACCTTTCCTCCATGATTTCTTAAGGCCCACAAAATTCCTTGCCATCATGGATAAGTTGAATTATTTTCTATCTTATTGTTGGGATTTAATATGTGAATGAAGTCAAACACTCACCTATGGTGAATCACTCTGCTGTTTCCTTATGCTTTGGTTGCATCCGAATAATCAAATAATGGTTCTTAAGTTCCAGTCTTCGATATTTCAAAAGTCCTGGGCTATCCCCATTCCTGAGTTCACCGAGATCTACAATGATATAGCCAGCCATTTTAAAGCCAAGACACCCAGTCTGACGCTTTGCCCATCACCATTAGGAGGAACAAACTTAGCATCAATGCACAAAGCAGGCTCACCAATGGGAAATTTCAGAAAAATATTCAAATTTTGCTGGGATGCGATCAATCTATCAGCATGGCAGCTATGCTCATCATAACAAAATTCTTTTGGAGAGGAGAAGGGAGGGCCGACAGATACCCAGGGTAGACCGAAATGGGGCGGAGGTGCAGGGAGAACGGGACAAACATTTCAGTGACAATAAGAAAAGATAGTATTAAATGATGTGATATGACAGCAGCTACTCTTGCATGTAGAAATGGGGAAAGGGATTGCTTTTGTAGAAGAGGAACTTAGGGACACCAGGAGCCATATTTGAAAACAGCAGAAAGGCACCCGCAAATGGCAAACCTCTGCATAATAATGGACAATCTTTGCACACATGCAGCATGAAATACAGAAGGTTTTCAATCACTTCCTCCGAAGCATAAAAACCCACCCCAACGGTAACATCATCTTTTGACTATGCAGGGCAGCTACATATAAACCAAAGATACCCTTGAGTAATCACTGGATGCCCCTTTTAATTTAGTGAAATAAGCAGGAAAAGGAAAAAGGAAAATGTTAAACATATACTTGTACCCCATTCTGCACAGTACCTGTGATCATAAGATTTGCAGTTTCACTTGAGGGAAAAAAAAATCCTTTGTGATTCACCGTGAATGGGCATGGTGCTGTATCCCTGGTAGCTGCGATGCTAGTGGGCCCAGGCTTGATGCAAATGACAGAGAAGAAAGGCCAATTTGCAGTAAAACATTCATTTGCCAACAGCATCTGGTGGCAATCAAGAACTCAGACAGAAGTGAGACGTTCAGAATCCTGCATTGCAATATGCAAATCGAATGAAAAAACACATGTGGCAGGCTGTGAAATGAAGTGGAAGAGATCCAAGGGGTGCAGGAACCCATGAAACCAAAAAATTTCTCAAGACATCTGAAAGGCCCGTACATGCCATCGTGGTTTCTCTGGAGCGAAGATGGCTCACTTCATCTTATTGTCTCATTCCAGACAAGAAGGAAATCTGAAGAGATGATGACATTTTGCTGCTCTCCCGCCATCAAAACACACCTTAGTTTTGATGACTTGGCCCTTCAAACCTTCAAAGACGTGGAACTCATCCCAAACACTGGGTAAGTCACCTCAGTAGTCAGAATCATGAGGACTGCCAAGGAACCTGGAAGACAGAGCAAGGGCCTGGGAATCAGAAGGACATGGGTTCCAATCCTGGCTCTGCCACATTTCTGCTGTGTGACCTTGGGCAAGTCACTTCACTTCTCCGTGCCTCAGCAACCTCATCTGTAAAATGAGGATTAAAGATTTGAGCCCCTTGTGGGACAGGGACTGTGTCCAACTTGATTAACTTGTATCTACCCCAGCACATAGAACAGTGCTTGGCACGTAGTAAACGCTTGACAGGTACAATAATAATAATTATTATTATACCTGCTGAGATCTACAAAGACAGCAGAGAGGGGGTCACCCTGATTATACACTTACACAAACGCTTCCTCAACATTTGGACCACTGAGGAAGGGCCACAGGATCTCAAAGGTGCCACCATCATCTCACGATCTTCAAGAAGAAAGGTAGGCGAAAGATGGTTGAAATTATTGTGACATTATTTTATTATGGTTATTACTGTTGCTTTTGTTAAGCATTTGCCATGTGTCGAGCACTGTTCTAAGTGCTGGGGTAAATATAAGTTAAACCTAAGTAACACCGGGTGAACTGTTTTGTTAGAGAGCAGGACTTCAGTGCTTGGGAGAACAAAATAGGAGACAACACAGTCCTCCCTTTGAACTTTAAGTCTAAGGCTTGTAGAAAGGTATTTGTTTTTTCTTTTTAAGAACCGTAGAGTAATAGGCTTACAGTCTTTTGTCAAATGAACCAAGTATCATGTATCTCATCACGATATTCTCGCAGCATGGTCTAGGGGAAAGAGCAAGGAACTTGAAATCAGGAAACCTTGGGAAAGTTTCTTAAATAGGATAATAATAGTAATTATAAGTGCCTCCTATGTGCCAAGCACTATACAAAGGACTGGAATAGATATTAGATAATGTCGGACCAGTGGCCATCTCACATGGGGTTCACAGGCTAAGTAGGAGGGAAAACAGGTAATGAATCCCCATTTTACAGATGAAGAAACTGAGGCACAGAAAAAGGAAGAGACCTGCCCCATGTCACCCAGCAAGCAGTTGGCAGAGCCAGGGTTTGGTCCTTGCTCTTTCCACTCTGGCCATGCTGCTTCTTTGAAAATGTGTATTATTTGTTCTACTTACCCCTACTGGTCCGTGAGCCCCAAAGAAAATAATAATAATAATAATAATAATGTTGGTATTTGTTAAGCGCTTACTATGTGCCGAGCACTGTTCTAAGCGCTGGGGTAGACACAGGGGAAGCAGGTTGTCCCACATGGGGCTCACAGTCTTAATCCCCATTTTACAGATGAGGGAACTGAGGCACAGAGAAGTTAAGTGACTTGCCCACAGTCACACAGCTGACAGGTGGCAGAGCTGGGATTCGAACTCATGAGCCCTGACTCCAAAGCCCGTGCTCTTTCCACTGCGCCACGCTGCTTCCCACAGGGATGGTGTCTAATTTGATTATCTGTATCTACTCCAGTGCTTGGCAGTTAGTAAATGCTTAACAAATAACTAAATGGAATCACTTCTGTCACAATTGATTTCCTCCTATTCTATACTCCACCTCAGACCAATGGCCCATTCAGTGGAGTATTTGTCCTCTGACAAAAGGATTCTCTTCTCGGACCTTCTGATATTTGCAAATTTATCTCATTGGGCAAATGTACAATGTTTGGCCTGAGCAAAAGCTGTGGTACTAAGAAAGGCATCGTACCATTTGTATTATGGAATTTACATATACATTCTTACATACACGTATATGCTGCGCCAATCAAGGGCGTATGCAGAGTTTTTATTTCTCACATCCTGCATTTTTTGTTCTGAGAGCCTTAAGTTTTAGAGAAGTCCAAAGTCTCCTAGACAAATAGATAAATCTTCTTGATAAATATGTGTAAGAAAAGCATACAGTATGGTATAAAGCTGGTGTGAATTCACAGGACAAGCCAACATGGCTGTGAAAGAAAGTGAACATGCGTCCCGCTGATGAGTCTGACCATTTGAACTATACTCGGTTCACTGTACTCAGTACTCAAATAATCAAGCTCCGTAATTTGCATAAACTCAAGAAACATTTAAAGGGAGGACATATTTGAGAGGGTGGCTGTCAAGGAAGTGATCAGAGAAATGAGTCTTACAAAAGTCATGCCTGTCTGATTCTCTGGGACTGGGGTGTGTGATGATGATTTAACAAACATCTGTGACTAGGTCTAAAGTTTGATTATGACAATCTCTTAAAGAAGTGTAACTCACGCTTTCAAGCGATGAACCTGGCCAAGAAATCACAGATGCAGTTTAACATCACAGGAATCTTGTTGGTACTGTGGGTTTTCAAAATTCTCTTTTATATAGGTATTTTCATACCATTGAGTGACCCCTCTTAGTATAATGCTCTGCATACCGTAAGTTCTCAATAAATACTATTGATGATGATGCTTGCCTGAATATTTGGACTGGAGAAATTCATTCAATGTAAACATATCTGTGCTGCAAACTGTCTGGTTTTCACTGCTCCAGAACTTTTCAACAAAAGTCTTCAAAAACATAAAAATGAAGTCATTTTAGAGCCTAATGTGCATTTTGATATTAAGCATAAAATCTCGATAGAGTACATTCCTTCACAGCAATATGATTTCTGTTGGCATGGCCCTTCTAACTAAGAACCTTAAAGAAATCACAAAATTAGAGCTCCTCTACTGAAAGATGGTCTGCAGGCAAGAATCGATATACTTTGATATTTGGGTACATCAGTGGTAAAATTGTAAGCCCCTCAAGGGATCTGATTCTAACCTGTGTACCTTTACCCAGCACTTAGTACAGTGTTCTGCACACGGTAAGTGCGAGAAGCAGTGTTGCCTAGTAGATAGAATATGGGCCCAGGATTCGGAAGGACCTGGGTTCTAAATCCAGCTCTGCCACTCTGCTGCTGTGTGACATTGGGCAAGTCACTTCATTTCTCTGTGCTTCGGTGACCTCATCTATAAAATGGGGATTAAGTTCTGTGAGCCCTGTGTGGAACATGGGCTGTGTCTAACGTAATTAGGTTGTATCTACCCTATCGCTTAGTACAGTGCCTGGCACATACTAAGCACTTAACAAATACCATTATAAAATAGCATGACTATTAGGGTAGTTCATCTAACAGGAGGCATTATCTTGCATACCTACACCTAACTAGGATTCCCTTCTATTGTGGATGTGGTAAAGAAGACCGGGCAAAGAACGTATCTGTCAACTCCCTCATATTTGTACTCTCCCAAATGCTTAGTACAGTGCTCGGCACATAGTAAGCACTCAGTAAGTAGGATTGAAAAGAAGAATATCATAAAGAGACCAGCAGAGTCCAGTTTTCAGTTAACCTTCTTCAGCTCAGTCCTACTGACCCACCTGGGGATTTAAACCAATCATCTTCAGAAGTCACCACATCTCAAACCAGATACTTAAATCTTGAGCTATTCTCCTCTATTTATTCAGTGTGATTCTTATGCTGACCTCTGCATACTAGAAAGCCCCATCTGCCCTTGGTCTAGACTTTCCATGGTGACATCCATTATTAAATGAGTTTATTTAGCATTGACTTCAATAGTGACGGTAAACAGTGCTTCCTCTAAGGGAAAGTGGGGATAAAGACCAGGATGAACATTTCCCATTCACTTACTCTCTCTCCAGCACTTTTCCATGGGGAAGGAGAGCACTGTCTCATTTGATACAATTTTACTGAGGCAATAAGATACCAAGAACCCTCTAGTTCAACTCATATAATTTTCCATACTCTGTCTTAAAACCACATTTTTTTCTTTAGCGAAAAGAATGCTCAAATGCATATCAAATTTATACTCTCTTCAAACTCTCTTCTGAGTGTGTGGAGATCACTCAAAAGCTGTGGTCTGCACGTCTAAACAGACTGACCACAAGAAACAAGCTAAACCTGTGCTCCAGGCTTTTCACTTCTGAGGGCAAATTCAAGTGATTTTTTTCCATCTCAAAAGGCCTGTGTGACCTAGGACCCATGCCTCTATCTCTGGGCAAAGAAAACAAAAAGCAAAGGTAATCCTGCTAACAATTCCGAGTTTTGGATCCTGGAGATGTGAAAGGAAGGAGTTGTCTGGGTTAGGTCTTTTTCTGTGGAATTGGCAACCACCTGTCTGTGGAAAGCCTCGTGTGTTAATTTGTAGAGCTTAGTAAAGGCCATCTTTCAGTAATCTCAGTGTTTACTGTTAGGTACTCCTCTTCTGAACTATCTTTCTGAGTATCTGTTATTTTCTAAAATAATATTATTCTAAAAAAAGGTTCCGTCCACATCTCCCCACTCCTCAAGAACTTCATTCACTTTAGGTCGCCACTGGATGAAATAGCCTTTGCTGAGCCCCAAGAGTGAGTCTCCAAAACCACACAAAGGGGAAAAAAAGTGAAGAGTCCCTGAGTGGAGCCCAGAAAGACCTGCATTTGGCTCTTTTCAATAGACTCTGCACTGTAAACGCCCTCTAGATTACAAGGGAAGCAGCATTGCCTAGTGGGAAGAGAATGGGCCTGGGAGTCAAAGGACCTGGGTTCTAATCCCATCTCTGCCAATTGTTTGCTGTGTCACCTGGGGCAAGTCACTCAACTTCTCTCTGCCTCAGTTTCCTCCACTGTAGAATGGGAATTAAATACCTGTTCTCCTTCCTGCTTAGCACTTATGTAAGCACTTAACATATACCAATGAGGAAAAAAAGCTCCTTGTGGGCAGGGAAGGGGTCTACCAATATACCAACTCTCTTATTCTATACACTCTCAAGCACTTAGTACAATATTCTGCACACAGTAAACACTTAATAAATACCATTCATTGATTGACTCGGCCTCTCCTCTATAGCTCTCTTCCTAATCTAAGGAGTTAGAGAAGCCTTTCAAGCCTCTTCCAAAATAGGGATGGTGCTAGGCTAAGAAATCTTAGCGCTGAAAGCAAGACATAAGGCATAGAGCAGGGCCTGGGAGTCAGACGGTTGTGGATTCTAATCCTGGCTCTGCTACTTGTCTGCTGTTTGACCTTAGGCTTCTTACTTCACTCACTTCACTTCTCTGGGCCTCAGTTCTCTCATCTGTATAATGGGGATTGACCTGTGAACCCCATGTGGGATAGGGACTGTGTCCAATATGATTTGTTTGTATCTACCCCAGTGCTTAGTAGAGTGCCTGGCATATAGTAAGTCCTTATTATTATTATTACGAGAGGAACAAACTCTATGTCTAAGAGAGAGCATACTGTGACCTTTACTTACCCTGATGCTGCATCTGTTGCTGCCGTCTTGCCTAATCTCTCCATTTTGTTCTGAGGCTTTATGGAACACCGGTATGGACCTAGAAGGGCATAGAGTGGAAAGAGACGAGGCGGTCAGTGTCAGACGGAGGCGGTGAGGAAAAGGTGTTAACTAGTGGGGAAGAAATCCAAGGATGGGAGGATGTAACATTGGCTAAGTCCTTCCATCTTGGAGAACGGATCAAGCTGTAGATGGTTCCTTGTGGGCTGAAGTGGACAGAAGTGTAAGGAGGGCAGCAGGCTTGGCTTGAGTTTGAGAGAGAGATGGTGAGTGTGTATGTACAGGACAATTTGGCTAAGAAGTGGACAGGGAGTAGGACAGACCTCTACCTCAGGCCCTGCAGTGGCCTTCAGCCTCCCTTCTATCACACCGCTGGACCTCAGCAACCCGTTACTCTCTCTCATCCTTGTTTTTCTGGAGGTCAGGGAGCTGTACTCCTGGAACTCCCTTTCTGGGGATTTTTGGTTATTTTCTGGGGACTGACTTGCTAGAGGCAGATAACCATTTTGTCAGGACTTGCGGGGCTTATAGGATCCTGCCCCCAGTATTTAACTTTTCTTTTCATTAACTTTTCTCAATTTGAGGCCCATTAATACCCAACAGTTATCTTTTTTGGGATATCATTTCTGAAGTCCCATGCCCCCTTTTTACTCGGTCATTCAAAGTGATAGTAGTTACCTAACCAGTCTACTCAGTCTGCTGACAGGACAAGGAAAATCACGGCCACTATTCAAATTAGGTGAAAATTGCGAACGCCTCCCTTCGCCCCTTCCAAAGTGAGTATAAATTTCATCAGGCCTCAAAATTGGTGAGACCTCATGGGGTCTTTGATCAATACATTTATCAGGCTGGTTTGGGAAGAAAGTATGGGATACTAGAGGTTGCTTATGGGAATGAGAAAGCCCTTGTTGGAAAAGGGAAAATGGAGCCTGCATTCTCCCTTTCTCCACTTCCCACTCTAGTCTTCTTTCACTGTCTGGTCTATTCTGCTTCCACTGAGAAGTAGCGTGGCTTAGTGGAAAAAACACAGGCCTGGGTGTCAGAGACCTGGGTTCTAACCCTGGCTTTACTGTGTGACCGTAGGCAAGTCTCCTTCTCTGTGCCTCAAGTTCCTCCTTAGTACAGTGGGGATTAAATGCCTGTTCTCCCTCCTACTTATACTGTGAGCCCCAATCGGCACAGGTTCTGGATCCAACCCAGCATTTACTACAGTGTGTGACACACAGTAAGTGCTTAACAAATACCACAGTGATTATTACTAGTAATAGGGATTGTACTGTCACCTGGACTGAAAATGTGGAATCCTGATGCTCTGAAAATTCCAGATTCAATTCATGTCAATAAGAAGTTTTAACAGCTTCATTAGGACTTAATAGGAAAAGAAGTGTTTGGGAACTATATTCCTGTGAGCACCCAATACAAAATAAAGTACTTTGTGATGTTTTTCAGATAATCTTCAGCTGGAGTCTAAAAAAGGCCCTTAATCCAACCTCTGTTAATTGCACCCTTTTTCATTTGGAGCCCAGTGGAAATGGCGTCCATCAGCCACCCTCCAGATGGAGCTTCCTTGTGCGCTTTGCAAGGCAAATCCTTGTGAATCTTTTCACTTTCTCTCACAGGGCTCAAGTTCTCTAAATCCCTCTTGAGTTTGGGAATTCAGAACTAGATTTTTGAATTCCAGTATAGACCTGCCCAATAGGAGTATAATTGGAAAGCCTCTGGTTCCCATTTAAATCACTTTGCAGAAGACGCTGGGCCCTTACTTTTAAGATTATGAGTTCCACAAGGGACAAGGACCATTTTCTAATTCTCACCTGTGTATTCCTTCCCAGCACTTACTACAGTGTCCTTCACAAAGTAAGCACTTAATACTATTACAACTAAATAATAATGATATTCCTTGTTAAGCACTTACTATGTGTCGAGTAGTGTTCTAAGCGCTGGGACAGATACAAGCTAATCAGGTTGGATACAGTCCTTGTCCCACATTGGGCTCACAGTATTAATAATCAATCAGTAGTACTTACTGAGCCCCACTGCAGCGGTACACTGTATTAAATGCTTTGGGAAAGTACTATAGTTTACAATCCTATGGGGAACACAGAGAAAAACATTTACGGATAGGCGGAAGAAGAGAATTGGAAAGATGGATATGTGGATAATAAATGATAGAATAGCAATGTGAAATGATATGCATAAAATCTGGGATTGGGTTCTAATCCCGATTCCATCGCATGCCTGCTGTGTGACTTGGGGCAAATCACTTAACTTCTCTTTGCCTCAGTTATATCATCTGTAAAGTGGGGACTGTGAGCCCCATATGGGACCTGTACTTTGTCCAACCTGATTATCTTGTACCTACCCTGGTGCTTCATACAGTCCTTGCCACAAAGTAAGTGCTTAACAAATACCATCAAAAAAAATGTTTTGGACTGTGAGTGTGTAAGTGCTGAGATAGTGTTACTCACAGTCTCTGTACATTCTATTTTACACACCCTAATATTTAAACACCGACTCCTCTACATAACCACTTTTCCTTCTTCCTCCTATCTATAAATTATTTTTGTGTCTGTCTTCCCTGCTAGGTTGAAAGTTCCCTGAGAGTAGGAATTGTATCTACTAATTCTGTTGAATTCACTCAAATGCTTAGTGCAGTGCTCTGCACCCAAAAGCCGCTCCATAATTATTATTGATTGATTGTAAAACTGTTGAGAGGGTATTTGGGATGCTAAGATCTGTGGAATAGAAATAATAATTGGGGACAGCATCTTGTTGGAGGTGGTATTATAGGATTTTGTGAATATGGAGAAATCTGTGGTCTGGTAGGTTTAACAGGGAAGGGAGTTCCAGGTAGGAAGAAAGGTGTGAGTGTGGAGTTGGAGGCAAGAGAGATTAAAGCAAGACACAGTGATAAGTTTTCTTTGGCAGTCTCTGTGCTGTAATTGGAAGACAGTAGAGGGAAGAAAGAGGGAAAAAAAAACCTTACAGAGTGCTTTAAAGTTATGGCAAGATACACCACTGAAGGCTTTTGAGTGGGGAGATGTGTGCAGAATGACTTCTTAGAAAAATGATCTGGGTAACATCTGCCCATCCAAATCCTCTCCTCCCTCTGACTTTGCCATAACTGTTGACAAAACCACCACTCTCGCTGCCTCAGAAGTCCACAACCTTGGCATTGTCCTCTCAGTTCTCTCTCAATCAATCAAACCAAAAGTTCTGGTAGTTCTACTTCAGCAGCATTTCTAGAGTCCACCCCTTCGTCTCCATCCAAATTACTAATAGTCCGATCTAAGCACTTGAATCCCACCTCAACATCCTTCATCATGCTCCCCACCTCTAACCTCTCCCCTCTCTAATCCATATTTCACTGTGCTGCCCATATCATTTTTCTAAAAAAAATCATGTGCCCTCTCTTCTCAAAACCTCCAATTGTTGCCCATCCATCTCCTCATCAAACTCCTCACCCGGTAATTTTTTTTACTTCTTATCGATCCTCAGTCCTCTCCCACTCCAGTCTGACCCAGCCCGCACACTTTGCTTCTTTCACGCCAACCTACTCACCATGCCTCAGTCTCATCTCTCTCAGGGTCAACATTTTTCTAGTGCCCCCTCTCCTCCTACTTATCCAGCAGGCTACCAATTTCCCTCAACTTCAAAGCCCTATTGAAACATCTCCTTCACTAAGGCTTCCCCAACCAGGTTCTTATTCCCCTCACTCTATTTTCCTTCCTACTGCCTCTTGAAGCATTTAGTCCCACTCCCTAAAGCATTTAGGCACTCCCACATCCCACAACACCATTATACATATCCTTATATTCAGTTGTTTCTCCTATCTATAATTTATTTTAATGTCTGTATCCCCCACTGGATTACAAGCTCCTTGAGGCTAGGGATTGTGTCTACCAACTATATTGTACTCTCCCAAGCACTTAGTATGGTGCTGTGAATCCGTAATTACATTGAGTGGTTGATAGTTATGCTGCCGGTGGTGGCTCTAGTCAAGAAGATCAATAGATCTTTTTAGAGTCTTAACATAGCCTCAAGCTTCAGACTAAGTCAATTAGCCAATCAGTAGTATTTATTTACTACTCTGTGCAGAGCACTCTACCAATCACCTGGGCAAGTACAATAATGTAATGGACATAATTCATACTTTCAAGGAACTTACAATCTCAACACTACAGATCTGTAGGAATGTTGAGCCTTAAATATGGCCTCAAGATATCTAGCGTCTCATTTTTTTTTTCCATTGTTGACTGTATCCCATAATGAATACCAAATAGCAAAACAAGATCAAAAGTAAGGCTAAGCTGGTGTTTAGCATCACTGAAGCAATGCGAACTGCAATCCTCACTGTACTATAAAAGAAAGGGAATGAGGAGGGGTTGCAGCAGGATTTTTTCAGTAGGTTCTCCTTGGCGGGAAGAGGAGAGATAATTTCAAGATGGAAGGGTAGAAGCCAAAACTTTAAAGAGCCAGTGATACAACATAATAGACTATAACCTTGTAGTAGGTGGGGAATAGCTCTACCAAATCTGTTGTGTTGTACTCTCCCAAGCGTTTAGTGCTCTGCACGTGAGTGCTAAATAAATATTATCGATTAATTGATTGCTTGCTAATGGTGGGCAGACCAGCCTGGTGTGCAATAACCAGGATTCCTTGAGGAGACTCCTCTGAAAGACTGTGAGGTAGAATTCAGAACCAGAATAGAAAACAGCTTCAGGGTATTAGAAAGATCAGATGCAAAATCTCAGTGAAGGAGAATCTTTATGTGTGCACAGTGTGGAAGGAATTAGAGAAGCAGCACGAACTAGTGCATAGAGAACAGGCCCAGAAGTCAGAAAGGCCTGGGTTCTAATCCCAGCTCTTTCACTTGCCTGTTATGTGACCTTGGACAAATCACTAAACGACTCTGTACCTCAGTTACCTCATCTGTAAGGTGGTGAGCCCCATGTGGGATATGGACTGTGTCCAACCTTATTATCTTGTATTTACCCCAGCATTTAGTACAGTGCCTATCACATAGTAAGTGCTTAACAAATACCACAAATCAGTGCCTTTGCCCATCAGCCTATTCACAGGAATATGGCTCACTGCCAGTAACATCTTTGGCCACTACAACAGCTCGCTACTTGGTCTTTCCTAATATATCTGTGAGGTGTCTTTTATAGCTCATATGCCAGAACATATGTGGGCCAGATGGGGTGAAATATATCTTTCTAATGGCAAAATTCATCTCTGCAGCAGAAATGAAACCAGGACATCATCATTAGCCTTTGTGCAGTACACAGGAAGCAGGATATAGCATCAATCTTGAAATCACCTGGGCCATCATCCAGATGAACCAGGACAACCAGTGAAACTACCAAAATGGAAAAGAAGTCAATGTGCCTGAACAAAAAGACAGTGGTTGGAGACTTTTCCTGATTTGGAAGCCTCTCCCAACCATAGGACATTAACAAAACTCCAAATCTAGAATACTTCCTCCAGACTCATCTGACATGGTTCACACAGCATCCAAACAATGGATTCAGCAGACACCACTGAAGCACATGCTTCTCATTATATAAATACCTGAAAACAAAAATACACGATGGGGAAGGAGCTGGGCCACAGGACTGGCTTCTAATCCTAGCGATCTGTGCCTCAGTTTTCTCAGCTGCAAACTGGGGATTCAGTATCTGTTCTCCTTCCTATCTGGACTGTGAGCTCCACGTGGGGCAGGGATTTTGTCCGACCTGATTGACTTTTATCTATTTCAGTGCTTGGCACAGAAGCAGTGTTGCCTAGTGGATAGAGCACTGGTCTGGGGTCAGAATGACCTGGGTTCTAATCCCAGCTCCGTCACTTGTCTTCTGTGTGAATTTGGGCAAGTCATTTCATTTCCTGTTTTCCATTACCTCATCTGTAAAATGGGGATTAAGACTCTGAGCCCCATTTGGGACAGAGATGGTGTCCAACCAGATTTGCTTGTATCCACCCCAGCGTTTTAGTACAGCACCTGCCACACAGTAAGCATGTGACAAACAGTACAATTATTATTATGATAATTAACAAATACCATTAAAAATGGCACTATTAGGTAATTTTATCAGAATCAGAAAGACAGCAGCACTGCAATAAAACTCATACTGGAGTTGCACAGTGAAATATATACAAAATGTTGATCCAATAGAACTCTATTTTAGGCTCAGTGGGAATAACAAAAGAACTACAGACTCTGATTCCTTCCCTCGACAAATTTTCCACATGATGACCTAAGTACCTTCATTGTCCCCTGATGAAATATGGCTGGGCTGACATGCTTCTGTTTGGGTGCACTCCTCTGTCATCAGGAACCTCTAAAATTGTTGAGAATGCCCTCAGGGAAGTTGCCCCATTAGTACGGGAGATCTAAATGCAAATTTTTCGACCCACCCAGGGTTCCACACCTAAGATGTGCCACTATTTTCTTCAAAACATTTTCCACCACATTTTATCCTGTGCCCATAGACAAGCTTAATGGAGTAGGAAAAAAGATTTATGGGCCAAATAGCCCAGTGCTTGTCTCCTTGTAGATATACTTAAGTGTGATCCTCTTGCACGGCAAAATCCCCAAGACCTTAAATTTTCAACTAGAAGCTCAGAAATATGATTCTTTTTTTCACAATACTTGCAGTGCAGGCAACAGAAATGGACTTAGGTGCACAGTCTTTTCTTTTCTCTACAATATTCCTTATTTAGACCATCACTTACTGATCTTGGTTATGTGAAAATTGGGCTGCAAAATAGAATTAAAAAAACCTCAACTGCTATCATTATTAGTACTGTAGTTGTTAAGCACATACTATGTGCCAAGCTCTGTTCTTAGTACTGGGGTAGATACAAGTTAATCAAGTTGGACCCAGTTCCCATGCCACGTGAGGCTCTCAGTCTAAGTAGAAGAGAGAACAACTATTGACTCCGCATTTGACAGTTGAGGAAATTGAGGCACTCGCTACCCTCCTACTACAATCCAGTCCGTACGATTCGCTCTTCTAATGCTAAACTTTCACTGTGCTTAGATCTCGCCTATCTCGCCACCGACCCCTTGCTCATGTCCTACCTCTGGCCTGGAATGCCCTCTCTCCTCAAATTGACAGACAATTCTTCTACCCCCTTTCAAAGCCTTAGTGAAGACACATTTCCACCAAGAGGCCTTCCCTGACTAAGCCCTGTCCCTTTCCTCTTCTCCCCCTCCCTTCTTCATCTTTCGGACTTGCTCCCTTTGTTCTCCCTTCCTCCCAGCCCCACAGCTCTTACGTACCTATCTGTAATTTATATAAATATCTATCACGGCTCCCCCCTCCCACACCATTCTAGACTGTAAGCTTGTTGTGGACAGGGAATAGGTTTATTTTTGTATTGTACTCTCCCAAGCGCTTAGTACGGTGCTCTGCACACAGTAAGCACTCACTAAATACAATTGAGTGAATGAATTGAAAGTTAAGTGATTTGCCCAGGACCATACCGCAAGCAATTGACAGAGCCGGGAATAGACTAGAGAAGTGGCGTGGCTCAGTGGAAAAGAGCACGGGCTTTGGAGTCAGAGGTCATGAGTTTGAATCCCAGCTCTACCACTTGTCAGCTGTGTGACTGTGGGCAAGTCACTTAACTTCTCTGTGCCTCAGTTACCTCATCTGTAAAATGGGGATTAAGACTGTGAGCCCCACGTGGGACAACCTGATTCCCCTGTGTCTCCCGCAGCGCTTAGAACAGTGCTCTGCACATAGTAAGCGCTTAACAAATACCAACATTATTATTTATTATTAACCCAGGCCCCCTGGCTCCCAGGCCCATGCTCATTCCACTAGACCATGCTGCTTCTCATAAATCTGGCATAAATCTGTGGCAGCTGAAACAGAGTTAAGTAAAACTAAGTGTATCAAGGTATTTCTCAAGTGTGCAGAGCACTGTACCAAGCACTTGGGGGAGTACAGTACAACAATGTTGGTAGACGTAAATGTTAGGAAACATATCAATGATGATTACTATTTATAACGACATTTTCCATCTCATTGTCAAGGAAGTTTTTCATTTTGTTTCCAAACATCCTTTTAGGTACTCTTAAACTTCATAGAATTCTGAATTATATGAAGTATCTCATTATTCAGATTCATGTCTGTTTCCCCCTCTAGACTGTAAGCTTTTTGTGAGCAGGAAATGTGTCTGTTATATTGTACTCTTCCAAGCTCTTAGTACATGCTTCAGAGGCAGATATGAAGACAAAAGGAAGAGATCTTAGTTTCCAGTGATTTTTTTGTGTGGATTCAAATAATTTAATAGGAGATTAGCAATAGTAAAAAGAGCTGCCAATTAAAGATCCATCACATGTCCAATCTGTAAATATTGCATCTACTCCAGCACATATTTCAGAGCTTGACACATAGAAAGGATTGAACAAATACCACATGTATTGTTCAAATTTTAATACTTCACAGGTGCTGAGATATCCGTGAATAGATTTAATGAAGTGATATGAGCAGCTCCAGAAGTGAGAAGCAGCGTGACCCAGTGGATAGAGCATGGACTGGGCATCAGAAGGACCTGGGTTCTAATGCCAGCTCCACCACCTGCTCGCTATGTGACCTTGGGCAAGTCAGTTGACTTCTCTGAGCCTCAGTTAGCTCATCTGTAAAATGGGGATTAAGATTGTGAGCCCAAGGCAAAACAGGGATTGTGTCCATCCTGATTATCCTATATCTACCCCAGCGCTTAGAACAGTGCCTGGCACATAATAAGTGCTTAACAAATACCATTAAAAAAAAGAGTGAGTTAAGATTAAAATTCAGAGACTGACAATTAGAAGTCCCAAGTTTGGCGACTTGTACTGATAGGAGTAACAGCAAATTCTTGTAGAGGAAGAATGACGGTGAATTTCTGTGAGTGTTTTGAAAAAGTAAAAGTGGTTACCAGGAATTTTTTTCCATGGAACTGCAACCTCAAGAAAAATCCACGGGGGAAATCCCTTAGAAACAACTAAATTATTCTAATAAAACACTAAATGCCACACTTTCCTTTCCCCTCCCTGTGAAGATGGAACACTTTAATTATCGTGTCCACATAAACTGCGGCCATTCTGGCTTTATGCAAACCCACTGGTCACGGGCCCTTTTTATCCTTTCACTGACTATAATATTTGGGTGACTTAGGTCAGTCTGACCCACATCTTCCTTTATTTTGACTCATAGGACTTTAGACCAAGCCTGAGTAACTTCATTTTCCACATGCATTTATGAAAGATTTAGGAATATTGCTCTTTGATGAAGTAAATTCATCCCATCTGGAGGGCACGTAACCAAACCCCAACTGTTGACAGTTATTAAGTTGGGATTTCAGAAAGCTGGATGTGAAGGCTAACTTATTTCATGTTAAAAATAATGACAAAGTACATAGCTTTGAGTTTGTTTCAAATAGTAATGGTTGCAGACGGCAAAATTTCAGTTGAATATTTTATCACTACATTTCCTTGACAGTTCAGACTGTGGAGCAAAATATATGACAGGTGTGAAAGGAAACTCACAGGATGGGAATTATGAAATGATCCATAGGAATGTATTTTATTGGAATTTCTAACCCTAATGCCACGCAGTACGTTTTGCCTTAAAAAAGCCATCGGCTTGGCAACACTCCGAAGCTACTGCATTCCCACGGGTAAATGGGTAAGCAATAATTTTCCATTTGGACGTAGCAAAATAGTATTTAAGGGCCTAGTGGTCTTATGTGATAATGATCGTGCTTGATAATGAATTATACTGTCCAATAATGTCATCATTAATGGGAAGAAGCAAATTCAAAATTTTGCCCTACCCAATTTTGGTATTTCAAGGATAGAAAGGCAATTCATTTTCTCTGCATATGGACAAATGATCCAATAATCATTAGCATAGCACAAGACTCAGGCACCTTTCCCCAGTCTGTTTGGGTGGGGTTTCTAATGATAGATACTATTCAACGGAGGATTTAAAAGTTACGGTAAAGGTCCTTGAAGTCCTGTGATCTCAAAAGTGGTTTTTTGTATGTGTTTTTTTAAGGTGTACGTGGAGGAATGAATTTACCCATTAACTGCATAGGAGAGATATAATAGAGAGATGGAGTCTGAGTAAAACTCCAAGAAGAAGATTTGAGGCATACAGAATGGATGAGGGAGTGGTTGGAAGCAGGGAAACCAGCAAGGAGTCTGTCACCATAGTCTAGCCATGATGCGATTAGAGCTCGGGCCAGTGGGGGTAGCTACTTGGGCAAAGAGGATGAGAAGGTTGAAGGCTGTAAGCTCCTGTGTGGGCTGAGATCGCCTCTACCAACGCCATTGCATTATTCTTTCCCAAGCGTTCAGTATAGTGCTCTGAACCCAGTAAGCGCTCAGTAAATACCATTGATTGCTTCCATGGACAGATCTGGGAGATAGTAGGTGGGAAGAAGAGGTAAGAATTTGCAGCAGATTGAAGGGCTGCAGAGTTCAGGGTGATAGCAAGATAGTAAGCAGCCAGGATAGAGAAGATGGTCGTGCTATTAGTGGAGATGGAAAAAGTAGGTGAAAGTGTGGGTTTAAAGTGTGGGTTCAGAGAAGCAGCATGGCTTAGTGGAAAGAGCAGGGGCTTGGGAGTCAGAGGTCACGGGTGCTAATGCCAGCTCCACCACTTGTCAGCTGTGTGACCTTGGGCAAGTCACAACTTCTCTGTGCCTCAGTTCACTCATCTGTAAAACGGGGATTAAGACTGTGAGCCCCATGTGGGACAACCTGATTATCTTGTATCTACCCCAGTGCTTAGAACAGTGCTTGGCACATAGTAAGCACTTAACAAATACCATTATTATTATTATTTAAAGGAAAAGATGATCATTCCTAATTGTACATATTGAGTTTGAGGTGCTCCTCCAACCATTCGTTTTGTGAGGCAGAAGCCTCCTCGCTAAAGAATCTAGAAAGGGGCCCTTCACCAATCCAGGCCGTAAAAAAGGAATATGGCAGAGGATCAATCTGGACAGGCACTGAAGAATTGTAAAACTCTGATTAATATGTCTGCTAAAAAACCATTATTTTAATTGGCAATATAATAGAAAAGAATGCCAAAGGTCCATTTGAATGGAAATTTAAAACCACAAACTATGATGTAAATCAGAAAAATCCCAATATAAATCATCAACCCCCACTTCTCTGGCCTACTTTCTCAACAGCATAATTAGGGGATAAAGAGACTTCTTACCATGTGGAACCTGCTTCTAAGAGCTGGAGGGAGACACCTCGCTGTTCCGGAGTCTAGAAACTGTTGAATAACTGGGGAGGGTCCAGTAATAATAATGACAGTAATCATGATATTTTTTAGTACAGTGCTGGGGAAGATATAAGATGATCAGGTTCCACATGGGGCTCACAATCTAAGTAGGAAGAAGAACAGGTATTGAATCCCCATTTTTGCAGATCAGGCAGTGGAGGCAGAGAGAAGTTAAGTGACTTGCCTAAGGTCACACAGAAGGTAAGTAGCGGAGGTAGGATTAGAACCCAGGTCCTCTTGGCCCCCAGACCTGTGCCCTTTCCACTAGGCCATGCTGCTTCTCACTGGGGATATGAACGAACATCATCTAACTACTATTTCCCCTATCCCTAATCCATTTTAATGTCTGTCTCCCTCCATAGACTCTAAACTCCTTGTGTCAGGGATCACATCTAGCAACTCCATTGTATTGTACTTTCCCAAGTGCTTAGAACAGTGCTCAATAAATATGCACTGATTAATTGATTCATCTACTTCATGCTCATGCCAAAACTATGGATTTCACCTGCTGCTGGGGGATTCTGGCTAATACTTTATACAAAAAAAATGGGTTAGAGAAAAGCTAATCCACCTAAGCAGTGGAAAGCAGTATGGCGCAGTGGATAGAGCACAGGCCTGGGAGTCAGAAGGTCATGGGTCTGATCCCGGATCCTCCACTTTGCTGTGTGGCCTTGGGCATGTCACTTCACTTCTCTGTGCCTCAGTTACCTCATCTGTAAAATGGGGATTAAGACTGTGAGCCCCATGCAGGACAGGGATTGTGTTCAACCCAATTTGCTTGTATCCACCCTAGCACTTAGTAAAGTGCCTGGCACATAGTAAGTGCTTACCAAAATGCCAAAATTGTTATTATTGTTATTATTATTAAGAAAACTAACGGTTTCCAAGTTCTTTAGACTGTAAGGTTGATATGGGCAGAGAACATGTTTGCTAGTACTACGTGGGGAGCACTGTACTCAGCACTGGGGGGGGGGTAAAATACTAATATTTATATTTTACTCTCCCAAGTGATGAGTACAGTGCTCAGTAAGTATTGATGTTTTCTGGTATAAGGGCAATAAGCAACCATATAATTCCCCCTGTTTATATGCTTCAGTTCTTTTGGAAGTAACTTTTAAGTTCTGTTCTGGCACAAAAAAATACTTTTTTTCCTAACCAAAACCTAGAATTGGCAGAAATGAACATAGTTTAATGAAAGCATTAATGAGCTGGCTCAGTGTAAAGAGCCCGGGCTTGGGAGTCAGAGGTCATGGGTTCGAATCCAGACTCTGCCACTTGTCAGCTGTGTGACGGTGGGCAAGTCACTTCACTTCTCTGTGCCTCAGTTACCTCATCTGTAAAATGGGGATTAACTGTGAGCCTCACGTGGGATAACCTGATGGCCCTGTATCTACCCCAGCTCTTAGAACGGTGCTCTGCACATAGTAAGCGCTTAACAAATACCAACATTATTATTATTAATTATATATACGTGTCTATAGAGAGAGAGACATGCGTATATATATGTGTGTGTGCAAATTATCCACCTGCACTCCGTAAATGAAATGGATGAAACATTTATATCATTTTGAGCCCCAGATAAGTTTTCTCTAGTGAATGTCTCTATGGTCATTTAGCACATGACATTCATTTTGAGTGAGTTTGTCAAGGCAATCCTCAAATTGGCAGCTATTCAAATTTGACCGCGATGACAGAAAAAATATTTAAATAGTCATCAAAAATGCTACAACTTTGCAACACCAAACACAAACTAAGCATTAGTATATTATATTGTGTGTTTATGGCTCCATATCTTGCGCACAGCCCAGCATACATTTTTCAGTAAATGCAAGAATGTTCTTACTTCTCTCTTCTGATGTAACTTCCCTAAGCTTGTGCATACAACACAACACAAATCCTATGAAGTAACATCAGATGAAAGGAAGAATATGAACAATACGCTGATATTAGATTAGAGTATCAGAAGGTTTTTCTTTAAAGTGCAATGAGTCCTTTTTCTGCATACGTGACTTTATGTATTTTACAATCTCTGAAATTCTGTCATAGCCACACAAACCTATTCTTATAGGATTTCCAACTTGAGTAGAGTTAACGAAATATCCAACATTTCATCTAAAAGTGTAATACATGGTGTATATTATATATATTTATATATAATGCATTATATATATTTCACCTTCATTATCATATAGAGATTATAGGTGTCCCTGGGGAGCTTCTTAGAAAAGGAAAGACAAGCAAATCCTTGAAGAGTGAAACCAATTTTACCCAATATAATGGATGGAGAGATTAGATTTATAGAGCAAACAAAATAATTCTACCACTGTAAATTAATCAAAAAATAACCCATTTAAACAGGGACTTACCCTATCAAACTTGAGCATAGTAAACCCTATATACATAACCATTTACCTTTCAGTTTTCACATGTGGTTGGGTCGTTTCTTCAGACAATGAAGAAGTTGTTGATATCCAACATTTTACATTTTAATTTAGCTTTTCTGAGTAACTATCAAACTCAACAGGTATGAAACATCATCGTCAAGAGTCAGTCATCAAAATAATTGCTGTTTGTAAGTGAGGGGGTAATAGCGGCATCCCTTCAAGAAGGTAGGATTATTTTGAATCACTCTGCCAGTCATCCAGAACATTGGACTTAATCATAAATTTGACAAAAACAGGCTTACCCCAAAAAGCCTTATGCCATCATATTTACCATTACCATGGAACTGTGGGGGTGCCTCTAGGCTCGGTTCTGAGTCCCCTTCTAGTCTCGTCTACATGCACTCCCTTGGAGAACTCATGCACTCCCACAGCTTCAACAATCTTCTTTAAGTGGATGATTCCCAAATCTACCTCTCCAACCCTGACCTCTCCTTCTCTGCAGTTTCACATTTCCTTCTTCCTTCAGGATACCGCTACGTGGATGTCCATTAAAAACCTCAAACTTAACATGTCCCAAACTGAACTCCTTATCTTCCCACAAAAACCCTCTCCTCCCCTTGACTTTCCCATGACCACAGACAACACCACCATCCTCCCTGCCTCATAAGCCCATAGCCTTGGCATTATCCTCAACTCATCTCTCTCATTCATCGCATATCCCATCTTCTACCAAATCCTGTTGATTCTGCCGTTACATCTCTAGAATCCATTTCCTCTCCATCCACACTCCTACTTTGCTGATCCCATCCTGGCTATCAATATTCAATTATATTGAGCACTTACCGTGTGCAGAGCACTCTGCTAAATGCTTGGAAGAGCACAATATACAGCATCAGTCTCTTCACTGACCACCTTGCCTCCTGTCTCTCCCCTCTCCGGTCATTACTTCACTGATAAAGAGGACCATTTTTATAAATAAAAAAAATAATAATCCATATTGCCCCACTCCTCAAGAACCTCCAATGGGTTGCCTATCCATCTCTGCATCAGATACTTCGTACCATCACCCTTAAAGGAACTCTGTCACCTCTTCCCTTCCTACCTAATCTCACGGATCTACTACAACCCAACCCACCCACTTCATTCTTCTAAGGCCATCGTACTCTCCGTGCCTCTATGTCGTCCCATGTCCTCCTGCTTCTGGCTTGTCAGTCAATCCCCCTGCATATCTGACAGACTTCCTGAAATCACATCTTCTCCAAGAGGCCTTCCCTAACTAAACCCTCATTTCCCCAACCAGTCCTCCGCTCTGTGCTGACTGTGCATATGGATCTGTACTCGTAAAGCATGTAATATTTCTCTAGACTGTAAGCTCACTGTGGGCAGGGAATGTGTCTGTTTTTGTTGTATCGTACTCTCCCAAGCACTTAGTACAGTACTCCACACACAGTAAATACGACAATAAATACTCTCAGACTCACAGCACTTCTGTACATATACTTTTACTCTGCCATTTCTCTGATCTCTAATCTATTTTAATGCCTGTTTCTCCCTGTAGACTGTAAGCTCCTTCTGGGCAGGGATCAAGTCTACCAAATCTATCATGTCGGACTTTCTCGTGCACTTAGTACAGGACTCAGTAAGTGCTCAATAAATCACATCAATGGATTGATTAGGTAATGCACTATTCAGCAATTCACGGAGAGTCAAAGAAACAGAAATAAAAGAAGTCCACAAGCCTTTGGAGTGTCTTTCAGATGGAGTCTAGCAACAACATAGCATCAAGCTTTAGACCAATCCCTTCTAGATTGTAAGCTCTGTGAAGATAGGTATCGTATCTACCAACTCTATTGTATTCTCTCAAGCACTTAGAGAGTACTCTGCACACAGTAAACACTCAATAAATGCCAACTGATTGAATTATTGATCAATTGCAGTACAACCAAAGCTTATTTTAAAGTTCGGTGACCTGAACCCACCGTCGATGTCACATTCAGTTTTGTCGATCTCGTCTTCCAAGTTTAAAATCAAATGACAGGATGCGATCACAAACCACGAAATTCAGTCAATCTACCCACGTTGAAACAACACTCACCTTAACACGGATGCTCTGGGTGGGCCGTTGTATAGAATGATGATAGCAGATATAGGAAAACAGCTGTTGAATGATGAGCTGAAATACGATGAGCCCCAAAGTGGAGAAATGCTTTAAGATTGCAATGAAGAGCACCCTTAGAGGGTGAAAATTTGAGGGAAACAGTGTGGTAGGTAGAGCAGGCTGGCGTGCTGTAATGACAAATATGGAAATTCTATCTTTTAGGCTCAGAGACTTCAAGAGGACTGTAAGACTTAGACAACAACAAAAACAATACCAGACACTGCAAATAGCAAGCATATCAACGCACAAAGAACCATCTTTGTGTGTAAACAGAGGCTGGTGGCCAACTACCAGCCTTTCATCCAAACCCTCTCACATGTGTTGAATTCAACATGATTGGCTTCATTTTCGACTACAAGGCTGGACATGTGCAAGCATGTCTCTCTCTATGAATAAAATCCCCAGTAGGTTGACTTTGTCCCAAAATATTGTTTTCCCCCAAACTGTTCAATTGTTAGGTTTTCATTCATTCTGTCATTGCATGCTCCATATGGAGATGTCCAGTATGACAAATAGTACCATATGCTGTCTGGTTAAACAAAGAAATAGTGAATTGGAGCAGCAAACTCAAAATCTCTAATGGAATCTGGACACTAAGACCTGTTCTTTCTATGATGCTTCTTTCAGTTTCTAGATCGGTTTTAAGTAAGAATTTAAACCTCATATCCAAATCTGCAAATTTGAGAAAGAAAATCTTTAGCATAACTCTACATTCTTTTCCATTTATTTTGAATGTTAACACCATTCATCAAAGAGGAAACCAAACGACTATGAAGACCATTTCTACCCATTGTTTTTGGTTTCTTAATCATAAAGGTCTGTTTTGTCTCAGGACAACTTCAGTGCACTGTTTATAATTAGAGAGACATCTCTGTGGAATTAAAACACCACGTGAGGAAAAACTACATGATCTGGCCAACAGTGGAGATGAGAGAGTTGTTTCTATACAAATTCAGAACTTTGTTAGGCTCTCATAGCTTCTGAGTATTAGACCAAAGTTGAAATTTTAGGACTTTACTGTAGGCTTGGCTGACTTCCTGTTTCTAAGAAAGAAGACTTAAAAAAAACCTTTATAAAATTGCTCATAAGACTTCTTGGACATCAAAAACTCTTACAAAACACTAGTTTGATGAGTTAAGTGTAAATGAATCAGAAACATATGGATTAAATTTCCCTTCAAATTCACATGGGGGAAAACAGTTGGCCAAACACAGATTTTTCTGAGCCTCAAATATGCAACAAACAGTTAAGATGCTTAGAGTTCCAGCGAACAGCAGGATTTACTAGTCCCCAGGTACTGGTTCACTGAGTTTCTTGAGACAATTGTGAGCCCCTTGAGGGTCGGGGGCTGTGTCTAATTCCCACCCGTATGTTTTTTCCCAACACTTAACACTCGACAAACTCAGCAAACGTAAGCACTCAACAAACGTTACTACTAACCTTAATGTCAACACTGATGATGACGGAGTCTTCTGCAGAGAATGATGTGAGCCCCGGTCTTCAGACTTCAGATCTGAGAACGTGTGCAAAGAATCGATTTAGAGGGATAGGAGTTTGGATGGTGCCAATCACACACACCCTCACTGTCTCTGCGGATTGTGTTTTAGCCGGGGCACAGATTGCAACGAGCGGGCAGGCGGTCATGCAGTTGCCTTGGTAACAGTAATAGCTGTTTTTGGCAGTGGCCGTGGGCAGTAGTAGAAGCAGAAGACGCATACAATTGAGTGCCGACTTGGTGAGAAGCAGTATACATGCTGACCAGCTATTTTTCTGGATCCCTGCTGGCATATCCTCAGTGGTTCTTCAGTCAAAAACCATCATCACTGATTGGATAGCCCCAAGCAGGATTAGATTCCAGCTTTCTGGATTGTTAGAGCAGTGCTCCTTCTGCTGGACTAACAAACAATGATTCTGAGGCCCAGTGGAATTACTGAACCAATGTTTCTCTTTTGCTCCATAATTTAATAAGGACTGTAAATTTATTTCACACTACTGGGAAATTGTAGAGGCAATTTTTCCTCAAGGTTTTAATGGTAAATTGCAATACTAACATCCCGAGTGGCAATCAGAACTAGCTAGGACTAGCTAGAGAAGCAATGTGGCCTAGTGGCAAGAGCATAGGTATGGGAGTTGGAGGACCTGGGTTCTAATCTCAGCTCCGCCACTTCCTGCCACGTGACCTTGGACACTGACCTTCCTCTGTGCTTCAATTTCCCCACCTGTAAAATGGGGATTCGATACCGCTCCTCCCACCTACGAAGGCTGCGGGCCCCATGTGAGACAGGAACGGTGTCTGACCTGATTATCTTCTATCTACCCCAGTACAGTGCTTAGCACAGTGTTTGGCACATAGTAAACACCTAACCGATATCACAATTATCATAATCAGCATTATTTCACATGCATTATAACAGCATTGTTGCCTGGGCAAAAATTCATCTCACTGTTACTTCTCTGGATTTTCCTAAATTTGGTCAGAGTCAAGGTCGATGAGGTCCACAGGGAAGTTTGCAGGTGGAGAATCAGGAAATTATACCCTTGAGAAGCTCTGGGGTTTTTAATCATTGAGATCTGAACCATAATGACTGATGAAAACACTCTGTTCCTAACTAGTGAGTCGCAGATGGTGGAATTGGGTTCAAACTAATTTTACTTCTTTCTGTTTCTTCCACAAAACATCCAGTGTGTGGATGTGTGCGAGAGTGTGTGTAAGCATGACAAACAGCTGGTGAAAACCTTATTCCTATTATTCATGACAAATAACATGTTCAGCTGCTAAGAGATTTTTTGTTTCCTCACAGAGAATTATCCTACAAAAACCTCTCACCACACAGACTAGATCAGAAGCAAAACAGATTACAAAAAAATAAGAAGAAGCCTCAGAAAGGATGACTTCAGGCAAACAGACTATTAGAAAAATGTTGGATGAGGGAGGCTCATGATTATGAATCAAGAATGGCCTTCCATCTGTTATTTTATGATGATTTGTAAGGTGCTTTGTAGATACAGCTGAAGATAGAGGGAAAACAGACATGAGGCACTGGGATACCTCAGCAATGTCTTTCAAACAGTATCTCCCCCCACACTGTAATCTATGTAAACATAATTAATTTTCTTCGGAGAGATGTAGCAACTCCCAGCCTCCCTCTCCTCTTTCCCACTAGTTAAGAGGAAGTTGGAGATATTCTGCAAATAGAAAATCCAGTCGTGTTTCTTTGTGGGTTTTAAAAATTGATGTCGGTTCTCACCTAGTGCTCATCAACCCCTAGCAACTGCACAGGACACACTGTTGCAGAGGACAGAAAGATCTCTCCCACTTTACAGTTCTCTGCTGCAAACAGCCATAGGCTCATGACATGGATTTGGGATTTTAAACATATGCAATTCTGGGGTGATTTCTTTTTTCAAATAGCTGGGGGTTGAATCTTAAAACTTATAAATGTCTGGGTCTAGTTTAACTTTTATCGATCTTTCAGCAGCATGGGTGTGACTCCGATGTGTGTCCAAAACCTGACTAGCTTGTATTTATATTAGCACTCAGTACAGCACCTGGAACATAGTAAGTGCTTAGTAAATACTACCGTGATTGTTATTATTACGGGCATGACAAGTCTTTCTTGGGTAATATCACTTCTTTCTGGCATTTATAAATGAAATAAATGGGGATTAAGACTATGAGCCCGAAGTGGGACGGGGACTGTGTCCACCCCAATTTACTTGTATCTACTCCAGTGCATAGTACAGTGCCTGGCACATAGCAAGTGCTTAACTAATGGCACAATTATCATCATCCTGTGGTGCGATGGCTGATGATAAGTTCGTTATGAGCAGGGAATGTGGCTCCTCATTATACCGCACTGCAGCGTGGCTCAGTGGAAAGAGCCTGGGCTTCGGAGTCAGAGGTCATGGGTTCGACTCCCGGCTCTGCCACTTGTCAGCTGTGTGACTGTGGGCAAGTCACTTCACTTCTCTGTAAAATGGGGATTAACTGTGAGCCTCACGTGGGACAACCTGATTCCCCTGTATCTCCCCCAGCGCTTAGAACAGTGCTCTGCACATAGTAAGCGCTTAACAAATACCGACATTATTATTATTACTCTCCCATGTGCTTAGTACAGTGCTCTGTACATAGTAAGTGTTCAATAAATGATTGATTGATTGACATAAACACAAAAAGCAAGCCAACCCTGAACATAGAAATGTTAGATGCTTTTCACTTTGAGAAGCAAAAATCCCCCAGGAAAACTATTTAGGAATTATGGAAAAAACGACTAAACCTCCCAGATGTCACACTCCAAAATATAATCTGGTTTGCCCACATGTGTATATCTACATCAATCAATCCATGGTATTTATTGAGCGCTCACTGTGTGCAGAGCACTGTACTGAGCACTTGGGAAAATACACCACCACAGAGTTGGTAGGTGTCCAGAAGGAGCTTGCAGTCAACAGGGAGTGACCACATGCTCTGGCTAGATCATGACATCAGAAACAGGAAGTGTTCTTGTAAGCGCATAAGACGTCCTGGACACAACACAGTGCCATATTGGAGAAAATGACCATGCTCATTACAAGGCATCTGACTAGGGTATAGGGCAGTGCACGGGTAGTATGACAGCTTGGGATTTCCTTAGTAAGGAGCTCTGCAAGAACCCAACATCTGTGTTAGAGCCAAACCAAGGGTGTTCGTTCACCCCATTTGCGACCCTGGAATTACCGACCATTCATCACGGAGACGCACTAACTTGGCTTTAAGCGACCACTCCAGAATTGCGGTGGGCTCAGGAAAATGATCTTCACTCTGTTATGGCTCCTAAAATGTTAAGGAAACCGATTATAAAAAAGTATAAACGTGCAAATTCAAGTTTAACCCTAACTTAAAATAAATAACAACAGGGGTAGAAATCTGGTTCGACTGGGTCAAACCGTAGACATCTTAGTTTAGGCAGACTGGCAGTGACAGTGCTTTGGGAAGAATCGCCAGAAGCTGCAGCCACTGCTCCTCGCCTTGCCTCAGGCTATTGCTGGGGTTTCGCTCTGGATAATTTGTTCCAGACTGATCAGGTCTCTCCTCTTCCTGGTGAAAGTCAGAACAGGAAGGCCCAAGAAAGCTCTTCAGAAAGATGCTGCACTCACCACTGACCTTATCCGCTTGTGCCCCTCCACCCCTTCTCACCCTGAACTCATTCCCGATCCCTTCCGTTTCCCCAGTCTCCTGAGTCCACCCGCGCCATGCACCGCCGTCGCTCTGCACAGCCTCCCCGCTTCTCACCATCCATGCATCATGCTGCCCAGTCCTCTAAGCAGCCTGACTTTTTTTTTCCACCTTTAGTTTTAAAGTAAGCCGGAGTCATGACAGCTGCCCCGTTCTCCTTCCCCAAGCTTGCAGCCCTGTCTCCCTCTGGAAAAGCACGGAGGACTGCTGGGAGGCGGTGACTGGGGTCTACGTATTTAATCCTGCAGGGGAATGGGCTGTGCATGAGCACCAGGGAAACAGAGCGGCAAAAATCTGTGTCGTGAGTGGGGAAGGGCAGGAAAGTTGTCGGGAACTGTGGAGGGCGGAGCAAGAGGGAGAGGAAATGAGGAGGACTTTACTTACCTACAGTACTCTACCATCACATCAGTAGGATAATAAGGTGGGGTAAAGCTTCCAACATAAAAGGTCATATCCCCAAGGTAGCTGCATTATGGGCTGGTTATAACCCGGGGTATACCTGCAAACAGAAGCATATAGAAGTGTTACGAAGGATGCGAGGCTAGCATAGCCGGGAAGGTGGGTGATTAATTAATGCTTATTTTGACAACTCTCAGAGGGGCGGGTTTTCTTAGGAAGATTTTGAAGGTGAGGAGAGGTGTGGTTTGACGGGACTAAATGGATAGGGTGTTCCATGCTGGGGAGAAAGGCTTGAGCTGTGTATGACAGTTGTGAATGAGTTACAGAAGGCTTGCAGGGAAGGAGTGAACAGCATGAGCTGGGGTGTAGCCAACGGGTATGGAGACGGAACCTTAGAACCCATGGTTAGGAACTTTGTTCTGTATGAGAAGTACTGTGGAGCAATCAAAGGATTTTAAGAAGGGGAGTGGTGTTTTCTCAAAGACATTTTAAAAAAGGTTCAACCATTTTTTTCCTCCCACTTATTTTCTGTGACGTGGTTCGGGGGATTTGGAAAAGCACTGTCGGCTCATACTGTAAAAATGAATTTGCCTTAACGGTTTGATTTATACCTTGAGGGAAGGGAACGTGCATAGTTATTCTAATGTACTCTGTCAAGTTCTTTGTTCAGTGCCCCGGACAGAGTGAGCAATCGAATACCACTGATTGATTGACGTCGCCTAACTGCATAAAAATCTTTGTTCTAAGGGAGGTTGTCATGGAAATTGAATTTGGTGTACAATTCTAAATAAGAGTTAAGCTCCAGAAGGAAAGTTAGGGATGTAGAGGGAAAAATCGTGAGTGCTCGGTGACACATTCTGATTATGATGATGATAATCAGCATCATCACCATGTTATTTATAAAGCACTTACCGTATGCCAAGCGCTGTAGTAGACAAAAATTAATCACATCAGAATTAGTCCCTGTCTTGCACACCCCTCACAGACTAAGAGGAAGGGAGAGCAGGCATTTTATCCCCATTTTACAGATGAAGAACTGGGCACAGAGAATTTAAATGACTCGACCAATGTCAGACAGCAGGCAAAAGGCAGAGTCAGGATTAGAACCCAGGTTCCTTGACTCCCAGTCCTGTGCTCTTTCCATTAGATCACACTGTCTCCTAAACAATGGATTGTGCCTCTGTAAGGAATTAAACACAAGTCTTGGTCCTGATCCCCTCTCAGGATCGCACCTGAAGAGTTTCCAGTACCCTACCAGTCCCGGCAATGGGAGGGAGAGTCAAGCAGAGGCCTACCCATTCCAATCCTAGCTTGGGCAGTGGCTAGCGAGTGCCAGGAAATCCGCTAAAAGTCAAAACTCCGCTCCTCTGGTCAGCAGTGGCATGGGAGAGAGTTGAGGGCAGAGACTCATCATGTTTACTGCCCGGAAGGAGGCAATGGTAAACCACTTCTGTATTTTCACCAAGAGAACTCTGTGGGTCCCACAGCATCGTTCTCTCATCCCTGCCACTTACATTCCCTCTGGGACATGGAAGGTGGGCAAGGGTGCAACACATGGTATAGCTTATACACCTACAGGCTGAACTGGGGCTACAACTCTCCCGATTCCCAGAGCTGGGCATTTTCCACTCGATTACCAGTAGGCTGCTCTGTACAAAAGGATGAGTATCTAGGAAGTCAACCACGCAAACATCCAGGGGTTTCTGCTGGAGACAAAAGGCTGGACTGGCCTGACCATTGGTCTCACCCAGTAACAGCATTTCTTTAGTTTCCTCCGGAATCTGATTGTGCAACATCTTTACCGAATCCTCCATTTCAAACTCTGAAGATAAAATCAAAATAAGAATGTGGATTCTGAATTTTAAGGGGACCCTTCATATAAAAGCCACCTTTCAATGTCCACGTTGAAAACTATCTATGTTTTCGAAAACAGTCTGGAGAACATATTGCCTTTTTAAACTGTTTCTCCTACATGATATCTACGCTAACATGTGCTTTTAATCCATTAAAAGCAATTTTTCATGTATTTATTTTTATATTTGGCATTCTCTAGCTGATCCACATGCAAGCCACTTGAAACTTAAGAAAAAATTCAGCACTAGGAAAAGTTCCCCAAGATGTTATAAGCGGTGCTATTAATGTTAAAATGGAAACAAATTTATTAATTGTAGACTCAAGGTCTAGCCATACAATGACATCATGCAAGATAATGCTATGGATAACTGTGCAGCATTTGCAGCTTTATCATTTCATGAGCTGTCGGATGCCAGACTATTTGCTGATTGCAAATATTCAGGTTTCCCATGGGGTTAGCAGAAGGGTCAGTTCCTGTGAGATCCCCTCTCCCTCATAAAATGAAATAAATAGAGTCTTAGGGACATGGAAGAATAAAGCAAGAGGAGAAGACAGTCTCCCTCTCCCCATCCTGCCTGAGACATTCCCCAGAACTCTGATGATTGGTAGGTGGCCCTAGGATGATTGATCCAGTTCCCATAAGACTAATTAGTTGCATCATTCCTTTAATCAATTAGTAGTGTCTACTGAACACTTACTCTGGATAGAGCACTGTACTAAGCTCTTGGAACAGTACATCAGAATTAGAAATCATGATTCTAGATAACACCACTATCCTCTGCTTGGCACATAGTAAGCGCTTAACAAATACCATCATCATCATCATTATTATTATCTCCCTGTCTCAAAAGCCGGTAACCTTGGCATTATCCTTGCTTTGCACATAGTAAGTGCTCAATAAATATGATTGAATGAATTGTCCTTGACATATCTCATTTAACTAAATATATTCAGTGTTACCAAATTTTGTCAGTTCAGCCTTCACAACATTGCTAAAATCTGGCCTTTCCCTTCCATCCAAAAGGTTACTGTGTTGATCCAAGAGCTTCTGTTCCCTCTTGACTACTGCATCAGCCTCCTCGCTGATGTCCCTACCTCCTGTCTCTCCCCACTCCTGTCCATACTTCATTCTGCTTCCCGGATCATTTTTCTAAAAAAAAATAAAAAAAAAAAAATGCAGTCCACATCTTGCCATTCCTCAAGAACCTCTAGTGGTTGCCATTTCACATCCACAAAAAAACAACAACTCCTTACCATTGACTTTAAAGCATTTAATTAGCTCGCCCTCTCCTACTTTACCTCACTGATTTCCTACTACAATCCAGCCCACATGCTTTGCTCCTCCAATGCCAACCTACTTGATTTAGTCTATCTCATCACTAATGCCTTGCCCAAGTCCTCCTCCTTGCGAGGAATTCCTTCCTCCTCCTTCCTCCTTCACATATGGCAAACCACCACTCACCCCACTTTCCAAAAATGTAAAAATCGATCACATCACCTCCAAGAGGCCTTCCCTGATTAGGCCTTCATTTCCGCTACTCGCCTGTCACCTGTGAACTTGGATCTGTACCTTTGAAGCACCTGATATTCACCCCACCCTCAGACCCACAAGCACTTATTTACATACTCAGCACTTAAAACAGTGCTTGGCACATAGCGCTTAACAAATACCATCATTATCATACTGTAATTTTTTCTAAATGTCTAGCTCCTCCTCTAGACCGTAAGATCCTTGTGGGCAGGGAACCCGTGTATTGCGCTCTCCTAAGTGTTTAGTTCAGTGCTCTGGCACACAGTGAGCACTCAAATACTACTGATTGATTGATTTTTACCTTCAAACAGCTTGCAAACTAGTAGTCGAGGGAAACCAGCACAAAGTAATTTACAGATAAGAGTAAGAAGTAACTCCTTGTGGGCAGGGAACATGTCTACTAACTCTCTTATTTTGTACTCTCCCAAGCAATTAGGACAATGCTGTCTGCACAAAGTAAGTGCTCAATAAACATGATTGATTGATTGATTGGATGAATAAGTGCCTAAAGAGTACAGTAGCAGTGTGACCTAATGGAAAGAGGATAGACTTGGGAGTTAGAGGACCTAGGTTGGTATTTGTTAAGCGCTTACTATGTGCAGAGCACTGTTCTAAGCACTGGGGTAGATACAGGGGAATCAGGTTGTCCCACGTGGGGCTCACAGTCTTAATCCCCATTTTACAGATGAGGTAACTGAGGCACAGAGAAGTTAAGTGACTTGCCCACAGTCACACAGCTGGCAAGTGGCAGAGCTGGGATTCGAACCCATGACCTCTGACTCCAAAGCCCGTGCTCTTTCCACTGAGCCACGCTGCTTCTCCAAGGTTCTACTCTCAACTCTGACAAAAACCTTTTATGTGACCTCAGGCAAGTCACTTAACATCTCTGTGCCTCAGTTTCCTCATCTGTAAAATGGGGATTCAACGTCTGTTCTCCCTCCTACTTAATAATAGTAATAATAATAATAATTGTGGTATTCGTTAAGCGCTTACTATGTGCCAGGCACTGTAATAATAATAATGTTGGTATTTGTTAAGCGCTTACTATGTGCCGAGCACCGTTCAAAGCGCTGGGGTAGATACAAGGTAATCAGGTTGTCCCGCAAGAGGCTCACAGTCTTTATCCCCATTTTACAGATGGGGGAACTGAGGCACCGAGAAGTTAAGTGACTCGCCCACAGTCACACAGCTGACAAGTGGCAGAGCCGGGACTAGAACCCAGGTCCTCCGAATCTCAGGCCCATGCTCTTTCCACAAGGCCACACTGCTTCAACTGAGCCCCATGTGGGACAGGGACTTTGTCTGATCTGATTAACTTGCATCTACCTCTGCAGTTGGCACAGTGCTTGGCATATAGTAAGTGCTTAAATTCCGTAAAAATAAGGATAACGATAATATGGAAATCAACATGTGCAGACGTGCTATGAGTAGGTTGCAAATGCTTGTCATATGGACATGTATTCTCAAACCCACACCTAGGTTTCCAGTTGCATCTTCCAGCATGGCTGCATCGAATAAATTGAACAGGCCCAGGCCCATTACGCCTCCTGCTTTTCTCCATTGGCAATGTATCAATCGAGGCAGACTCAGCTAAGGTCTTCCTGGCTATGGAGAAGCGGCGTGGCCTAGTGGATAGAGCACGGGCCTGGGAGTCAAAAGGACCTGGGTTCTAATCCCAGATCCACCACTTGGCTGCAGTGTGACGCTGGACAAGACACCTCATCGGTATAATGGGGATTAAGACTGAGCCCTGTCTGGGACAGAGAGTGTGTGTCCAACCCGATTATCTTGTATCTACCCCAGTGCTTAGTACAGGGCCTGGCATATCTAGTAATCGCTTACCGAATATCACTATATGTCATCGTCAAGTAGTCTCAGAAACTCGCTGACCTTTCCAGAGCAGTCAGATCTGCCTAGGAATTTCCAGAGCTGAGCTCTTCGGATGGTATCAAATTCCAGCACTCCCAAAACAGTCAGACCTGGATCGACAGGAGCTTCGTCTGCTCCAACCCTCCCCGGCTCTGCCCCCTGGTCCACGTTGCCTGATGCAACCTCCCCGGGAGAGTGCCAACGCTGGCAGTCAGTCCCCGTGACCACATCCGTGACCTCGCTGCACTTGGATTCGCACCCTCTATTCACATACGTGCAGATCCGTGATTTACTTTTTCACAACAACGTGTGTCTCCCTCCCAGACCGTAAGCTTGTTGTAGGCAAAGGATGTGCCTACCAGTTCTTTTCCGTTGAACTCTCCCAAGCACTTAGTAGAGTGCACACTGTAACCGCTCAGTAGATCCTACTGATTGATTGATCCATGGAACTGAGGCCAGGGCCATTCAGTGGCTTGACGAGGCTAAACAAGCGCTCATCCTGGGCGGGGATGTGTCTATTGTTCTATCGGACCCTCCCAAAGTGCTCGGCGCATGGTAGGCGCTCAATAAATGTGATCGAATGAATGAATGGAGCAGGACTTTGGCTTCACCTCCTGACGACAAAGCAGCAGCACTTCTTGCCACACAGCAGTCGTGACCCCAGCCCTTTGTCTGGGCATTTGTTCAACTCTGACTCAGAGGGCAGGGCTGCCTATTGAGTCACTAAAACCCTTTCCTGCAGCACCTGTGTTTTCTTTGGAGGTCTCCACTCCAAGGCCAAGTTGGCCTCCTCCCTGACTAACATGAAATTGAGTGACGGGCATTTCATCTTGCTGAATGTCTTTTTCTTCCAGTATCTTGCTAGATATTTGAATGTATTTGAAACGTTTCCCTCCTCTCTTCCATATCTGCCTCTAGACTGTAAACTCACTGTGGGCAGGGAATGTGTCTGTTTATTGTTATACTGTACTCTCCCAAGCGTTTAGTACAGTGCCGGGCACACAGTAAGTGCTCAGTAAATATGATTGACTGATGGATTTCGATACTACTATTCAATGGAAAAGCGGTCGTTGAAATGGCATGCAAATAGCTTCGCTAACCAGGTCCAGGATGGTGTTCTATTTAAAACCAGAATTGAAAAGTTAAGGGAAATAAGTGGAAGAGGAATGAGGAACATATCACTCGGTGAACCAATCAGTTTCTCATCGCAACACAAAGGTTGCCCTATTGTCTAAACCAGCAAAGAAGTTCCCGTGTCATAAATATAGAGTTCAGAGATTATTAATTTTTATGAACTTATTTTGCCAAAAAGATCATTTTAATTTAAGGTAAGGTTTCCATTAGTTGGAGAATTTGGTAAGAAACTGATTTTCCAGACTAATGGGAATGAGGCAAATCCAGACAAACAACAACTAAATAAAATTAGGGCTATTAATTATAGATCTGGAACCATCTATTGTCCTGTGATTATCTGGACTGATTAATGGGCTCTATAAGCTAAGTTTCCCAGTAGTCTTGTTAAGTAGAGAGTCAGGAATTTGGGGGTTCTATCCTACAGTCCTAATACTGGGCTTCCATATAACCCGATAACCACAGGGGAAGAGTCAGAGAAGAGACATCCCCATCTTCTCTTCCTCCTCTTCCTCATCTTCCTATTTAGCAGCAGTGTCAGTGCTCAGAACATGCTTGGCACACAGTAAGTGCTTAATAAACACCATCATTATTATTAATGTGCTGTTGCTTGTTACTGTCACTTCTCTGTCTCTTTCACGAGAGTACAAGACAAGCAATTTGGTAGACACATTCCTTGCCCACAGTGAGTTCACAGTCTAGATGGGGAAACAGACATTATTATAAATAAATTACACATGCGTACATAAGTCCTGTGGGGCTACGAGGGCGAGAGGTCAGCAGTGAGACGGACAAGATCGAGGTACAGTGAGTAGGTTGGCATTAGAGGAGCAAAGTGTACGGGCTGAGTTGTAATAGGAGAGAAGCGGAGAACTTCTCTGTGCCTCAGTTCCCTCATCTGTAAAATGGGGATTAAGACTGAGAGCCCCACGTGGGACAACCTGATTCCCTTATGTCTACCCCAGCGCTTAGAACAGTGCTTGGCACATAGTAAGCGCTTAACAAATACCAGCATTATTATTATTTAGATGGAAAGAGTGCAGAGAATAACACTAAGATCTCTACAGGGTTATGAAAGCATTTGACACTTTCATAACTGCAGAGAAGCTGCATGGCCTCGGGGACAGAAAGTGGGCCTGGGAATCAGAAGGACTTGGGTTCTAATCCCAGCCCTGCCACTTGTCTACTCTATGTCCTTGGGCAAGTCACTTAACTTCTCTGTGCCTCATTCACCACAACTGTAAAATGGGAATTAAGACTGTGAGCCCCATTTGGGACATGGACTGTGTCCAATCTTGTATCTGCCTTAGGGCTTGGAGGAGTGCCCGCTTACACAGTAAGCGCTTAAGAAATACCATAAAACATTGATGCCATCAGCAGATAGACTTTGGAAATGACTTGGAAATTTTGTCTGCTTTGAAAAATTAAACAAAGCATCTAAGCTGAAACCTAGGAGTCAACTGTAATCTCCTTGAGGCCTCGGATTGGTTATGCCAACTCTATTGCATAATAGATAACTGAGGCCCAGTGGAGTGATAATAACGATGGTATTTGTTAAACGCTTACTATGTGCAAAGCACTGTTCTACCCAGGTCACACAGCAGGCAAAGGATGGAGCATTTGATTTTTTTCTGTACCTTTGTACTCAGTTTTCACACTATCTTTTGCATCCTATTCAGTAGAAAGGCACCTTGTGCTAACTGAATAGAGATCAGTTAGATATGCTATCATCTAAAGCGAAATTGTTACAGGCTCTGTTCATCCTAATTCAGTCAAAAACCTAAAAAGTAGGGTAAGGCAAGTGCTAAAGTCAAGTTAACTTTGAAATGTTATCTCCAAGGGAGAGACCACTAAAAAGTAAGTACTAAAATTCACTTGTGCTATTGTTTAACCTCAAAAAAGAAAAATTTAACAGGAATGGCAGTATACCAGAGTGGTTGTTGGGTTTTTTTTTTTTTTTAATTGGTCTTTAACAGGTTGGCCATCAGCCTTTGTCAGTATTAGAAATACCAAAAATTGCATTGATATTTGCAAAAAAAGGTTCACAAAACATCTCATATTCCAAACTTTCCCAAAGAGTTAATAACTGTCCTCCAGTCACTCCCCTCTCTAGTCCATACTAAACTGATGCCTGAATGATTTTTTTAAAATGTTGTTCTCTTCTCAAAAATCTTCTACAGTTGCCCATTCCTCTATGCATCAAGCAGAAACTCCCCTCAGCTCACAGACTTCACTCTGCTCAAACGAATCTACTCTTTATCTCCCGCCACCCACCTCTTGCTCGAGGCCTCCTTCTCCCAAGACCTCCTTTCCCTTTCACATCCCACTGACCTCTATTTTCTCCATCTTCACAAATACTATAGTGTATTAATAACACATCCCACTCATAATGAACTCCTACAGGTATGCCGGCTGCCCCAAATTCTCACCTAAACAGCTGAGTTGAGGACACTGAGCAACTTTCCAATATGCCACCAAAAAGGTGTTTTGTTAGAATTCTAGTGCTTCTCTGGGATAAGATTGGGAAGAGAAGAAAGGAGGGTGTATGGTTGATGCAAACCCGTAAAGGCATTTTTCAAAGCTCCTGGCAAATGTGACTGCCCTTTCCGGGCCTTCTGCCTGCAGCCAAGGTTAACTTTCCTTGGCTTTCCCCTGTACAGTGAGTCCTACCTGCAACGTGAGAAGCAGCATGGCCTAGCGATAGAGCATGAGACTGGGCGTCAGAAGGACGTGGGTTCTAATCCCAGCTCTGCCACTTGTCTGCTGTGTGATCTCGGGGAAATCACTTCACTTCTCTGGGCTTCCGTTCCCTCATCTGCAAAATGGAGATTAAGACTGTGAGCCCCATGTGGGACATACACTGTGTCCAACCTGATTACCTTGTATCGACCCCGGCACTTAGTATGGTGTCTGGCACACAGTAAGTGCTTAACAAGCGCCATTAAAAAAAAATAAAAAAACAAAAAAAAACAGTCAGGGTTCCCTTCCCTTTTGGGGACCAATCCCAATCCCTCTACTGCCCACAACCTTCCCATCACTACAAACAACATCACCATCCTCCCTGTTTTACAACCAATCTTGGCATTTTCCTTGACTCACCTCCTTCTTCAACCCTGCATAGTCACACTGAGTCACCAAATCCCATCAGTTCTACCTTCACAAAATCTCTAGAATCACCCCATCCTCTCCATCTAATCTGCTACCACACTGATCTAAGCACTTGTCATGGCCTATCTCAACTACTGAACTAGCCTCCTCTCCGACCTTCCTGCCGCTAACTCTTCAGTACATACTTCACTCCGCTGCAAAATTCTTTTCTTTTTTTTTTTAAAAAAAAAATAAGGTTCTGTGCAGGTTTCTCCATTCCTCAGACACATCAAATGGGTACCCGTCCATCTCCTCATCAAATAGAAAGTCCTCCCCTTCGACTTAAACCAATCACCTCTCTCCTGCCTCTTTCCTCAGTCTTCTTCCACTCCACCGCAGCCTGCACCCTTCACTTCCCTAATGCCAACCTATTTTTTGTGCCTTGCTCTCATCTCTCTTGCTGTGAACCTCTTGCTCATACCTGCATGACCCTCCCCCTACATAACCTACAGACCTCCAATCACCCCATCTTCAAAGCCCGCCTGAAATTATATCTCCTCCAGGAAGCCTTTCCTGATTAATCTGCCCATCCCCTTCTCCCTCCCCTCCGGTCATCTGCTTCTGTCCAGCGGCCGGCCGGCACCGTGACCGCATCCTCCATTTCCCAGCCCTTTCCTGGGGTTTCCTCACCACCAGGTGGAGAGTTGAACACGTGGAACAAGAAATGTCCCGCAACAGGGAAAATGAGTGCATAAAGCAGGGTTTTTAGAAGTTAAACTGGGAATGAAATGAAAGCAACCCTGTCCTATCTCAGTTACCATCACTTCTTGGTTTTGAACCCAGGCTTTATATTCTCTCCCTTAATCAATGCCACTATAAGAAAGGTACCCTCACTGGCTCTAGACTATGTTCATTGTGGGCAGGAATTGTGTTTGTTATACTGTACTCTCCCAAGCCCTTGTGCAGTGCTCTGCACACAGTAAGCATTCAATAAATATGATTGACTGACAATGCACTTAAAGTCTAGTCCCTCTACGCACTTTTGATAATACCTTACCTCCACCACACATCTCTACACGCCTCTTACACCCCTTTGCTTCTCCCTACAAGTAATTTATTTGAATGTGTCTCCCCCCACTAGACTGTATGTTCCTTGATGCCGGGGATTGTGACTACCTACTCTTGGGTATTCTCCCAAGTGCTTAGTACAGTATTTTGCACACCGTAAGTACTCAATAAATACAACTGATTAATTGAGCCTTCCTCCACTCACTGTGGGGAAACGGATACCCTGCTCCTGACAAGAGGGAAACAAAATAAATATTTCTGTCCTGCCCTATAAAAGCCATCTGGTTGGACCAATTAGGGTCCTGTTCTTGAAGTGCTTGGCAAGAGAGGCAGAACAGCAACGGTAACAGTTGCCTAGCTGCAGGGGGAATGAGGAACTGGGCTATGTCTTCCTTCATTCCTCTTTTGTTTTGCTCTTTTAATGGTATTTGTTAAGCAATCACCATGTGCCAGGCATTGTACTCAGTGCTGAGGTAGATGCAAGCTAATCAGGCTAAACGCAGTCCGTGCTCCACATGGGGCTCACGGCATTAATCCCCGTTTTACAGATGAGGTACCTGAGGCCCAGAGAAGATAAATGACTTGCCCAGAGTTCCACAACAGACAAGTGGTGGAGCCGGAAATAGAACCCAGATCCTTTCGGTAGGGGTGGAGTGGGCTCTGCCCAGCTGCCAGGTTCAGATGATGGAGGAGACATTACTTATGGCAATTAAGGGGGATTCCACAAGAGCTGATCGAGTAGCATAGAGGCCTAAACTGAAATGTGGACTCACTGTAGTTCCCTAGTGAAACTCAAATTTGAATTAACAGGAAGAACATGGTTGAGTCCCTAATCCAGGGACCTAAAAAGAATTCTCTCAACCAGTTTGATGGAGCACGGTCAGGTTTCTTGGGGAAAATATTTACCATTTTTCCTTTCTTTTTCCAAAAAGAGCTCCCAAACTCCATTTCAGTGGAGCTTGAAGGCCCGCTCTAACTTTTCTCTACAAATATCCGTGTTTACAGTTTGAAAGTGTTGGCAGATATAAGCGAATGAGCATGGCTCCAGAACAAACGGAGACCTTGATGCTGGATCTCAGTCTCAACCCACAGCCAGAAAAACTCCCTCTTGAAACATTTGCCCAGCCTCCTGGAGGTTCAGCTAGCGGGGTAAGGTAAAAAGGAAAACCTTTGTTTTTTCTCACCTAGTCTCAGTTTATATTAGCATTTTAACATCACATGCGTAATAATCTCTGCACTTGCACCCTCCAAATCTTCCCTCAGTCTGTTCCTGAGGAGAATTTAGAATGCCCCTCGAGTTTAACTACTGTTACATTCTATACCCATATTGGTTCTCCAAGTAGGTCCAATATATTAAAAAACAAAACAAAAAAATTCAATATGTCATCTCTAAACAAACTACACCCATCTCCTTGTGCATTTACGACTCGGGTGTGTAAACTCCTCTCTATTCTGTAAACTCCATGCAGGAAGGTATTATGTTTACCTACTCAGAGTGACTCAGTGGAAAGGGCACGGGCTTTGGAGTCAGAGGTCATGGGTTCGAATTCCTGCTCTGCCACCTGTCAGCTGTGTGACTGTGGGCAAGTCACTTAACTTCTCTGTGCCTCAGTTTCCTCATCTGTAAAATGGGGATTAAGACCGTGAGCCCCACGTGGGACGACCTGATTCCCTTGTGTCTACCCCAGCGCTTAGAACAGTGCTCTGCACATAGTAAGCGCTTAACAACTACCAACATTATTATTACTATTCTATTGTATTCTCCCAAGTGCACAGTACAGTGCTTTGTACCCAGTATGAGTTTAGTAAATTCCACTAATTGATTACGATTAAGTATGCCTAGAAATTGATTCAGACTTATTAAAAAGCAGCACGTTTTGCGTGAAAAGGGGTGCAAGAATTTAAACTGTACAATCTCTCACAACCCAAAGTGGTTTTAGAAGTTTACCTGTTAAACGTTCAATGATGTGTGAAATGACTCTTGAGCAAGATCATCATCAGCTTCTATCAGGTACTATCAGCTTCTGAAAGTGTATCGCAAGATCTGGTAATGTGTTGAGGATCACTGCTTCTGTCTTTCTTGTACCTCTGCTATCCTGAAGAGAAAGCAACTGTCAGACCTAGTGAAGAGATCATAGTTGCTGAGCAACAGTAACAACGCAAATATGATTCTGGCATTGACTTGGGGAAAAGAAGAAGAAAAAAATAGGTTTGATCATCCCTCACTCCACCTTTAAAATGATACCGTGGACTGGAAAAATACACACAGCCAAGGGACTTGCGGCAGTAGAATTAATTCTGTGAGGGCATTTCATCAGTCTTTAAAAAAGCATAACTGGAATCCAGTGAGATCAACAGATGCTTGGCTCATTTTGAAAACTGTACAATTTTAAAGCCACGCAGAAATAACACAACATATATTATATATTCATGCCCACGTTTGCAGAGAGAGAGAGAGAGAGAGAGAGAGAGAGAAAGGGCCAAAATATCTACTATTCCATGTTGTCCCAGAAGGGTTACAAATATTTCTTCCCACCCTGTCTAACCTGCATATTCTGCTACATACTGTAGCTACCGTTGAAATTAATAGCATCCAAGTCCCTCGGAACCCTAAAGCACTAAAATATAAGTTAAAATTTAGACCTGGGTACCTGGAAAAACATTGGATTAATGTCTAATTTATTATATTTGCCTTTCTTTTCATAACTGGACAACTGCTTGCATTCTTATAATTTGTGAATCATAGGTCTTATGAGTACCACGTCTTCAGAATGAGCTTCTGGAATCCTTATTATTACTTAGCAAATTTAAAGAACAGGGTGAATTGGACAAATCTCCATATGCAAACCTAAAGAAATGTGGAAATTAAATGATCTAATGTAACCGAGGAACAAAATGAAATTATTTCATGCAGTATTCTTTGACTATTCTTAACCGCCATCTTTGAGAAGTGTAAATGAAGAGTTGAAATGATTTATTTCCAAAAAACTAAATAGAGACGCTGCTGCTTTTTCATTTCTTTGTGTACCTTCACTTCTGGCAGTCTCTCCCTCGCTTCCCCTCCCCCTCCCCCTCCGCACCCCCACCCCACCCCCGACCCACAAAGCACTATTCCAACAAGACCATGTAAATGTCCATAATAGCAAGAGAAAATGTTAATATAATGTTTACTCAGTTCAACAGTTTCAAAGCTGCTCCACTGACTATACCTGAAAGGAAACACACGTACAGAAGCCCAAAACTCATAAAAATGCTAGTTTAGTGGGAAATTTGGTGAGGAAGCCTTAAAAGCAGAAACAAAAAAGGAAGGAAAATCAAACAGTCCCATCTCCCAGCCTAATTCAAGCCATTTAGAAGCTCTGTCCTTAAGCCAAGGATTACTAGTGATACCATCTACTTCAGGTTGCAATGCAGGAAGAAAATGTCCCTCTTATTAAAAAAAAAGGAGTTTAAAGCCAAATAATTCAGGCTTGCATAAATCTTTAATAGGCTATGTCCTCCCAGGATTGGCTGGACTTTCTTTTCTCTTCCCAGGGGAAACACTATATGTCTTAGAAGAGAATAATAGTAACTCCATCTTGTGTGTTATATGATATCTTCAAGTAATCCCGAGGATTTTGGCTTTGTCTGCCATAAACAAAGGGCCACCCATACATAATGTGTCCGGGCTTTTCCAGACTCCTCACCTTAGCAGGTGACACCCACAAGATGGACGTGGAAGACTAAGCCACTGGTAGCTGGGGGCAATTTAACTTCCCAAGACAACTCAGAAAATGTGAAAACAAAAAGAAAATTCCCTCCTGGAAAGAACAAAGTACAACTGGCACCCTGCAGTTGAGTCTATTTTCTGGAACTCTGCTGAGGAGTCAGCTTGGGAGAGAGTCAAAAGATACCTTTCCTTCGGGTGGTTTTTACTTCCCTTCCGCTTTTAACTAGTGAATGCCTTGCCCCAGATTCACTCATTGACAAGTCTGGGGTTGGCAGTTGGGGGCAGTGGAGCTCTTAGGGTTTGAGGGAAAACAGACTAACAAGTAAGCTATTTATCACAGGGAGGGGAAAACTCCCTCCATCCGAAGCTCATATCCACAGCCCAATTATACTTTTCCCAGGGCAGAGTTCGGTTTGGTTGTTCTTTTGTTCTTTAGCGATAGAGAATCTTCTGTTCCTTCTAAATGGGCATTAACTACCTAACCCAACACTGCCAAGGGTGTGAGCTATTCTCTGGTGGCACCAAGGCAGATGTGAATGGCTGTTTCAGGGATAGGCCTGCTAACTGATGATATGATAAAACCTTGGCCCCAAAAAGCATTTATCCACTGAGTCAGTTGATTTGTTAGTGGCAGTATGGCAACTGTGTGCAAGAGTACCTTTTCCCAGTGCCAAACTTTGTGAACTAAAGAATAGGAAAGGGGCTTGAACTGCCCTTTATTAAGCAACACTGACGCTAACCTTAATTACGCAACACACACACAAAGGCACACACACGAAAACCCCTCCCTCTAGGGAAAAAAAAAAAAACCCTCCTGATTTGGGCTATAAGTGTTTATGTACTTAAATTTGAATCAATATCAATAAGGGACAGAGACCAGGACACTCCTCTCTCTCCTAAATGGAATGATTTTACCATAAAATATGTGAAAATAGTCTGAAAAGTCATAATAGTAATAATGATTATGGTACTTGTTAAGTGCCTCCTATATGCCAAACACCGTTCTAAGTGCTGGGGTAGATACAAATTAATCAGTTTGGACACACAACATGGCCTAGTAGATAGAGTACGGGCTTGGGAGTCAGAAGGTCACAGATTCTAATACTGGCTATGCCACTTGTCTGCTGTGTGACCTTGGGCAAGTCACTTCACTTCTCTGTGCCTCAATTACCTCATCTGTAAAATGGGGATATAGACTGTGAGCCCGATGTGAAACAGGGACTGTGTCCAACCCGATACGCTTGTATCCACCCCAGCGCTTAATACAGTCCCTGTCACATAATAAGTGCTAAACAAATACCACAGTCATTATTATTAACAACCCCCATTTTACGGATGAGGAAACTGAGGCACAGAGAAGTTAAGTGACTTTCTCAGAGTCACACAGCAGCTGTGCGGTAGAGCCAGGATGACATTTTAAAGTTTCTCTGTACACATTATTGTATTGTATTCTCCCAAGTGCTTAGTACAGTGCCTGTCACACGGTAAGGGTGCAATACTACTGATTGATGTTCTTCCTTATTCCTAAGGCATAAAAATAAGAAAAATAAAACAACTGAGGTGAAATAAAAATTTGAGGCAATGACCAGCTGTCTTGTTGCAACAGGCAGCGCTCATCTCCAGGTAACACTAATATTTGCAAGGTACTAAAGTAAGAGGCATTGGAGTAGGAACTGAAGGAAAATGATTATATTCTTACAGAGGCGAAAAGAGAAGAGAGATTCCTAAAAGTGTTAAAGTTTTCTAATTGCAGAAATGAAGGCTAAAGCTAGCACTTAGTAGAAAAGAAAAACATGACACTGCAAGTTTAAAATGAATCCAAGCAACCCTTACACAATATTTTCATCAGCTCAATAAACACTAAAAGATGGCTCAAAGCTATTTCTGTGAGCGTCCAGAATCTAGTCGGTCCCAACTTCTGTCTGCACCTTCTAGACTCGTCAAAGCCAGAGCCAATTGTTTAATGATCCCCACTGAGTTCTTGGAGTAGTTCACAGATTCAACTTCTGGTTTCAGATCAAATTTGAACTGTGTGGGAATCTTCTAGTTCTGATCCACAGAAGAATCACTTAGTCATTCAGATGAGTTAATGAGGATAGCATTTTCCATTCTTGGACTGCCCCAACTGGTCAAGTTTCACAGGCCTAAGTGGAAACCTGAGATTCTGGAAACTTCTCATTCCTCAAATGTCAGTGGCTCTCAGAGTCCTGGACGATGAAGGGGATGGAGGGGGCGGTGCTGTAGACCCCACTAGGCCCCCCTAGACTGTAAGCTCTTTGTGGGCAGAGAACGTGTCCACCAGCTTTGTGACGTTGAAGTCGCCCAAACAGTTAGCACAGTACTCTGCTTACAGTAAGCACTCGATAAATACCGTTGGTTGATTGATCACTTAAGCAATTTAAAATAGAATAATAAAGTCGTTAATTTTTAAAGGTAGGCCTTAACTTTCCTAGTTGACTAGAAGGAAAATGGTCTTATTTACTGGAGGCAGGGTCAGGAAAAATGGCCACCCTGATTTCCCTCAATCCTTCTTCAAATTATAAATATGTTGAAGTGATGCTATACACACTAAGTAACTTTATCATTATTAACAATAATGATAATATAGCATTTGTTAATAATAATGTTGGTATTGTTAAGCACTTACTATGTGCAGAGCACTGTTCTAAGCGCTGGGGTACATACAGGGTAATCAGGTTGCCCCTTGTGAGGCTCACAGTCTTAATCCCCATTTTACAGATGAGGGAACTGAGGCACAGAGAAGTTAAGTGACTTGCCCACAGTCACACAGCTGACAAGTTAAGCACTTACTATGTGCAGGGGTAGAGACTAGATATTCAGGTTAGACATATTCCAGGACATCAGGCTCAAAGTCCAAGTAGGAGGGAGAACAAGCATTGAATCCCCATTTTACAGACAAGGAAACTGAACCACAGAGAAGTGAAGTGACTTTTCCAAGGTCACATAGCAGGCAAGTGATAGAGCCACTTTCCTGGTCTTTCTACTCCTAGGTCTTCTGATTCCCAGACCCTGGCTCTTTCTACTAGATCATGCCACATAAAAGCAGATGGTTCCTTTATAGATGACAGAGTTTATCTTCAGCCATCAAGAGGGACTATCTTGTTAATCCAGGAAGATCTGTTCAAACTAGCCTTTTTTTCATCAGGCCTCTATTGACTAAAGGTTTTCCAGGCACAATAATAATGATGGTATTTGTTAAGTGCTTACTATGTGTAAAGTATTGTACTCAGTGCTGGGGTAGATACAAGTTAATCAGGTCAGACACACTCCCTGTCCCACATGGAGCTCTGGGCAGGGATTGTCTCTATTTGTTGCTGAATTGTACTTTCCAAGCGCTTAGTACAGTGTTCTGCACACAGAAAGTGCTCAATAAATACGATTGATTGAACGAATGAATGAAATAGGCGGGAGATCAGACCCAAGGTTAGTAAATTCCCTACAAAACTGGCCCCTGTTTAATTGTTATTTATTTAATGACCAATATTTGAAGCTAGAACCACGGTATAGAATGAACTGTATTCTAGATTTGAAAAGTCCACTGAGATGCAGGATGACTAAGAGGCATGGATTTCCCTCTAGTACTGTAAATTTTAGCTGACAAATTCAGATAAATATGAAACTAAGTAGTCTTTATCTAACTCTTCCCTAAATGCATATCATTGTTATTTCTTCCCTTAACTTCCCCGAAGTATCATTTGTAATGAAATGCTGAAAATATTTTTGAACTCAATAAGACTGTTGTCCCATGAAATTCAATTTATACCCATATTTGTTTGCTAAAACCCTGAATATTTTAATCCCTTTTAGGTTTTTGGTGAAGCTGGGAAGATCAACAAGATAAGGGTTTTATAATATCAGTCTTTTCAATGAGCAATAAAATGTTGCTCTGAAAACAAAATGCGTTGGTTAATCTGCTTTTAGAATTTTCTGGTATTTCAAAACTGCTTAAGAATCCATACATAGCTATAATATTCTCAAGAGGAGTTGATTAGAGGCATATTGGTGTAATAATAATTGCAATAATGATAATGGTACTTGTTAAGCACTTACTATGTGCCAGGCTTCCTCTCAGGATCACACCTGAAGAGTTTCCAGGACTCTACCAGTCTCGACTATGGGGAGGGAGAGGCAAGCAGAGGCCTGTCCATTCCATTCCTAGCTCGGGCAGTGGCTAGCGAGTGGAAAACAATCCGCTACAAGTCAAAACTCACCTGTGCTGGGCGGCAGTGGCATGGGAGAGAGTCGAGGGCGGACGCTCAAGTTTACTCAAGAAGGCGGCAGTGCTAAATCACTTCCATATTTTTGCCAAGAAAATTCTCCGGATACGCTACCAGAACTATTGCAGATGGAGGTGGGGCATTCTGGGAGAGATGAGTCCGTGGAGTTGCTATGGGTCGGAGATGATTCGATAGCATAAGACAAGACAGCGTGCCAAGCACTTGTTACTATGTGCCAAACACTGTTCTAACCACTCGGGTAGATTCAAATCAATTTTGAAATCAATTCCATTGGAAACAGTCCCTGCCCCATGTGGGGCTCACACTCTTAACCCCCACTTTACAGATGAGGTAACTGAGACCCAGAGAAGTCAAGTGACTTGCCCAGGGTCACACAACAGAAATATGGTGGAGCCGGGATTAGAGCCCAGGTCCTTCTGACTCCCAGGCCCACGTTCTCTCCACTAAGGCACGCTGCTTGCCCCACTGTCCACACCCTCATACCCTCTACTCATACAAGGGAGGGCGTGAGCGATTCATGTCTGGAACTCCCACAGAAGCAGTGTGGTTTAGTGGATAGAGCATGGGTCTGGGAGTCAGAAAGTCATGGGTTCTAATCCCTGATCTGCCACATGTCTGCTGTGTGACCTTGGGCAAATCGCTTCACTGGGCCTCAGTTACGTCATCTGGAAAATAGGGATTAAAACTGTGAGCCCCATGTGGGACAGGCACTGACTACCTTGTATCTAACCAGTGTTTAGAACAGTACTTGGGACATAGTAAGCACTTAAATAGCACCATGATAATAATAATCCCCGAAGAGCCAGTAGAAACAAAGCAAACAAACTCACAAATGCACTCTCCTTCCTTCCCCAACTGCAGCATTTTTGTCTAGCGCCATTCCCAGGTTTCTGCAGGGTGTGGTGAGGAGCCTGAAAATTGGAAGATAGAAAGAAGAGGAGAGAGTTAATGGGTTTGATTCTTGAATTGATCATCTAGACTGTAAGAAACTTGCAGGCAGAGATTGTGTCTACCTACTCTATTTTGTTCTTAGTACAGATCTCTGTACATAGCAAGTGCTCAATAAATACCATAGATTGATTAATCCCTGTCATTTGACTCATATTGTTTTCTCTGTAAAGAGAAATGTGAAGAAATAATGGTATGCTAATAACAATCATTATTACTATTAAGTACCAAATACCGTGTGCCAAATACTGTACTAAGCTCTGGGGCTGATACAAGACAGGCAGGTCAAATTCAGTCCCTATCCCACATGGGGCTTACAGTCTTAGGGAGGAAGAATACAGATGGTAAATCCCCATTTTATAGATGAGGAAACTGAAGCACCAAAAAGTTGTGACTTGCCCTAGATCACACAGCAGGCAAGTGGTAGAGGCAGGATTAGAATTCAGGTCCTCTGATTCCCAAGCCCTGCTCTTTCCATTTCGTAAGCTTCAAGAGAGAAAAGATTTATTCATTCATTCAATAGTATTTATTGAGCACTTACTATATGCAGAGCACTGTACTAAGCGCTTGGAATGGACAATTCGGCAACAGATAGAGACAATCCCCGCCCAACGACGGGCTCACAGAGATCAAGCCTTCCAAAGAGTTTTCATAGGATCAGTACATTGTGGGGTTTTCAAAATAGGGGATCTAGTGAAGGAAAATGATTTCTGCAGGCAGCAGTCTTGGTGTGCCAACTTGGTGTCTACACAACTCGTCTCCGCTACATTTTTATGAATTCTCGGGTGCTCGGAATGCCGTCGTCTGTCGCCTGCTAGATAAGCTGTGGCCTAGTGCAGAGAGCCCGGGCCTGGGAGTCAGAGGACCTGGGTTCTAATCCTGGGCTCTGCGGCATCCCTGCCGTGTGACCTCAAGCAAGACACTTGGCTTCTCTGGGCCTCAGTTCCCTCATCTGCAAAATGGGACTGCAATGTCTGTTTTCCTCCTACTTAGACTGTCAGCTCCAAGTGGGACCTGATCATCTTGTATCTCAGTACAGTGCTTCACACATAGTAAGTGCTTAACAAATACCACAGTTATTATGATTATTATTACAATACACAATATTATACCATCTGCAGGGCAAAGTCTGATTCATGCAGGCTCCAGTGGCTGCCCATCCAACTCCACATCAAACAGAGACTCTTTATCATTGCCTTTAAAGCATTCAATCAGCTTGCCCCATTCTATCTCACTAATCTCCTACTCCAGCCCAGCCAGCACACTCCGCTCCTCTAGTGCCTGCTTACTCACTCTACCCCAATCTCATCTGTTTCACCGCCGACCTCTCTCCCACATCCTCCCTCTACCCTGGAACTCCCTCCCACTCCATATATGCCAGACGGCCACTCTCTCCACCTTCAAGGCATTATTAAGGTCACACCTCCTCCAAGAGGCCTTCCCCGATTAAACCCTCTTTCCCCCGGCTCGCTCTCCCTTCTGCATCACCTGTGTACTCAGATCTGTGACCTTTGGACATTTGATATTCACCCCACCCCAACCCTACAGCACTTGCGCACATATATTTCAATTCTATATTATAAATTATCCTTACTAATGTCTTTCTCCCCCTCTAAAAAATAAATGGTGGTATTTGTTAAGCGCTTACTATGTGCAAAGCACTGTTCTAAGCGCTGGGGGAAACAAGGTGATCAGATTGTCCCATGTGGGGGCTCACAGTTTTAATCGCTACTTTACAGATGAGGTAACTGAGGCACAGAGAAGTTAAGTGACTTGCCCACAGTCACACTGCTGACAAGCGGCGGAGTTGGGATTCGAACCCATGAACTCTGACTCCCAGGCCCGGGCTCTTTCCACTGTACCACGCTGCTCCTCCTAGACTGTGAGCTCATTACAGGCAGGGAACGTGCCTGCTAATTCTGTTGAACTGTACTCTCCCAAGTGTATATTGCAGTGCTCTGCATACGGTAAGCGCTCAATAAATACCATCGACTGATTGATTCAGACAAGGCCGACGTTTCCGGAGTCACTAGTTCCACTTCAGGGTCTTCCCGGTTATGCTGATGCCTGTCTGACTGACCCGTGTCATTCCCTCTCTGGTCCTATCCTTCCACCTTCTAGCATTGGTGTGCTAGAAAGCCTCCAGTGCATCCCCCAAATCTGGTGGGTAGAAGTCTGAGGGCAGATGCTTAGAGTTCCCAGGCTTTCACGCAAGCCACAGCGACTCGTTGTTGTCTTATGCTGTCCAGTCGTGTCCGACCCATAGCGACGCCATGGACACATCTCTCCCAGGACACCCCACCTTCATCTGCAGTTGTTCTGGTAGTGTATCTGTAGAGTTTTCTTGGAAAGAATATGGAAGTGTTTTACCATTGCCTCCTTCGGTGCGGTAAACCTGAGTCTCCGCCCTCGACTCCCTCCCGTGCCACTGCTGCCCGGCACAGGGGAGTTTTGACGTGTAGCAGATTGCCTTCCACTCGCTAGCCACTGCCCGAGCTAGAAGTGGAATAGATAGGCCTCTCCTTGACTCTCCCTCCCTTAGTCGAGACTGGAAGAGGACTGGAAACTCTCCAGTTGTGACCCTGAGAGGTGGCATAACTACTTATCGGGTGGTTAAATGAAGCAGCACGGCCTAGTGGAAAGAGGACAGATCTAGGCGTCGTAATCCCAGCTTTAACACATGCCTGCTGGATGATCTCGGGCAAGTCACTGAACTTCTCAGCGCCTCAGTTTCCTCCTCTGCAAAATGGGGATTCAATCAATACCTAGTCTCTCTCTTGGATGGTGATCCCATTTCGGGCAAGGGGATATGTCTGAACTGATTATCTTATATCTACCCCAGTGCTCAGGACAGTGTTTGACACATAGTAAGTGCTTAATAAATTTCATTATTATTACTATTACGAAGGGAACATTCGGACTGCCAGTCTCCTGGCATACCATTTCCATCATGCTTCAGGTGGAATGACAGAGTGGGTGGCTAGCAAGAGGAAGGATTATGGGGGGGGGGGGGGCCTGCTGGATGACCTTGGGAAATCACTGAACTTATCAGTGCCTCAGTTTCCTCCTCTGCAAAATGGGGATTCAATCAATACCTAGTTTCTCTCTTAGACGGTGAGCCCATATCGGGCAAGGGGATATGGCTGAACTGACTGTCTTTATCTTATATCTACCCCAGTGCTCATTACACTGTTTGACACAAAATAAGTGCTTAATAAATTTCACTATTATTACTATTATTATTATGAAGGGAACATTCAGACTGCCAGTCTCCTGGGATACCATTTCCATCATGCTTCAGGTGGAGTGACAGTGGGTGGCTAGCAAGAGGAAGGATTATGGGGGCGGGGGGGTTGGTGCATGGAGAAAGAAGAAAAAGAAAAGGAATACATTAATATTGATGTCACCCATTTTGAGTCAAAGGTGGACTTGATGTTATATCCAGAGGATTTATTTCTTCCCACCTGTGGCCCAATCATTGAAGCAGTACTGAACTAGTCTTCAGTTATTGGATGGCACACAGTGTGGATAGCATATTTGGTTTTTATACCGTTTTGCGAAGTTTTAATTTCATGTAGGGTTTTTAATGGTATTAAGCACTTACTATGTGCCAGGCACTGAACTGAGTGCTAGGGTAGATACAAGCTAAGCGGGTTGGACACAGTCCCCGTCCCACATAGGGCTCACAGTCTTACTACCTATTTTTCATAGGGATAACTCAAAGAACTGAATGACCTGCCCAAGGTCACACAGCAGATAGCTTTAACAAAATGACTTATTCAAGTCATACAGTTCTTTCCACAATTTCTTAAAATCTGTGGAATGGAATTTATTGGGAAATAAAAGATCATTTTTGCTCCCAGCTAGGCTTAACCCATGAATTGAAAACCTAGAATTGTTTTGAGGGTCTCAAGTGTTCCTCTACCCGTTACCTGTCCCCTCTGCAAAGTATAAGCCAGACATCTGGGTTTCCCGCCTGCCTCAGTTCCAGAGGTGCATTCTGTGGTGTTTGGAATGCATGGACAGTGCCTTTGAAATTCTCAGCTTCAGCAGGCACTTGTGTCAACAAGCTGGTCTATGAAGTGGCACTGGATGCCTTTGACAGATTAAACATTCACTTCAGACTCCATAAACTCGAGGAATGTCTACTTTTTATGAATCCATCTTGTCCAGGACAAACACATCACCATTTTCTTGGGATTCTGTACCCATTTCGCTGAAAATAGGGGCGGTACTCTGAGCATAAAGGCTTCTATGTCCTCTAGACTGTAAGCTCCTTGAGACCAGGGAGCCTCTCTACCAACTCTGTTGTACTGTACTCTCTCAAGTGTTCGTACAGTACTCTGCACACCGGAAGCGCTCAATAAATACCACTGGTTGATTTCTGTACAGAGGTAGACTACAATTTTTGAAGAAGATACTTCCCTAGCAGGGAATGCAGCCCAACTGAAAAATGTGAAATAATTAATGATGATCCAATTAAAACTTAGTTCTCTGTCCAGGAATGCAGAGTTCTTTAGTTGCAGCAGCATGGCCTAGTAGGAACAGCAAGGGCCTGGGAATCAGAAGGACCTGGGTTCTAATCCCAGATCTGCCACTTACCTGCTGGGTGACCATGGGGAACTCACTTACCTTCTCCGTGCCTCATCTGTAAAATGGGGATTAAGACTGTGAACCCGATTACCTTGTAACTAACCCAGCCTTTAGTACAGTGTCTGGCATACAGTAAGCGCTTAAGAAATACTGAATACGTTAATACTTAAGGAATAAGGAAGCGCTTAAGAACAAAGTAATCGATAACATCATTAGGGAAATAAAACTCTGCCCGGCTAACACACTTCAGCTTCACACTTAATTATAATTAATTCTGGGGATCTTAAGCCAGTACAAAGATACTGAATGAGTCAAACTGATACTTAAATAATTTTCTTAATTAATTTACAAATATTTTTAGTTCATTTTCAAAACTTGCTTCATCTAATGACTAGAGTGTGCTCTAACTAGCTAACAATTATGTGAACCCGAAATATGACCCCAATTAATGAACTTGACAGTTCTTGCAACAAGTAGGGTAAAAGTGAACGTATTCTTTCCTAAGTGGCACTTCTGGAAAGTGTGGACTCATTATGCAAAACAGGCTGATTAGTCTCTCCTAAAAAACTGACTTCAAAAGGGGGTCAAACCTAATTCAGAGAAGACTCCCTGTCAATTTATTGAGGCAAGAGGAGACAAAATGCCAAAGGATTCAGAGAGAGAGAGTGTGCTTAAATACCCATTCAGCAAAGACATTTTGAAATATAAAAGAAACAAGTGAAACCAAAATGAGAATTAAATAGAATCCTCAAATAGTAGCCCACATGATCTTTCTGCATTATTTCCTGAAGCAGATTTGAAGTAGGTCAAAGGATTTCTGAGCTTTATTTTTAATATCCTAGTAAGGTGTGAAACTTCCTACCTCACATACATAATATTTCCATCAGAGCCACTGCATACGTTACAGCCCCTGGTATGCGTTATTCCCTGACTTCAGTTAGAGATGTTTGCTGCATTTCAGCACCTACGTGGCCCAGGCTGGGGAGTCCGCTATTGAAGCGTTAACCCGATTCATTAGTGTAGAAAATATTCACAGTTTCCCATCTAGGAAGAGACAGGCTCTGTCGTCCCTTTAATAGAACTCTGCTGGAAATCAAACACAATTTTTATTCCAGGGAATGATTACTGTGTCTTGTTTAATTCTCGCCTAACAAATGTCAGCACTAATGTATTACAGATTATTCAGTCAATTTGATGGTTCCAGGTGAAAGAAAAGAACACAAATCTCTTCTTTTAGTGTAAAAAGGGTCAGCGAGATGACTTCCACTGCAGGAGCTGAGATGAGGCTTGACATGAATCAATCAAGCAGGCTCAATTTTACAGTTATAGCACCTAATGCCTAAACATGAGCGAACGGGTGGAAATTAGCACCCGATTATGAGCATACATGATCTTCCCCTGGAAGACAATAATATTGGCATTAAGCTTCTCAAGAGGGAAGATGCTGCTGGTTTTTAATATGTCTTAAATTATGTCAGGAAAAACACTGGAACATCACACAAAAGCCACAGTCAGTGTATATTGCCATCTCATAAAGCTGGAGATCTTTACAACAATATTGACACAGGAGCAGGCAAGCAAATGTCAGCCAATATAACATATGAAATACTTAACGTAACCAATTTTCAGCTGTCAATCAGCAGGGAATAATGACTGATGCAAGGAATCAATACACCACAATTGAATTCCAGCTCACAAACTTGTTTCGTTCTGCGCTATAAAAGACTGTCAAATGTCACACCCCAAGAGATGCAACAGGATTCCAAAGATTTATTTATTTCAAGCGCTGAAGTCTATTAGCAATAGTGCCCCTTGTGCTATTGGAAAAAGAGCTTCGATGACATTAAATTTTCAGAAATGACAACTCCTCGTTTCTCCAGATAGTTAATGATACCCCATTCTACTCTTTCATTTCTTTATTATCGTTTCTTGCGAACGTGAAGAAGTAAACAATTGTCCTCAACTAATTCTGGGGTTTTCCAAAAGCAAATATTTGACCAAATATATTAAATCATTTACACCTAGTGGGAAGGATTTCAAACAAATCATTTTACACATTTTGTATAAAATTAGCACAGTATAACCAATAGTGTAAGCCTTTACCTTAAAATATGCTGGCTGCAGGTGAGAGTATGTCATATAAGTAGAAAATAGAGAAATACATGATACTATCAACTGTTATTAGTGAAACTGGGAACATAGCATTTTCTCTAGTAAAAGAAAAAAACATAGGCTCAAGCAGCAGAAGCAGGGCCTTTATAACATCATTAAACCCCAAAAGAATGAGGGAATATATTGTATCCTGAAAAAGAGTTCTGAGACTGATCTTTGGAACTGTTTGAATGTTCCTAGACTTGTAAAGTAAAAGAAAAAAAAAGAATGGTATGTAAAACATAAAAAAAAAAAACGCTATGACAGATTAATGTGGCCCAGAAGACACTTTTTTCACAAATGGAAATAGCATGACGTAAACTGCTGTCTTACGGTTCCCCAAACCCTTTTATTTTCCATTCTTTCTTGGTATTCAACATTTAGTTTCAGATTTACCAAGCTTCCGACCTGACAACGTAAACAGGAACCATCTTGGAAAAAAGCAAAACTGTGGGTGACTCCTGTGTATGGGGGGGTGAGATTCACTGCTTGGAGCCCTTCCGTGTCCTTCCCCTCCCCTCCCTGCCCCAGCTTGAACATAGGGATCCACAGTGAACTCAGCCCTCACATCCTCTGTGCAGAGCCATAAAACAGTGCTACTACTGAGCATGAGACTTATCACTACTCTGTGGTAAAGCCTTGCCCTTCCTCCTCCCTGGACCAAGCTTTAGCTCTGGCTATTTTCTATGCTGCATGGTTCAATCAGTCAATCCTATTTATCGAGCGCTTACTGTGTGCGGAGCATTGTACTAAGTATTTGAGAGTACAATACAACAATACTCAGACTCCCAAGCACTTAGTATGGTGCTTTGCACACAGAAAGCACTCAATAAATACGATTGAATTCCCTGCTCACAAGGAGCTTACGGTCAGGAGGGGAAGACTGACATTAATATAAATAAATTATACATATGTATATAAATGCTGTGGGGCTAGGAGGGGGGATGAATAAAGGGAGCAGGTTAGGGTGACGCAGAAGGGAGTGGGAGAAGAGGAAAGGGGAGCTTAGGCAGGGAAGGCCTCTTGGAGGAGCTGGGCCTTCAATAAGGGTTTGAAGCGGGGGAGAGTCAGATATGAGGAAGGAGGGTGTTCCAGGCCAGAGGTAGGATGTGAGCCAGAGGTCGGCGGGGAGGTACAGTGAGAAGGTTGGTAATAGAGGAGAAAAGTGTATAGGCTGCGTTGTAGTTGTAGGTCGGGTTGTTGTGGTTGTAGGTCTGGTTGTAGATGTCGGTCCAAATTGCCACAGTACACAGTCCAGCTAGGTGTGAAGGGATCGAGGGTGGTCGAGACCTCTTTCCTAAGCTACTTTCCTACACCTTCTCTGTTGTTCAAAGAATTGGAGGGACGTATCAAACCATCAATCAATCAACCATTTGTTGAGCACCTACTGTGTTCAGAGCACTGTATTAAGAGCTTAGGAGAGTGGACTATAACAGAGTTAGTAGACACGCTTCCTGCCCACGATGAGCTTACAGTCTAGAGGAGGAGACGGACATCATTACAAACGTATTATGGATGTGTACGTAAATGTTCTGGGATCGTAGGAAGGGTGAAAGAAGGGTGCAAATCTAAGTGCAAGGGTGACTCAGAAGGGAGACATATTAATAAAAAAAAAGTCAAGGGCTGTTGGGCAGGAATGAAACTATGGGTCAAATCCAGGCACTCCATTGGATAGTCCCTTCATGTCAGGGAAATTGACTCATAAACTAACCTGGACAGTCTTTTTCAATGAATAACAGAGGAGCCTATCTGGTTGAACGAACTTATTAAATCCAGCCGAGAATGCCACTGGGCAGTGGCGCTATAGTCTTCATTTGCTCTCCACTGAAAATGATAACACTGACCTGCAAAAGTTGAGATTGGAAAGCCAATCACATGTTGTCTAATTTCAACCACAGAAGCGGCTCTGCCCTCTTGGTGACTTTACGAGGGAATAAGATTACAGGTCACAAGAGCTTCCTTATTTCCCACCTGTAGCTTCTAACAGTATTTTATTAAGGGTTTTCCCATCTTTTCTCTATGACCTCCCCGAGACAAAATCCTAACAGCTGTTGCAAGGCCCTTAGTGAAATAGAATTAACATAGATGAATGATTCTGAAATAAAATAGCATTTATCAGTGCTGTATTTTGGCTGGTTACTAATATTTTTACAGAGCTTGTAAGATAAACATGATTCATCATTATGTCAACAGAAAAGGGGCCTTTAATAGGTTTAAACATTTAATGTTCCATGTTTGTTTCATCGAGGTTCATACTGAGCTATTTTTGTTTGAAGGTTTTAGTGCTAATTCACAGAACATACATTTTGGAAGGAAGTCCACAACATTTCTTCAAGACATATTGTTTCTTTCTGTCTGGTTCAGATACCTTTGTTGCATTAAAATCTGCTGGTAAATCCTTGAGAATCACACTTAATATATATCATACTTGGTTTTCCAAAGGGCATTTCCCCCCATTTTTAAGAATCATTTAAGTTGAGATGTATTCCTTATTGACTGTGTTGGGAGTTAAAAGATAATCTTTAAAAAGCACTTTAAGATCATCAGCAGAGTCATGCTTAGCATCAGATATTATTTCTTAGCCATTCTTGCGGGCTCCTACTCTGCCTCCCGTCGCCTACCTGTGAAGGTTCAGTTCTGGGTCCCCCACAGCGTGGCTCAGTGGAAAGAGCACGGGCTTTGGAGTCAGAGGTCATGAGTTCGAATCCCAGCTCTGCCAGTTGTCAGCTGTGTGACTTTGGGCGAGTCATTTAACTTCTCTGTGCCTCAGTTACCTCATCTGTAAAATGGGGATTAAGACTGTGAGCCCCACATGGGACAACCCGATTCCCTTGTGTCTACCCCAGCGCTTAGAACAGTGCTCGGCCCATAGTAAGCGCTTAACAAATACCAACATTATTATTATTATTATTCTCCATCTCCAGCCACTCCCTTGGAGATCTCATTCGCTTACATGCCTTCAAGTACCACCTCTATGCAGAACATACCCAAATCTGTATCTCCAGCCCTGATCTCTTTCCCTCTCTGCAGTCTCGCATTTCCTCCTGCCTTCAAGACGTCTCTACTTGAATGCCCTGCAGTAACCGTAACCGTGATCACTCGGCCGGCAAGTGGCAGAGCCGGGAGTAGAACCCAGGACCTCTGACTCCCAGGCCCATGCTCCTTCTACTGGGCCACGCTGTTTCCCAACTATGCATAGAAATAGTCACAGTTACTGGATTTAGAATTGACAACTAGAGGCCAAAAAGGAGTAGAAATAAATACATAATGGTTAAGAGGACCTTCCTTATCAACCTTTCCTGTACCTTGGCTTTTTTAGGTTCAGTCTTTTTTTTATGATATTAACTCCCCCATACCTCAAAATTTTCTTTCCTTCTCTCAAGCTCCTGGAGGAATGAGACCAGCATATACAGCCAGACATAATCAGTAGGGGGAATATGCACTTTGGTTTCAAGTAAGAAGTCATTCAGTCACTTGTATTCATTGAGCACTTACCGTGTGCGGAGCACTGTATTAAATGCTTGGGAGAGTACAACAGACACACTCCGTGCTCACAACAAGCTTATAGTTATGCCTTGCCAGAATTTCTTTGCATTGCATTCCTGGAAGTTCATGTATTGTGTCCATCAGCTAGAATCCTGCTCTTGGCTGTTGTGGAGAGGTCATCCGTGAGGTCCGAACCACCTCTGACCATTTTACTGAGGTGGGGAGGGAGGTAAATATAATGTAATAATAATGGTATTTGTTAAGTGCTTACAACATGCCAGGTACTGTACTAAGCGCTGGGGTGGATACAAGCCAATCAGGTTGGACACAGTCCCTGTCCCACATGGGGCTCACAGTCTCAATCCCCATTTTACGGATGAGGTAACTGAGGCACAGAGAAACGAAGTGACTTGCTCATGGTCCCACAGCAGACAAATGGTGGAGCCAGGATTAGAATCCATGACTTCCTGAGTCCCAGACCCGTGCTCTATCCTTTACACCATCCTGCTCCACCTTCGACTTGAAAGGGACAGGGAGGGAAAAACCTCCTATACCTTTCCAGCCTCCCTAGAAATCCCTGAAGGCCAGTCCCATTTGGGCCCAACGTCAGGGACCAGAACTGGCCTGGGCTTGTCCCAGGGGTGTGATTCAGTTGAGAAAAGGCCTGTCGGGTCTTGACTGGGCTTGGTTTATCCCTGGCCTAGAGGACCCCCGGCATCACCTCGATGCTTTGGCATTCCACAGGACTGGGATCTGGTCATCAGTGCCAAATACACGAAGGACCATGGAGCATTCATTCCTTCTTTTTTGATCGCTGACCTTTTCTTTAAAGTTCTGAGTTTTTCCAGGGGCTGGGATTTTCTCTCAGATCATAAACTCCCAGAGGGCAAGCATATTCTAACTCTGTAACCTCCCAAATGCGTATCACAGTGCTCCACCCAAAATAGGTACTCAGATTCTTGTTTGTTTAGTACTCTGTTGGGTATTTCTTACGTTAAAAGTTCAGTTTTGCTGCTGAGAAAATAATGTCCTTGTTTGACTAAACCCAACTAATTACTGCCCAAGGCGGGGCATTATCCCTGGTCCCAGAGTGGGAACTACCTTAGTACCAAGCATGACCGTCTCACTGTTTGATGTCTTCCACTCTTGCTGCGAACACATTTCAATGGCACTGCTCTAATGTGTTCAGCCAGCTTATTTCCACGGATCACAAGACTTAATCCTACCTCAATTCCCAAACCTCCCAAAGATTGTTAAAAAAAAAAAAAAATCCAAACCGGGATAGAAGATAAAAGTGTCCTCTGGCACTTTTCACTCCGCCCTCAGCCCCACACCACTTATGTACATATCCCTAATTTATTTATTCATATTAACGTCTGTCTCCCCCTCTACAATGTAAGCGGGAAATGTGTCTCTCAACTCTGTTGTATTGAACTCTCTCCAACACTTAGTTCAGTGCTCTATACGCAGTAAGCCTCAATAAGTACCAAATACTATTGATAGAAGACATGATTTCTAAGATGATGGGGAATATCTGCACTGATTTTATTCTGTTCTTAATCGTGTCCTTGTTAAGTTCCTGTTATCCTACTAGAGTGTAAACTTCTTAAGGACATGAATCATGTCTATCAATTCCATTTTACTGTACTCCCCCAAGTGCTTAGTACCATATTCTGCACACAGAAAACAGTCAGTGAATGGCGTTCACTAATTTGACTGATCTTATTTTTAAGCTGAGAAACTTGACTCAAGTAACTGCAAAGGAACAGGGAAAATTGGTGAAAATATTAAAGGGCTAAACCACAAATTTTTACTCCTTACTAAAATCTCTCTCTCTCTCCCCTTGGACACCACTCCAGTAAACATGTCATGATCAATGACAATCGCAGAAGTGACAAAAGCGTGACCATTCATCTGATTAATATCTTAAAGCAAAACTAAAAATGTATGTCTAGCTGGACAATAAATTACTTGGAAGTCAAAAATATAAGGTATTTTTAATTTGACCTCTCACATATACTTTATTTGTCTCAAAATGGAATCTTCATGCTAGTGGACAGTAAAGAAAAGGAAATGAATCTCTTTCATAGACATCCATTCTAATACATCATTACCCAAGAATTTCCCAACACCAACATTCTTGGTCATCTGAGACCAAAAAAATGTAGATAAAGTTAATCCAAAATAGATTTCTTTTTTATAAACCAAATCCCATGCATATATTAAAGCAGAACCCCCCCCAAAACTTCTTAAAATAATTTTCCAAAAATGCATCCTCATAACATTGTCCTTCAGATTCAAAGAAGAAAACCTGCTTATTGATGACATTAACAATGGCTCTGTAGAAAGACCTTATTCAAAGCAGCAGGGCTTTCCATTAAAACAATCAGAAGACTGGGCTAACCTACGATATAACCCTGACAAATTGCATCATTGCCTTCTTTGCCGTACAGAGTCTTTGTCTCCAGCATTTGTACATAGGTGGCCTGGTAGAGAGAAGGTATGGTGTAATAGGTAGAACACGGACCTTAGTGTCAGAAAGACTAGGGTTCTAATCCTATCTCTGCCACTTGTCTGCTGTGTGACCTTGAGCAATTTAATTAACCTCTCTGTGCCTCAGGTCCCTCATCTATAAATTGGGAATTACGTCTTAAAAGCCCATGTGGGGCAGGGACTGTGTCCAATTTGATTAGCTCGTATCTATCCCAGTGCTTGGTTCAGTACTTGGTACGTAGTAAGCACTGAACAAATTCCATTTTAAAAAAGACCAACATCCTAAGCCTAAACATAATTATTCTTGTGGATGTAAGCATTGAGAATACACACTTTATGTCCCAATTACTACTTAATAGACGTTTCCTGCCCCTAAAAACTTACAGTTAAAATAATAGCACCATCTCTGATTTATATAGCACTAAACAAAAATATTCTTCACTCTCTCACCGTTTTTCGGGAAATATGAATAGACTCAATAAATCAAGAAACTAAGAAAAACCCTGATTGTTTTCATTGCTCTTTATATAAAACATTTAATTCAAGAAAGCATTATTGAAAGCAAAGGTGTCCATATATATTTTAGTGGTGATAGCCTTCCATGAGCTAGGGCAGAACCACGTTGGCGTCAATGTAAGAAAAAGCAAAGAACTACTTAATAAACTGCTTTTTGAGAAATAGAAATATGTCCTTCCAAAATTTCAAAATGTTCTATTAACCATCAAAATCTCTGGATTGATAACCACACACACATTGTTTCCTCAAACCACAAGGAGAAAGTAATATTGAGATGTTCCAAAATCCGGGTTAATAATAATGAGGATGTAATTGAGTTAATCCGACTATAAACTCATCAAGAGCGGGGGCTATGTTCATTTTTAATATATGTTCCCCAAAACCTAGTAGGGCACTCAATTCCTTCTTTCCTCATAACTTATCTTGTTCCTCTCCCATTGTAACCTAGCCTGCCCACTTCTCCTTCTCTAATGTTATCCTACAGAAGCAGCATGGCTTAGTGGAAAGAGCGTGGGCTTGGGAGTCAGAGGTCGTGGGTTCTAATCCCACCTCTGCCACTTGTCAGCTGTGTGACTTTGGACAAGTCATTTACCTTCTCTGTGCCTCAGTTACCTCATCTGTAAAATGGGGATTAAGACTGTGAGCCCAACATGGGACAACCCGATTACCTTGTATCTACCCCAGTGCTTAGAACAGTGCTTGGCACATAGTAGGCTCTTAAATGCCATCGTTATTATTAGCATTGCTTACTATGCTTTAAACTCATCTCTCTTTCCAGTGACCCCCTTTCTCATGCCCTCCTTCCAACCGGGATCTCACTTCTCTTCATAGCCAACAGACTGCTACTCTCCCCTTCTTCAAAGCCCTTCCAAAATTGCAGCTCCTCCAGGAGGCCTTCCCTGACTAACTTATCTTCTGATCCCATTTCCTTCCCCACTGCATCACTTTTGCTTTAAAGTCCTTACCTCCTAAACACTAAGGTACTTCACCCCGCCTTCCCCCCCCCACCGCCACAGCACCCATGAATGTATCTTTATACTCTGTTGCTCTAGATTGTAAGCACGCTGTGGGTGGGGAATGTGCCTTTTTTTGTTATATTATACTCTCCCCAAGCGCTTAGTTTAGTGTTTTGCATACATTAAGTGCTAAATAATAATGTTGGTATTTGTTAAGCGCTTACTATGTGCAGAGCACTGTTCTAAGCGCTGGGGTAGATACAAGGTAATCAGGTTGTCCCACGTGAGGCTCACAGTTAATCCCCATTTTACAGATGAGGCACTGAGGCACCGAGAAGTGAAGTGACATGCCCACAGTCACACAGCTGACAAGTGGCAGAGCAGGGATTCGAACCCCTGATTTCTGACTCCAAAGCCCGTGCTCTTTCCACTGAGCCACGCTGCTTCTCTGGATATGATTGAATGAATTCATGTTTTCCCTTACTGATATTGATTTTAGTGTCTATCATCCCTTCTAGATTGTAAACTCCTTGAATACAAAGATCATGTCTACTCACACTCTGATACTTCCCAAAGTGTTTAGGAATAAATTATATTGATAAATAGATTGTTCTGCACAAAGTTGGCACTCCACAGGTGCTGTTGTTGATGACTGCGATAACTGAAGCTAAACAAAGAAGATAACTGTGAAATTGCAAACAGAAATGCAGGATTATGACATATAGGATTTACATGAAAGACCCAGAATTCCCTTGCGATGCAGTTTTTTCAAAGCAGTGTATTTTAGTAAAAGCCGAGGGACAAAATTTCTGCCGTAAATCACCTCAATTTTACAGGTTTCAGTTAAAATCTTAATGTTATTCATTTTCTTTATTCTTAAATTTGGGGTTGACAGAATTAATATATACTTATATTCACACCATAAAACTATGTTTAGAATATGCAAGGAGTCTATCATATTGATCAGGGAAAATATTCATAGTCAAAGGTTAAAAGTCCAAGTTAGTATTCATGTATATATTATTCCACTCTGAAAGTGTCTTGTTGCAATAGTGCAAACTGTCAGAGGCCAGCATGTCGGTAGAGATGCTTAACTTTAATTAATCCTTAATTTAGTGGGATTATGTTGTCTTAATTGGCATTTAAGCACCTTTCCCAATGCCTGAGTTTTTAACAGTGCCACTCGTTAAAACGATAATAATTTGCTATTGTAACAAGGAATAATAACAACATTTTGCATTACTTTCCAATCCAAGAAGGTGTCCGTATTTTCTCAACATGCTGAATCTCATTAAATTTCATAACATGCCAATGAGGTAGTAGGGAAATAAGACTCTCCCAATTCACTAATTGAGACTGTGAGCCGGTTGTTGGGTAGGCATCGTCTCGATCTGTTGCCGAACTGTACTTTCCAAGTGTTTAGTACAGCGCTTTGACCACAGTAAGTGCTCAATAAATACGACCGAATGAATGAATGAATCAATAAATCAATCAGTTGTACTTATTGAGCACTGACTGTATGCAAAGCACTGTATTAAGGGCTTGGGAAATTACATCACCACAGTTTAACGGACTCATTCCCTGTCCACAGCAAGCTGAATCACGAGGTAGTTTCCAATTCCCAAACAAGCCATTGGCAAAACCCATTGGCAAAACTTGATTCCCGCTTTTGAGAGAACCCAGTGTTTTTGTCACAACATCTCTTTGTCTTTGAGCATTTATTCTCACCGTCGTGACTCCACAGACAAAGCCACTCAGTAGTGTCTACAAGATAAACTTTCTCACAAGATTCTGGTGCTTTGTACTCTCCATCCCCACTGTGAAAAGCACCGTAGTAACCACCATCTTTCCTCCTGCCATCGAGAGTCCCCACTCCCAGCATGCCCCGTGCTTGCTGGGTCGAAAAGACAAAAGCTGCTCTTCCTTGGTCTTGGTCTCCTCTATCACCAATCGATCATATTCATTGATCGCTTACAGTGTATGGATCACTGTACAAAGTGCTTGGGGGAGTCCAGTATAACAGAGTTGGTAGACACATTCAGCATAAAAAGGCTTGTTCCAACTGACACCTTCCCTCCCAGAGCATCCCTACTTCCAGGATGCTCCTGGCACGCCGGGCAGAGGATGATAATAATAATAATAATAATTGTGGTAATAATCTGTTAAGTCCTTTTTGTGTGCCAGGCACGTACTAAGCGCTGGGGTGGATATAAGCAAATCAGGTTGGACACAGTCCCTGTCCCACGTGGAGCTCACAGTCTCAATCTCTATTTTACAGATGCGCTAATGAAGCACAGAGGAAGTGTGAAATGACTCGCCCAAGGTCACACGGCAGATACATGGTGGAGCTGGGATTAGAACCCATGACCTTCTGTCTCCTAGACCTGCGCGTTAGCCATTACGCCATACTGCCATGGATAAAAAGTACACCCACACACTCATGGACTCTTCTATCATCACTGAGGCTCGGGGCCTATTTTGTGGATTGGCTTTTGTTAGGTTTGACTGTTTCACCGCTACTGATGTACTTGTCTCCAATCCCTTCTCCCAGTTTAAACTTTTAGACTGTGAACCTAACAAGGGACAGGGACTGTGTTTAATTCCCACCTGTGTATCCTCTCCTAGTGCTTAGTACACTGTTCTGCACAAGGTCAGTGCTTCATAAATACTATTACTATTCATTCATTCAATAGTATTTTTTGAGCGCTTACTATGTGCAGAGCACTGTACTAAACCCTTAGAATGTACAATTCGGGCAACAGATAGAGACAATCCCTGCCCAATGATGGGCTCACAGTCTAACTGGGGGAGACAGGAGGACAAAAACAAGACAACATAATCACAATAAATAGAATCAAGGGGATGGACACCTCGTTAACAAAATCAATAGGGTAATAAAAATCTATACAAATGAGCACAGTGCTGAGGGGAGGGGAAGGGAGAGGGGGAGGAGCAGAGGGAAAGGGGGCTTAGCTGAGGGGAGGTGAAGGGGGGAAGGGGGAGGGAGCAGAGGGAGGAGGGGGAGCAGAGAGGGAGCAGAGGGAAAAGGGGAAGCTCAGTGTGGGAAGGCCTCTTGGAGGAGGTGAGCTCTCAGTAGGGCTTTGAAGAGGGGAAGAGGGTTAGTTTGGCGGAGGTGAGGAGGGAGGGCATTCCGGGACAGCTATAGGACGTGGGCCAGGGGTCAACGGCGAGATAGGCTACTAGAACCACTACTGAAAAGAGCATGGACCTGGGAGCTGGAGATTCTGGATTCTAGTTCCAGATCTGCCATTTGCCTGTGTGATACTGGACAAGCCACTTAACTTCCCTGTGCCTCAGTTTCATCCTCTGAAAAATGGGGTTCAGTACCACTCTCTCCTTCTTAGACGGCAAACCCAATGTGGGACAGGGACTGTTTCCAATCCGATTATCTTCTATCTACTTCGGTGCTTAGTAGAGTGCTAAGCACATACTAAGTGCTTCATAAATGTCATACTTATTATTACTGCCTTAACAGGCCCAGAAGGTTAGCTCACTTTGGAATCGGACTCATCATTTGCTTAGATGACTCTGGTATCAATTCTTTGAATGACTACGTTGAGTTGTGGTCAAATAAAAAGAAAATCTTCTGGTGATGTTTCCCAGCCCATTTTAGAACTCTAAGAAATGAACGGATTGTAGGTAACAGAGAAGCAGCATGTCCTAGTGGAAAGAGCATGGGCTTGGGAGTCGGAGGACCTGGGGTCTAATCCTGGCTCTGCTACTTGTCTGATGTGTGACCTTGGTCAAGTCACTTAACTACTCTATTGCCTCAGTTTCTTCAATTGTAAAATGAGGATTCAATACGGGTTCCCTCTCCCCCTTCGACTGAGAGCCCCCCATGAGCCAGGGCTCTGTCTGACATAGTAAGCTCATTATGTGCAAGGAATGTGTCTATCGTTGTATTGTCCTCTCCCAAGTGCTTAGTACAGTGCTCTGCACACAGTAAGCACTCAATAAAGATGACTGAATAAATGTAGTAAGCATTTAAATGCTACAAGTATTATAGTTATATTATTTTTAGGTAATACTGTTCCACATGTCTCCCAGTGGGCAAGGAATACATCTTTTTCTTCTGATGTACTTTTCCAAATGTTTAGGGCAATGCACTGCACATGGGGTGTGCTCAATAAATATAGGAGGTCTGATCCGACATGAGTACTGCTGCAAGATATACGTTTACAGTGACCTGGGGAAAACATTTTTTTTTTCCTAGATCCCAAGGAATTTTATGAGCTCACAAAACTGTCTGTTTTTTTTTTTTTTTTTTAAGAATGCAAAGTTATCATGGCCGTAACACTAGGATAACCCTGACAGAAAATGCCATTTCCAAGCCTGGGAACTAAACTCAATGACACATCTATCTCAGTTGCCGTTCCATCAAACTCACAGTCTCTTCTCTTTTCCTCCCTTTCTTCACCCCTCCCTCAGCCCTGTAGCATCCACGTACCTATCCGTGATTTCCTTATTTACGTGTCTGTCTCCCCCTCTAGACTGTGAGCTCAAAGCGGGCAGGAAACGTGACTACCAACTCTGTTGCATTTTACTCTCCCAAGCACTTAGTACAGTGCTCTGCATACAGAAAGCACTTAATAAATACAGTTGATTGATTGATTGGTATTCCTGTCTGCTGGATTGACTCCCAGCTAGTGGAGGGACATCCAAGACTCCTCCCTCTAGAAACTTGCTCCAACCTCCGCCTCCGTCAGACAGCCATGTTTACTGTGTCATTTAGCCCCTCAACCCTCTCAGGGCCGCACCTGGAGAGTTTTCAGTTCTCTACCGGTCTCGACTATGGGAAGGAGAGTCAAGCCGAGGCCTATCAGTCCCGTTCGTAGCCTGGGCAGTGGCTAGCGAGTGGCAGGCAATCTGCTGCAAGTCAAAACTCACACGTGCTGGGCAACAGCGGCGTGGGAGAGAATCGAGGGCGGAGACTCAAGCTTACTATGTGGAAGAAGGCAACGGTAAACCACTCCGTATTTTTACCAAGAAAACTCTATGGATACATGGATACTCTATGGAGAAGTCAAGGCTTTGAAGCGGGTGAGAGTAGCTGTCTGTTGGATGGGAATGACGGGGGAGTTCCAGGCAGGATGGATGAGGGAAGTGTGTGATTTGGGTTATAGTTGAAGCAGTATTGCCAGTGTTCCAAGGACTGTGCTCAACACTAAGATACAAACACAATAATCAGATCAGACCCCCAAGGAACTGGCGATCCGAGGAGAGAAGCAGGCTAAGGTGATACATCCCTTTCCGGTTTAACTCTCCAGCAAGCCAACATTTTTTTTTCTTATGGTATTCATTAAGCGCTTGCTTTGTGCCGGTGGCTGTACTAAGCGTTAGGGTAGTTACAAGCTAATCAGATTGGACAAAATCCATGCCCCACATGGGGTTCACGGTCTTAATCCCATTTTATAGATGAGGGAACTGAGGCCCCGAGAAGCAGGCAAGTGGCAGAGCTGAGGTTAGAAACCTGGTCCTTCTGACTCCCAGGCTTGTGCTGTATTCACTAGGCAGGCTACTTTAAGTCTAACCTGAGCTGAGTCTCCAGTTACCTCCAGGAGAGAGTCATCCCTGAAATCATTTCTCTGAAGAGCCGAGGGAAATTTCAGAGAATTCGCCCCAAGGACACTAGTAACGGCAAATGGAAAAGTAACAGCTTCTAGGGTTTGCTGACTCCTGAGGCAAACCTTTCTGGGGGCGGGGCGGGAGGAGAAGCCCCAAACAAGTTTGTGGTTTTTGAAATGATGCATGCATTTCCACAAGTCTTTGAAACTTAGATAAAGGTTCTTGCCTCAGGTACCAAGGGAATTAATCCCACAGAAGGGATTAGAACTCGGGACTATTTCTTCCAGTCCTGAATTCAGGCTACTAGACCGTACTTTGGATTCAAACAACTCCTCGTGAATCCAAATGTGCTCAGAGTGATAAAGGTATTTTTTTTCAAGAGGAAAACAGAAGGAAGATTATAAAGGAGGTCTTCTACTTTCAAGTGACCGTAGGGGCCCAGTGTCGTTTGGCAACGACTGCCTTGGACATCCAGTTCAATATGCTGCCATTAGAGCAGACACTTGGAGAAAGTTGGTGCCTTCTAAAATGAGCTCGGCACTGCTGGGGGTGACCAAATAACTATCTCTGTGGGCTAAATCTGAAAGAGCAACCGCTTAAATATCAAGACCTAGATAACTCAAAATGTGCTACACTACACCGAGAGGGAATTGTGTGGCAGGGAACACTAACGGGTCTATTGGAAGTGAAGTGGCCCTGATGTGGATTGTATTTTGGAATTCTACGTGGATTGGTCCTTATCCCTTTTTTATTATTTAAGGAAGACATCATGCTTTCAGCCACTGGGTCTTTGCTTGGTTTACTTTAATTCCCACTGTATACGCTTTGCAAGCTCTTAGTACAGTGTTTTGCACACAGTAAGCACTTACTAATACTCTTACTACTACAACGCCCCCGGTTCTCAGAGAGTCCAATATCCACATTGATGTTCCCAACAACCTTCCCACTCCCTGTTCTGTCTCACTCATCAACTCCACTGACTTTCTGTTCCACCCCAATTCATCCATTCACCCACTTGGACCCACACTCGATCTCATCACCTCATCGCTGTACAGTCTCTGATTTCACTAATTCTGACCTTCCACTTTCTGACCACAACCTCCTGACCTGTCATCCTCCTCTCCCCGTGACAACCTGTCCCGTTCCTACACAGAGATCTCCAATCACTCAACCCCCTGCAATTTCCCTAAATCATCGTGCCCCACTTGTTCTCCATACCCAACCTACATTCCCTTGATGCATAAATCCTCAACTCTACCCCCTCCACTGAACTCATGCAGCCCAGCACTATAGTCCGACAATGCTTTGAGAAGTAACGTGGTCTAGTGGAAAGATCATGGGCCTGGGAGAACTCAGGGAAGGACCTGAGTTCTAATCCTGGCTCTGCCACGTGTCTGCTGTGTGACCTTGGACAAGTCTCTTCACTTCTCTGTGTCTCTGTTACCTCATCTGCAAAATGGAAATTGAGACTGAGTCCCATGTGGGACATGGATAATGTCCAACTTAATTAGCTCGTATGTATCCCAGTGTATGTACAGGGACTGGTACATAATAAGCACTTAATACCATTAAAAAAGCCAGAAGAAAAGAGAATTCATATACCAGCCGTACCAAAAAAAAAAAAAAACCCTCTACACACAACCCCAGGTTTTCATCAGCAACCAACATTCAAATGAGCTCCTGAATTGTGCTACCTAGACACTACACTGTCCACTGATGCAAGAATAAAGAGACGGAAAACAGAATTTAAAAAATCTAACACAGGTTTCAGAAAAATGCACAACAGACTGTGAAGACAACAGGGCATCAAACACTACACAAAGTTCTACAACGTGGCTCGGTGGAGAGAGCCCGGGCTGGGGAGTCAGAGGTCATGGGTTCGAATCCTGGCTCTGCCACTTGGCAGCTGTGTGACTGTGGGCAAGTCACTTCACTTCTCTGTGCCTCAGTTCCCTCATCTGTAAAATGGGGATTAACTGTGAGCCTCACGTGGGACAACCTGATGACCCTGTATCTACCCCAGCGCTTAGAACAGTGCTCTGCACGTAGTAAGCGCTTAACAAATACCAACATTATTATTCTTATTATTACAAGACTGTTGCGGTGTGCAGTCACTACAGAAGACACAACCAACTCCTGGAGCAGTTTCATCAGGATTACCTCCAGACCAGACTCCACATCAAATAGTAATTGGAGGGATGCTCGCAACACAACAGCTCCAAAAGGCGGGGTGGCATGAAGAAAATGGATGAGAGCAAAACATCCAAGCAGTCGCTAAATGGGGAACTGAAAGGAGGGCACGTGAAACCCTTAAATGGCCAAAGAAAAAATTACAAATGCAAAAAACAGTCTCACACAAAGGGGCAGAGAAGTGGACAGCCAAGTCTTGGTGAACAGAAATTGGGAGACAGCTGGTTCTTTAGGAACAAAGGCTCCCTGAAGACCAGGATTTAAGGAGACAATAGAAAATAGGGACAGTCCCAATGTAGGACAAACCCACTAGACCAACCAGGATCTAGCCATACTGACAAACAACTATAGGAGAGTGTGGCTCGACCTAAATTGCCCTTTTCAACCACATTTGCGGTACACGCCGTCTCTACGTAGATGCCGAGAGAGAGAACATATGTCATCTTTGTATATATGGACAGAGACAGCGAGAGACAGATCTCGCTTCAGAAACCAAAACAGTAGTGCATTCAATTAAATTTAGAATGCGGAACAAAAATTATTTCTCATTACTATTTGATCAACTTGGATTTCTGTAGTTTGAGTTCACGGATGAAACTCGACAACAGGTTTTAAAAGGGATAAATAGCCAAAAGAGCCTTAAGAAAATATTCCCCAATCCAAAACCGACACATTTGTCGTAATGCAATAGCAAGTTTGGGGTATCGATTCATTTCCATAGAGGTCTTGAAGGAATTTCTTCTTCAATTCCCCAGTCATGTTCCACACACTAAACTCAGTATGTCTTTAGTTTCCTTTGGTTTTACCTTCTGAAAAAGAGACTCACAGTATTAGAGAAGGCTGGATCCCTTATATCAACAGTCTATTCACTACTGCTAATTGTATATTTCCATAAATTATCAACACTGAGCTCTCATAATTGACATTGATGTTTTGTCCATTAAGTTAGATGATTTATGGGACAAAGTTGGCTATCCATCCTTGATTTTTTTTTTAAACCTTCAAAGCCATTAACTCTACTTTTCTTTGATCACTTATTACGTTTGCCCCAGGATCCTCTTCTAAACACAGTGAGCCTATCTGCCTTGTCAAGTTTGTCTGATGGGATCCAGACTTCTCACTCGTTTTGTGTGTTCCCCAGGTGTTGATCTGTGCCCCTCTAAATCATCTCGATTTTCCTTAATGGGTCAGGATTAAGGGTTTCCAACCTCAACCTAGTTTTGTTTTTCAATCCATCTCCTTTTCCCGGTGATCCTGGGAGCCTTAGGCCAAATGGCAGCTTTTAAAATTAAATCCCTTCCCCCATGGATCTTCCAAAATCGCTAACAAGATGTCTCCTTCCCCACCTGTGTAGAATCTGCTGTATATTCCACTTTGTCTCAGCTTCCTTTCTTGTAAGAGAGAGAGGCAGCTCTCCATTGGGGACTAGACCCAGGGAGAACCAGGAGATCTGTTCACCAGACTTTAACCTCCGTGTGTTTTGGGGGAGGTGGGGTTTGCAGGATGGTGCTCTCTCTCACCAGGAAGAAGTAGTAATTCTCTGGATGGCAGCCTAGTGTTTTTAACAACAATACCCATCAGTCAGTGGTATTTATTGAGCGCTATTTGCAGCACGCTGTACTACCTGCTTGGGAGAGCACAACAGAATCAGTAGACATGTTCCCTGCCCACAGTGAGCATACAATCTACAGGATGATACAGACATTAATATCGAGAAATAATTCATAATATATAATTTTAAGATATGCATATAGGGGCTGTGGGGCGGAGAGCGTGGCAAATACCAAATATCCAAAGGTCACAGAGCCAAGTGCATAGGCCATATAGAAGGGAGAGTGAGCTGAGGAAAAGAGGGCTTCATAGGGGAAGGCCTCGTGGAGGAGATGCGACAATAATAAAAATTATTGTTATTATGGCTGGAGACCAAGAGGGACCAGCATTTGCCAAGTAGCCTAGCTCAGACCACTCCATTAGTAACCGGTGGCACCGCTAATTATAATAATAATTCGGGTATTTGTTAAGTCCTCATTAGGTATCTGACACTGCGTGAAGTATCAGGGCACATACAGTACAATCAGATTAGAGTCCCTATCTCATATGGGGCTCATCGCCTAAGGATGGGTAATAATAATGACAGTAATAACAATAATAACAGTATTTCTTATGGGCTTACTACGGGATAAGTACTGTTCTCTGTTCTGGGGTAGATACAAGCTAATCAGCTGGACACTGCCCATTGTCCCGCATGAGGCTCACAGTTTTAATCCCCGCTTTACGGATACAGTAAATGAGGCACAGAGACATTAAGTGACTCGCCTAAGGTCACAGCAGACATGTGGTGGAACCAGGATTAGAACCCAGGTCCTTCTGACTCCCAAGCCCATGCTTTATCCACTAGTCCATGCTGTGTTTCATGTAATCATTCAGTTGCATTTATTGAGCGCTTACCGTGTGCAGAGCACTGTACTAAGCCTTGGGAGGGTACAATGCAACAATAATCAGACACATTCCCTGCTCACAATGAGCTTAATAATAATAATTTTGGTATTTGCTAAGTGCTTACTTTGTGCCAAGCACTGTTCTAAGCGCTGGGTAGATACAAGGTAATTGGGTTGTCCCACCTGGGGCGCTCATTTTACAGATGAGGTAACTGAGGCACAAAGAAGTTCAGTGACTTGCCCAAAGTCACACAGCTGATAAGTGGCAGAGCCGGGATTCGAACCCATGACCTCTGACTCCCAAGCCCAGACTCTTTCCACTGAACCACGCTGCTTAATAGTGATCAGGTTGTCCCATGTGGAGCTGACGGTCTTAATCCCCATTTGACAGATGAGGTGACTGAGGCATGGAGAAGTGACTTGCCCAAAGTCACACAGCTGACAAGTGGCGGAGCTGGGATTAGAAGCCACGACCTCTGACTCCCAAGCCCGGGCTCTTTCCACTGAGCCACGCTGCTTCTCTGCTTACAGCCTACGTGCCGGGAGACAGACATTAACATAAAGAAAAAAGTACAGATATGTCCTTAAATGCGGTGGGGCTTGGGGGGTCAGGGGGAGGGGTGACAGAGCAAGTCAGGGTGACGCAGAAGGGAGTGGGAGAAGAGGAAAGGGGGGCTTAGTCAGGAAGGCCTTCTGGAGGAGATGGGCCTGCAATAAGGTTTCGAAGATTCATTCATTCATCTATTCAATAGTATTTATTGAGCGCTTACTAGGTGCACAGCACCGTACTAAGCCCTTGGAATGGCCAAATAGGTAACAGATAGAGACGGTCCCTGCCCTCTGACGGGCTTACGGTCTAATCGGGGGAGACGGACAGACGAGAACGATGGCGATAAATAGAGTCGAGGGGGAGAACATCTCATTAAAGCGATAGCGCATAAATAGAATCAGGGCGATGTACATCTCATTAACAAAATAAATAGGGTGATGAAGATATATACAGTCGAGCGGACGAGTACGGTGCCGAGGGGGTGGGACGGGAGAGGAAGAGGAGCAGAGGGAAAGGGGGGAGAAGAGGGTTTAGCTGCGGAGAGGTGAAGGGGGGTGGGTAGAGGGAGCAGAGGGCAAAGGGGAGCTCAGTCTGGGAAGGCCTCTTGGAGGAGGTGAGCTTTAAGTAGGGTTTTGAAGAGGGGAAGAGAATTAGTATGGCGGAGGTGAGGAGGGAGGGCGTTCCGGGACCGCGGAATGGGGAAGATGGGGAGAGTATTTAATTCTCATTTCACAGATGAGAGAATTGAGGCATAGAGAAGTTAAAATGACTCGCCCAAGTGGGCAGAGCTGGGATTAGACCCAGTTGTTCTCCCCCCAGTTTGGTACTCTTTCTCGACCAAAACACAAAGGCTGTTTCACTCAAAGTAGTCTAGACTCTATCGGCTAGAGGTTTTGAGCAGCGTTACCCTTGAACTATCATCTATGAACATGGAAATTATCCTACGATTTTAAATGAGCCCTTTGGATCCCATTGAAATTTTTCCTTATTTAAAGCTCTCAAAAAGAATTCAGAATTTTGCTCACTTGAGACTTTTTATCAATCAATATTTTTGAAAATGATTAGTAATGCATTTTAAATATAAAGGACCTTTCCTATTTACTTTTCACTAGCCACATCTTTTGTTCTGCTTTCCAGAAAAAAAAAAAAAAAAAGGAAGGATACGGACAACCTACTTCCTAAAGATCATAGCAGCAGTTGTACAGGCAATGAAGGGGCCTAACCCAATTAAAAATAATTTATATCAGTTATATCATTTCCATCCCCCTTCGCTCTACATGCTTTTTATGTTTGTTCACTTTATTTGCTTTGGAGGAAAAAATAAAAAATCTGCTGTCTGCAGAAAAATTCATTTCTAGTGTGGTCGCAAATTATTTAAATCCCAGAAAGCTTTTCAGCTTTCCTTGGTCTGGAGAGTATTTTGACAGGAGTCTATTACAACCCTTTATGCAAATACCGTTGAAATACTGAATACCCAATGTGCACACACTGATTTAGCCAAGTTTTTCACTTAGCGAAACAACGTCTTGCTTAGAAACGCCGAGGGAAAAGATGGGAAAAATTGGCGCTCCCCAACGTTCACTCTTGTCCAGGGTAGTCATTGATCTTGGAGCCTGCCCATACTTGAGCCAAGCAAATGATTTCTGCTCCATGCTCCTCAGGAAGGGGGAAAAAAAAAAAAATCTCCAGGCTTCCAGCCAAAAGGCCCAGGAGGGAAATTCTCTCTCCAACTCTGACCTGGCGGTCAGTTAAGCTCTGCTTATATAATCAAATGAAAAATAAACATTAAGTTCGACTCTCCCGTCCAGCACACCCTTGGGAGTTATGCAAGTTGTGCAACTTGACCCCACCCCTTCCTGATTCTCCATTTCTGACTTGGGCCAGAATCCTTGTCTTGGCGGCAACTTCTTTTTACTGCCGACTCCACTCCAGAATTATTCCCAGTATGACCCAGGCGCCCGGCCCCGGGAACACGCCATACGCATAGAGGTGTCTTTTGTGTTCGAGGACAGTGAGGTTCATCTATAAATGAGCACCACCCCCTCCAGGCTGTAAGCCTGTTGTGGACAAGGAATGTATCTGCTTACTGTAGTACTGTACAAATCCGAGTGCTTAGTACGGTGCTCCGCTCACAGTAAGCGCCCACTAAATACGATAGAACGAATGACTGACTGAAAAAGCCAATGTGGAATCTGCAGTCCCAGCCACACTGGGCTTACACGAAGATTGTCCCTTTTTGTGCTCTTGTACTTAAAATTTGCAGCATCTGTTTTCTCTTTTGCCTCCTTGGCTTTCTTTCCCTATGAAGCTCTTATTCAAAGAGAGGTACTCCCTTTTTGATAGCAATGCATCATACAGGTTTGTCCTCAGCAACTGAATACGCGTTTTCAGTCAGGATGCAGTATGTCTGAGGTTGTTTTTTTTTATTATGTCCCTAGAACATTCCGTCTACCCTCTGAACCTCCCGCTATCAGGTTCCCAATTTCTGCTCTCCACACAGCCGTTATTTAGGAATCCTGCTGTTGCTCATTCTCCTCACACCCCATCCAGCGTAGTGGTGTTAAGGTGAGCGTAGTTTTCACTTTAAGAGACCGATTAGAGACTATGTTCCAGGACCTCCCTGTTCGTGGTCATCTCTTGCCATTGGATAACGTGCCTTGTTCCTGCCTCTGGAGCATCTCAAAGGATGTGCCCTGCGTCTGGATTCCACATAGTGTCTGTGAGCGGTCCCGGCCACTTTCTGCTCACCAAACGACCGTCTGGGTTGTATGGCCATGTTTGATGCTTGCAGCACCTGAGGCGCTCTTCGATTCCCAGGCCACCAGCAAGCCAATCAACTGTATTTATTGTGTGCTTTCTGTGCACAGAGCGCTGTACTAAACCCTTGGGGGAGTGCAAGAGAGCAATATAACAGGCATATTCCCTGCCCACATGAGCTTACAGTCTAGAAGAATAGAGAGCATGCGGTCATTCATTCATTCAGTAGTATTTATTGAGCGCTTACTATGTGCAGAGCACTGTACTAAGCGCTTGGAATGAACAAGTCGGCAACAGATAGAGACGGTCCCTGCCGTTTGACGGGCTTACGGTCTAATCGGGGGAGACGGACGGACGAGAACAATGGCAATAAATAGAGTCGAGGGGAAGACCGTCTCGTAAAAACAATGGCAACCAAACAGAATCACAGTAATGGTATTTGCACCGTGCTTACTATGTGCCTGGCACTGTTCTAAGTGCTGGGGCAAATGCAAGATAATCACACTGGACACAGCCCCTGTCTCATATAGGGCTCACAATCTTAATCCTCAATTTACAGATGACTGGGTTGCAGAGAAGTTAAGTGACTTGTGCAAGGTCACCCGGCAGACAAGTGGCGGAGCCTGGATTAGAACCCAGGTCCTTCTGACTCCCAAGCCCACGCTCTAGGCACTGGGTCACACTGTTCTCGACAGTAATATTAATTGATGGTATTCTTCGAGCACCTACTCTGCACAGAACACTGTACACTTGGCAGAGTACAATATAAGTGGAAGACACGATGGGCCCTGGGTTCTAGGCTATTTTACTCTTCAACAAGTCCACTCGTGGCCACTGCCCTCCTGATTAATACAGGAAGAATTATTTAAAATAAGTTATTGGTGATTTAAAGGAAAATTGCCAATAGGATTAAAAGAAAGATACCATGCAGATGCAGAGTTCAGCTTCAAGGGGGGTTATTTTCCTCTTCTGGCATTTCTTCCTCTCGGGGTTGGCATTGATGGTTGTGAGCAGCTTGTCAATGACAAGATCTTTTATGACAAACTGCCGTATTTTAGAATGTTCTACATCAAGCTAAACTCAGCATCCTTATTATATCTTTCTTTTAAACCCACCAGTACTTCTTTCTGCCTATTCGCTTTCTTTCTGGTTAACTAATTCATATAATCAACACATTTCTTCCTGACCTCAGTAATAGTAATGGTATTGATCAAACCCCTCCTGGGTACAATACACTGTACTTAACACACCCTGTAAATACAACAGAAAAGTTAGATATGTAGCTCTTATCAGCACCCTCCTGCAGTGAACTCCACTTCACACATCAGCAGTTAAATGATCAGGAGTAAGGTTACATGGGGATCAGATGATCAGGTGTTAAAAGGGTGCGAGTCAAATGACCAGAAATTGCCCCTGTCTTCAAGGAGCTTAAAGCTAATGTGGAAGAGACAGACACAGATCACTAATGATTAAAGGGAAGAGGGAAAAAAAAAGATTAAGAGAAAACTGGGATAGCCAGGAAAGATGGGTGGATAGGGGAATGCATAAAACGGGCAAAGTACGTAGGTCAATATATACATTAATGTTAAGGATAACTGCCTGTACAGAAGTGGAGAGAGGATATTGGGATGACATGACCAGGGGTTCAATCAAGGAATGCTTCCTAGAGGAAGTGGGATTTGATGCTGGGGATAGTTGTAGTATAGCTGAATTGAAGAGGGATGGACATGGTTTCCATCATGTAAACATGATTTCCCCATTGTGCTCTTAAAAATGCGTACCTGAAATTGGGACTGTAGTCGTGAACTCGTGGTCATGTACAAGTGTTATTCTTTGTAACTTTTCGAGCCCCTCCTACAGTTCTCTGTGCAATGTAAATGCTAGACTGTAAGCCCGTCAATGGGCAGGGATTGTCCCTATCTGTTGCCGAATTGTACATCCCAAGCGCGTAGTACGGTGCTCTGCACCTAGTATGCGCTCAATAAATACGACTGAATGAATGAATGGACTTCCAGATAGGGAGAAAGAAGGAATGGGTTATATGCAGGAGAAGCAGAAGCAAAGCACAGCAGAAAAGTCAGTTGGGGAGGAGTGGAGCGTGAGAGCGGCAGTTGAAGAAATCAGATGTCCAAGAAAGTGACACCTGGAGGAGAGACTTCAAGGAAGAGCTCCCTGAATTGTTTGATGCCGAGGAAAATGGATAACAGTTGCAGTTTTCAGAAGAGTGGAGAGACGTGTGCTAAGCAACACTTCGGAAAGATATTCCCAGTGGCTGGGTGTAATACCGACTGAAAAGGGGAGAGGTTGGAGGCAGGAAGACCAGGGAGGAGGTTGGTGTAATAGTTTAGTCGCTAGATGATGCAAACTAGAGCCGGAAAGGTGACTGCTTAAGCGGAGAGGAAGGAGCTCATTCAGAAGGAAAAACCAATAGGTTCTAGCCACAGGGTGAATGTAAATCAAGAGACAGGGAAGAGCCTAAGATAACTCCAACTTGTAAGCTTTCTGGGTAGGAAGGATGAAGGTGTCAACTGAAGAGCAGCTTGTCCTAATGGAAAGAGCACAGGCCTGGGCATCAGAGGACCTGGATTCCTACCCCGGTTCCGCCAGTCCCCTGCTGTGTGAGCTTGGGCAGGCCACCTAACTTCTCTGGGCCTCGGTTACCTCATCTGTAAATTGGCGGCTCAGTGCCTCAAGACTGTGAGCCCCATGTGGGACAAGGATTGTGCCCAACTTCACTTGTATCTACCCCAGCACTTAGAACAGTGTACGACAGTCTTAACCATTTTAAATGGTTTTTATTTTTTTTCTGTGAACAAAATGCATTCCTCAGCTTTTCTTCTTGTTTTCATTTTTTTTAGTAGCATTTGATAAGTGGTTACTATATGCCAGGCACCCTACTGAGCCCTGGGGTACATTCAAGCCAATCAGGTAGGACAGAGTCCCTGTCTCAATCACCATTTTATGGATGCGGTTACTGAGGCTCAGAGAAGTTCAGTAATTTGCCCACGGTCACACAACAGACGGCAGACACACGGGAAGCAGTGTGGTTTAGTGGTTAGAGCACGGGGTCTCGGAGTCAGAAGGTCATGGGTTCTAATCTTGATTCCACCGTGTCTGTTGTATGACCTTGGACAAGTCATTTCGCTTCTCTGGGCCTCAGTTACTTCATCTGTAAAATGGGGATTCAAAGTGTGAGCCATTAGTGCGACAGGGACAGTGTCCAATCTAACTTGTATCTACCCCAGTGCGTAGAACAGTACTTGGCACATAGTAAGTGCTTAACAAGAACCATTATTGTTATTATTATTATCATTATGGCAGAGCAGGTAGTAGAACCCAGGTCCATCTGTCTCCTAGGACCATGCTCTATCCATAAGGCCATTCTGTTTTTCATTACAGAGCTCCTAATCTCTCAGTTATAGAAAGCCCAAATTCTTGGAGTCATTTCCCTTATGATAGAAAGTGCAAGTGCTCCTCAACTTCCCCTTAAACTCAATCTTTAATAATTTTGAAAACATCTGTCATCGTTAGAATTGACTTGCATTTCTCCATACCATACTCCGTTTCTAATATCACCACTGCACCCTGATGAGATCCGATAATAGATTTTCCTCCACATGTACAATATTTTGGGGGTTGTCAATGGGCAGAATTTGCTTAGCTTTGAAACGTCGGCAAATGATTTGATTATCTACATTTCCCTGGATTATTTTGAGGGGAGAGAAGGAAATAAGTGCTGTGAGTTGATCTTTGGGGGCTAAGTAGTGGAGCTAGTTCTCCAATCAATTATACAGCAACGTAATATTATGAAATATTAGGAGGCTTTCCACTATTAAGCCCCTTTTCCCTACTCCCTCTCAATTCTGTGATGCCTCTGCACTTAGATCTATACACTTTAAGTACCTGATATTTACCCCAAGCTCAACTCCACAGCCCTTACGTACATATCCCTCATTTATATTAATGTCACTTCCTCTCTAGACCTTAAGCTCCTAGTGGGCAGGGAAGAGGTCCACAGACTTCACTGCATTGTATTCTTCCAAGCGTTAGTACTGTGCTCTGCAAATAGTAAGTGTTCGATAACTACTGCTGCTGACTGACTGAAATTTTCCACGCCAGCCATCCATCTTTGCAATCAATCATATGAATCCCCCTTTTACAGATGAAGTAACTGAGGCCCAGAGATGTGAAGTGATTTGCCCAAGGTCACAGAGAAGGCAAGTGACAGAGCCAGGATTAGAAGGCAGGTCCTTCGGACTCTGAGGCCTGTGCTCTATCCATTAGGCCGTGTTGCTTCTCAATTGCTAAAATGAATTGCTAAAGAGAGGGTTGAAACTGGGGCACCAAACCTTACTAAGAAGAGTTTTCTAAGTTTACTTACTAAGGGATGAGTTGGCCTCAAAAGTACTCTACACAACTAAAGGCATTAAAAACCCACCAGGAAAATTCAAAGCCCATCAGTACTTTGAGTCAATACAATGCTTGGAGCCAAGAGGCAGTAAAGCAAACATCAAATACGTTGGTCACTTAAATATCCATTTCCTTTCTGTATCATACAAAAGTGGACTGAGCCGGTATTCTACTTCAAAATGTTCCCCACTGAGATTACTCTCTGAAGAGAGAAAAAAAAAAAAATACACTTCAAATTTTACAGTTTAGCTCATAGCAGCAAATCACACTTCTAATGGTAAAGGTAAATAATGCTACAAGTATGATTCTTCACAAGGTCCTCTGTGCAAATTCACAGTGCCCTGCTTGGCATTTCATTTCACTAGACTGGAAATAGATCACCGAAAAGAAACCAAAAAAACAAAACACTGTGGAGAGCCAGTGTAAGCAGTTGCTCTTACAAGGTCCTACAGAAAAAGTGACAAACTTCGAGGATATAGATTTTCATGGATGAGTATGTGAAGGAATAGATAAAAATATTTATCTGATCATTGAATCCTCGTTCTATCGCTTCCATTTTTACCCTTTTTTTAATATCTGAAAGGTCCCAGGGACACAGTATTTAGCAAATATACAATTCTCCTTTTTAAAAGTATGTCCTCTTTTTATAGAACTCTATAATTTGAGTTTTATCATACAGACAGAACCAGTAAAAATAAATGTTGCTCGAATAAATACAAAGCATACTTCAAATTGCTTTAGTAGCTACTACAGGCTCAGTGGCATTAGAATCGATGGGGGGCCAATACTGGACAGTAAAAAATCCAGAATATCATTTAGAGCTGCCTGAAAATAATAATAATAATGGTATTTGTTGAGTATTATCTATGTGTCGAGCACTGCAGTAGATATGAGCTCATCAGATAGGATAAAGGCCCTGTCCACATAGGCCTCACAGTCTTAATCCTCGTTTTACAGATGAGGTAACTGAGGCACAGAGAAGTAAAGTGACTTGCCAAAGGTCACACAGTAGACAAATGGCAGAGCCGGGATTAGACCCCAGGTCCTTCTGACTCCCAGGCCCGTGCTCTCTCCACTGGGTCACGCCGACTATCCGGAAAAGTGGCTGAATGACGCATTCTTTCAGGAAGACAAACTCGGCTCACCACTGAAGATACAATACTGCTAGTTCAGCAAAATCCCCTCTCAGGGTTGCACCTGGAGCGTTTCCAGTACACTACCAGTCTCGACTACAGGAGGGAGAGTCAAGCAGAGGCCTGCCCATTCCATTCCTGGCTTGGGCAGTTGCTAGCGAGTGGAAGACAATCAGCTACAAGTCAAAACTCACCTGTGCTGGGCAGCAGCGGCATGGGAGAGAGTCAAGGGTGGAGACTCAGGTTTACTGTGAGGAAGGAGGCAATGGTAAACCACGCCTGTATTTTTACCAGGAAGACTCTACGGTTACACTACCGGAACGACTGAAGGGGAAGGTGGGGTGTTCAGGGAGAGATACGTCCATCATGTCACTTTGGGCCGGCGACGACTTGACAGCATAAGACAAGTTCAGTAAATCGGAAGGACCTGGATTCTAATCCTGGCTCCACCACTCATCTGCTCTGTGATCTTGGGCAAGTCGCTTAACTACTCTGTGCCTCAGTTACCTCATCTGTAAAATGGGGGTTACGACCGGGAGCCCCATGTGGAACATGGACTGTGTCCATCCTGATTTGCTTGTGTGCACCCCAGAGCTTAGAACAGTGCCTGGTACATAGTAAACACTTACATATATCATTAAAAAAACCAAAATGCTGGAATCTCTATTATTCCTCCCATTTATTCTCACGTAAGATACAGTCGGCTTCTTGGGGTTAAGTAAATCTACATACTGATCCTCAGATTCTCTCCTCTTTGCCCAGATTCCTCCCGAGTAATATATTAGCCTCTAGAAACCCGCAGGGAAGTGAGATTCAAGCCCAGTGAATATGGAGCCTGGCCGCTTCTTTTCCTTTAAATAATTATGGTACTTCTTAAGCACTTACTATGTGCCAGGCACTGTTCTAGGCGGTGAGATCGGTGGACGTTAATCAGGTTGGACACAGTCCCTGTCCCACAAGGGGCTCACAGCCTTAATCCCCATTTTACAGATGAGGTAACTGAGGCCCAGAGACTCACCCAAGATCACACAGCAGACATGTGGCAGAGCCGGAATTAAAACCCAGGTCCCTCCGACTCCCAGGCCCGTGCTTTATCCACTAACCCAGGCTGCTGCTTCCTTTGGCCTGTCTTTTTTCTTCCCGATGGAAACTATGCATGAATTCAGTAGTTCACCTTATACGTGGCTGCGGCAAAACTGTGGTGCCAATTATAACTGTAGGCCTAAATTATCATCTAGTGGGCCAGAAATTGTGAATGTACCTTTCTAGCAGAGATCAACAGGCTCAGAGGACTATACAGTAAATTACTGGTATTCACGTAACAATATATGGGCTTACACTAAGTCTTAGGAAAACCAAGTATAAACTCAGGAAGCCATATACAAGCCAAATATTTTCTTTGACAATAAAAACCTCAATATTTCCACTGAATTCTGCTCCTTAAAAGTAAAAATATAAAATAATAAATGAATCAAAAAGCCAGCATGGCCCTTGAGAGACTGACCTAGTGATGATCACAGGGCATTATCAAGGTCGAGAAAAAGGTGGTGGTGTCCAGAAGTGGCTAGGAGGCCTGGGTCAATCACAGAAGACCCTTCCATCTTCTTAAATAGCCTCACCAATGTCACCTACAACATGATGAAGCAGAGGGCATCAGAAAGATTACCGGCAGACAGAGCAACCTGGAGGTAAGATTTAAAAAAAAAATTAATGGCATTTGTTAAGCGTTTACTATGTGCTAGGTGCTGGGGGAGATACAAGGCAACCAGGTTGGGCACAGTCCCCGTCCCTCATGGCGTTCACCATCTTAATCCCCATTTTACGTGTGAGGAAACGGAGGCACAGAGAAGTAAAGTGACTTGCCTGTGGTCCCACAGTGGGCGTGGCAGAGCCGGAATTAGAACCCAGGTCCTTCTGACTTTCAGGCCCATGCTGTATCCGCTACACCATACTATTTCTATTAGAATGGCAACAGAAGCGGAACTGTACTTGGTCACCCAAACACTGAGTAACCTGGTGAGACTCGGGAGTGTACAGTACTGAGAACAATCTCATAAGACTATTTGGATCCCAAACCCCGACCCGTCGTCCGTTTGAAGTTAGATATGATACACGGGAGGCTGCACAATCACTCCTGAGAGTCAACACATTTAGTCTTCTAGAGGATTCACAGGCCATATACAAATGAATTTACTTGGATTTTATGCCCTTTGAGAACAGAACTTTCAAAATCTAAACCTTGCTAGGGTTTAAGCAAAGCCATCAGGAGAAGAAAAGGTACGCCGTCGACATCTAGAAACGATCACCTATTTATCAGAAACCACATCACAATCAGAAGGACCTCCGTCTATCAGGGTGCCCAAAATAACCCCCGGAGAATACGTACATGTTTGCTGTTCTCGCTTCTTTTGGTTTGAATTTAACAGCTTCATTTTAATGGCACTGTTGAGGAGTCCATAATTGCCCATTTTTCTGATTTCCACTTTCTTATTCCATTAGGCTTCCTCAATTCTTCCCACTATTCATTTTGCAGTTGCTTGCACATTTATCAGCGTTAAGCCTCCTGGTTTCGTGGTTTGGAAGGCAAGTAGAGTAGACCTGGGGTTTCTTTTCTGTTGCTGTGTCCTTCTCAGATAGTCATGCCTTGGGTTAGAGGCCATTCCAGAAGTGTTCAGGCAGTCTTATTGCAATTACAAAAGTGAACGTTCCATCTTGATGGGACACCTGGAATCACATGGAAACCAATATGTCTGCAGGCATTTGCCATTTGAAATTCTGTACTCTCTTGTGGGTAGGCACACATAAGATCCCCTGGAATCAAAGACAGAGTGAAATAGAAGATTGACTTTTCCTTTGCTTTAGAGAATTACAAGACTCCAAAAAAGCACAATAGAGCAGCCTCTCATATTAATTTTGCAAAAATGCATTGTTACTGTAGCACAACCTCGACTACAAGGAATGCTGCTTTTAGGCCAACTATTCCAGTTTTAACTACTGTATTTTACTTCGTTTCATTTTATTTTTACCTCATGGCAATCTGGTATTTATTTCATCCTTTCCTTTGCACGAGGTTTTCTCCGGTCTGCTAATAACTTTCTCTTCGTGTCATTTTCTCCCTTCATTGTTGCCTTTCAAGCTCACTGCCGATAATGAACTTCTTGTGGCCTTCAACCTTCCTAACGACTCTGCTTATTTCTGTAAGTTAGTTTTGGCCCTTGGGTTGTGTGACTGTGTTCTAGGACAGATATTCATTCTGTGATGACAGTAAATAAGATACACACAGACTTCTCCGTTTATTTTTACAGCTGCCCATTTATAGTAAATTTTAATAAAAACTGTGAAACGATTCTGTTCCGAAGGGGAGGTCTGACATAGAACAAGAACAATGCGGGGCCCGAGTATGCTTTGTTATGATCTTCCCGACGGGTATCGTCACTAGGAGCGGTCTCTGCTTCAGTCGGTACGAACATGATAAAGTATGAGGGCTCCAGCTGCAAACTCCCTTCGGATAATGCTGCGCAACATATGGAAAGCGTTTCCTGATTTATGAAAAATAATATCAGGCCACGATAGAGCAAAGCGCATGGGTCACCAGGGTGAATGCTGCATTTAGCACAATCCTTGAGTTGCAGTCTTGTAGTCATAAATTCCCTATTAATAACACAGGCATGTAATTCTTTCAACTTCTCCAAGTTTCCAAAATCTATGGCGATAATAAAGATGCAAGGAGGCACTTCATAGGCAGTGTGGGAATTACTTGGAAACCATTGGATTTTGCTTTCTTAAAAAAAGTCCTTGCTACAGAGAACTCTGGTACAACTAGAACTATGGTGGTGCCTGATATTCCAAAGGATAGTTGATGGAAACCTTCCATCGAACTACTGTATCGTGTTGTTAAACAGTATAAAGAGAGACCAAAATCATCTCCTGCCTTCGACCTATCGGGCACACCCTTGTCCCTGCACAGAACACCCTCCCCTCAAATCTGCCAAACCGCATCCCTCCCACATCAAAGTTTTCCTCAAAATCTCCCTCCTTCCTGAGGCATTCCCTGACTAATCCCCATGTCATCCCATCAGTCACTCATAGGACTGAGTACATCTATTTATTTATTCCATTTTTTTAAAAAAATCTTTTGTTACCAGTTGCATCTATGCTTTTATTCTTCTTCCTATTTTATGTTACCTACCTATGATAATAAGTGCCAAGGTAGAGAGAAATGAATCAGATCAACCATAGGCCCTTCTGAGGCTCACAGATTGTGTCATGGGCAGACACCAATTGAGTGCATATTTGCATCTGTCTTCCCCATTAGATTGTAAACTCCCTGAAGGCAGGGCCTGTAACTTTTACATTCATTCTACACATCAAGCAAGGCTTGAAGGCTCTCCACCAGCTTTCTCCATCTTCCATGTTGTCTATCTTCACCTAATCGTTCCCGCTCTCTGTTCTCCAGCCTCTAACTCTTCTAATTCTGGCCCCGCCAATTGCCTTGTGATCTTGGACAAGGCACCGAATTTCTCGGTGCCTCGGTTTTCTTCACTGTAAAATGGTGATAAAAATCCCTATTTTCCCTCCTCCTTGAGCTGCGAGCTCCATACGAGGCAGAAGTTGTGTTCTGCCTGATTACCTTGTATCTATCCCAGCTCATAGTACAGTGATTGGCACGTAGTAACCTCCTCAAAAATACAACATTTATTATTACTATTTGTTCCTGCTATTCCCCCTCTGAAATGTCTTTTCCCACTAGAGCATAACCCATTCCATCTTTAACACCCTCCTAAATCTCCATGTCCTCCAGGAAGTCTTCCAGATTAATTCCCACGACCTCTAATCGTTTTAACCTGACAGTCATCCTTAACACTAAGGCTGTACATACATTCCTTTAGACGTTCAATTATTTATTCTGATACTTTATCCTAACATATTCAGCTGGCTGCCTATTTTAGCTTTGCTTTTCCTCCAACTTCCACAAATTGCAAATTTTCGTTCACCTTTCTGTCTCTCACAATAGACTGTAGGACCCCTGAGGATGGGGAATACAGGTGTTGCTTCTCTTATGCTCCCCCAAGCACTTAGCACAGTGGTTTGTATAAGTAAGCTTGTTATGGGCATGGAATGAATCTGCTAATTCTGTTGTATTATATTCTCCCAAGCACTTAGCATAATGCTCTGCACATAGTAAGCGCTCAATAAATACCATTGATTGATAAGTGCTAAATAAGGGTCACTGGTGAGCAGGGAGCTCATTTACAACTCAGTTATATTATACTCTCCCAAGTGCTTAGTATAGGTCTATGCGCATAGTAAATGCTCAATGAATACCATTAATTTGAGGCACCTCTATATCCCCTTGAGATTCAGACCTCTTGTCCAATTTCACCTCATTATTATCATTACAATAAGTATTATTATAATGGTATTTGTTAAGCATTTCCTCAGAACAGAAAGGGGCTCTCAGCAGAGAAAGAAAGAATACAAGGTTCTGACACGGGGGGGGGGGGGGGGGGGGGGGGGAAATGAGAGCCAGAAGGATCTCCACCACATAAGTAATCCAGCCTAGTGAATGTAGACAAGCTAAAAGATTCTGGACCAGTGAAGATCAGTGCTAACACGGCATAGTGGCCAGAAGCACGGGCCTGGAAGTCAGAAGGTCACGGGTTCCAATCCCTGCTCTGCCAATTGTGTGCTATGTGACTTGGGCAAGTCACGGATTGCCCTCCCTCCTCATATTCACCAAACTCTCTTCCCCTCTTCAAAGCCCTACTGAGAGCTCACCTCCTCCAGGATGCCTTCCCAGATTGAGCCCACCCCTTTCCCTCTGCTCCTCCTCCCCGCCCCATTGCCCCTACTCCCTCCCTCTGCTCTACCCCCTTCCCTGAACATTTATATTTATACAAACGTTCAGTTTAATAAATATTTCCTGATAACAACTCCTTGGAACTCTGCTACAGCTCCTCTCCATTTACAGTCCTATCCCCTAAATAATTCTGGGTGCTTCCTGGGCTCCCAGCAATCTTCTGTCCTGAGACGCCTCTTGCTCAACCTCAGCAGACAAATTTAGGCAGCAGAAACACTGACTCAGACCACTTACATGCAAGAACCTGCCCTGAAAACGTAGCAGCGTCTTGGTCATTTTATGTGGAAAGGGTTTTCGGTCATGCATTTGTCATTTTAACCCCACGTGCATAGATAGATATAAATGTATGAATGATATCTATAACAATAATATAATAATAATGGCATTGTTAAGCACCTATGTGCCAGGCACTGTAATAAGCGCTGGGGTAATAATAATAATGTTGGTATTTGTTAAGCGCTCACTATGTGCCGAGCACCGTTCTAAGCGCTGGGGGAGACATAGGGGAATCGGGTTGTCCCACGTGGGGCTCACAGTCTTAATCCCCATTTTACAGATGAGGTAACTGAGGCACCGAGAAGTGAAGTGACTTGCCCAAAGTCACACAGCTGACAAGTGGCCGAGCCGGCATTCGAACCCATGACCTCGGACTCCAAAGCCCGGGCTCTTTCCACTGAGCCACGCTGCTTCTTAGAAACAAGATAATTAGATTGGACGCAGTCCTTTGTCCCACATGGAGCTCACAGTCTTAATTCCTATTTTATAGATGTGATAACTGAGACAAGGAGAACTGAAGTGACTTGCCCTAGGTCACATGGCAGACAAGTGGCAGAACTGGGATTAGAACCCAGGTCCTTCTGACTCCCAGGTCAGTACTCTATCCACTAGGCCATGTTTTGAACTGGATAGACATCTGTTGTCTCAAGTACAGTCTGTTGTCTTCCATTTCAAAAGTGTGTTCCCAAGAGCCCAGAATAGTGCTTTGCACACAATAATAATAATAATAATAATAATAACATTTGCTAAGCACTGACTATGTTCCAGGCACTGTACCTAAGTGCTGGGGTGGATACAGGGGAAGCAGCGTGGCTCAGTGGAAAGAGCCTGGGCTTCGGAGTCAGAGGTCATGGGTTCCACTCCCGGCTCTGCCACTTGTCAGCTGTGTGTCTGTGGGCAAGTCACTTCACTTCTCTGTGCCTCAGGTACTTCATCTGTAAAATGGGGATTAACTGTGAGCCTCACGTGGGACAACCTGATTACCCTGTATCTCCCCCAGTGCTTAGAACAGTGCTCTGCACATAGTAAGCGCTTAACAAATACCAACATTATTATACAAGCTAATCAAGTCGGGCCCAGTCCCTGTTCCATGTGGGGTTCACAGTTTCACTCTCCATTTTACAGATGAGGTAACAGGCACAGAGAAGGGAAGTAACTTGCTCAACATCCTACAGCAGACAAGTGGCAGAGCCAGGATTAGAACCCATCACTTTCTGACTCCCAGGCCCATGCTCTATCCACTACGAGACATCGATACTATTCTGAAGTGATGGTGTGGGGTTTATGGTGCACAGGATGGGAGGGAGGAAATATGAATGAGCCTTATTAAATTATGTATGTGTGCTATCTTATGAATTTATTTTTGCTAGTTATTCCTTTGTACAACTACCATATAATCATAAAAATAGTAATTACTGGGGTATTTAAGTGTTTACTATGTGCCAGGCACTGTACTACTAATAATAAATAAATAAATATGGTATTTGTTAAGCGCTTACTATGTGCAGAGCATTGTTCTAAGCACTGGGGTAGATAGAGGGTAATCAGATTGTACCACGTGGGGCTCATATTTCTTAATCCCCATTTTTGCAGATGAGGTAACTGAGGCACAGAGAAGTTAAGTGACTTGCTCAAGGTCACACAGCAGACAAGTGGCGGAGCCGGAATTAGAACCCACAACCTCTGGCTCCCAAACCCAGACTCTTTCCATAAGCACGCACTGTACTAAGCACTGTGTCACCTAGTTGCGTAATCTAGTCTTTGTGTTTGTCTACCTGCTGTAGATGGAAAACTCTTTGATTGTAAAGGACAAGTCTTTGTCTTCTTTTGTAATTCCTCTCAGTGCTTTGATTTAATCAAAGCAGGAGCTCAGTACATTATTCTTAATGGTAATGATGATGATGAACTGAATTGGGAGGGGCAGAAGAACATTTGCGAAGAGACAATCGTGACTGAAAAAACTGATTTTAAAAGAAAAAGATTGAGAGTATTTGAAATGCTAAACTAGGATTACTAACAAATTTAAATTGAATGGCTGCCTTCATAAAGACGTTCGATATTGGCTGTGTACTACTGTACCTTTTTGGGAAACCATTTCACTACAGTGAATGAAATGAAATATTACACTGAAGTTCTAAGCAAAGTAACACAGTCTCTTTTTAAAATATAAGGCTTGAGCTACTTAACGTCGTCTATTTCAGGTGCAGAGAAAGCCCACTGAAAATATAGCACAGTATTGATGGTGACATCTTTTGATTAGAGTCTTTTAAGAGAAATCTATCCCATTTTGTCAACTGTTCCACTGAATTGACGTTCAACAGCACATGAATCAAGCAAGCACAAGAGCATCGGAACCCTAAATATTTTCACCTTGTAAACTTCCGGCAACTGAGGAGTATTACCGTAAGAGGTAGGTACGGTTGCACTCTTCCTTCCAGTTACCCAACCCCCACATCCTTTATCTCTAGAGGCAAATTAAGAAGTCCTGCAAATTATTCACGTTTGCTTGGCAGAATTTTGGCTAATGGGATCTCTAGTCATTCCTTATGCATTTCACTTCTGTGTGCAACAATGCACTGTTTGTTCATTTTTCTCCCCTTGGTATGTCGCATAGGAAAATTGGATGCAGTGGTTACTGTGACTTGCGAAAACAGTTTGAATAAATTTCTCTGCACTATAATAGTAGGATCAAGAGAAAATCATTGATTCAGTTTTCAACTCGGTGAGCAGGATGATGATGGGGTTTTTTTGGTGTTTACTGTGGGTCAAACAGTGCTGAGGGCTAGGGTAGATACATGCTAATCAGATTAGGCACAGTTTTCCCACACAAGCTCATAATCTAAGAGAGAGGGAGGGTGTGTATTTTATCCGGAATTTACAGATGAGGAAACTGAAATACCCCCTTCTTCCTCAGCAACTCTTCCCTAGGCATCTTCCCTTCTAGACTGTAAGCTTGTGGTAGGCAATTTGTTTATTGTTATACACTCCTAAGCGCTTAGTACAGGGCTCTGCACACAGTAAGTGCTCAGTAAATACAAATGACTGATTAGACCTGCTGGGGCTCTGAAGCCATCTGCAGAGCTGGAGTGGGTACAATGCTGAAACACAAAAACAGCAAGCAGACAAGCCTGATAATAATAACATGTGGCAATTTAGAGATGCGGCAGCTCCTTTGGCACACAGTTTGAGTGTAGCCTTTGTGACACAAGAAAGAAAAGCAGAGATCCAAGTAGTGACCTCTTCTGAACATCGTTTTAGCAAGACCAAGAGAGACTCATTAGGTAGGAGGAAAGGACTGTCGCACTCTGGTCTTTAGAGAGCAATACCATCCGCAGGTGCCGACAGTCAAAGTGACCGAAGCGAGTAAAATGGGAAAATGATATGGATTTAGAATATAGCCACAGACATAGTTTCTGACTTCTGGTTCCATCAATGCCTGCAATGGGTCATTCTTAACACTACGGGCATATACCACATTGTTGTATTTGTCCAAGTCCTTGGTACAGTGCTCTGCACACAGTAAGCGCTAAGTAAGTATGATTGAATGAATGAATCCCAGTTCCAGACATCCCATGGTCCATACCACTTAACCACTGTGGTTTATGAGCCCACCCCAGGTTAGAGTCTCTCCGTGGCACCTACAACCTGGGGATTCAGCTCTTATTGTTGGACATCTCAGTGATGATAATGATGGTATTTGTTAAGCACTTACTATGTTCCAGGTAACATACTAAGTGCTGGGGTAAGTACAAGATAATTAGGTTGGACTGTCCCTGTCTCACGTAGGGCTCACAGTCTTAAACCCCGATTTACAGATGTGGTAACTGAGGCACAGAAAAGTTAAATGACTTTTTTACCACAACCCAGACCACACACTTCACTCCTCTATCGCTAACCTCACCGTACCTCAAACTCGTCTATCTCACCGCCGACCCCTCGCTCACATCCTCCTTCTGGCCTGGAATGCCCTCCGTCCTCAAATCCGACAATTACTCTCCCCTCCTTCAAAGGCTTATTGAAGGCACATCTCCTCCAAGAAGCCTTCCCTGACTAAGCCCCTTTTTGCTCTTCTCCCACTACCTTTTGCGTTACCCAGACTTGCTCCTTTTATTCATCCCCCCTCCCAGCCCCATGGCACTTATGTTCATGTCTGTGATACATGTATAATTTATTTATATTAATATCTGTCTCCCCTTCTGGACTTTAAGCTCGCTGTGGTCAGGGAATTGTCTGTTGATTATTATATTGTACTGTCCCAAGAGTTTAGGACCGTGCTCTGCACACAGTAAGCGCTCAATAAATGTAATTTAAAGAATGAATATAAAAGTACACGTAGCACATAAGGGAACTTCATAATATTTCAGTGGTTTTGGAACCAGTTCCAAATGATAACATGTGAATGTATGGAAAAACACATTCCACAATCCAGCCACGTTTTAAGGCATGCGATATGATTGTACCATGGGGTTTGCTTATATCTGGAAAGACATGTTCCAAACTGTAAGGACCCGGCATAGCATGACCTGCTATCATTAAAGCAACTTTCATGGCATGCCACCTTCACCGTGAGGGACATATGCTTAGAATGCACGATATTAGGTGGAGCTAACACAGGGAAACCAGAAACAGGGTAGACAGAATTGAAACCTCACAGGAAGGCGACTAGCCATGGCAGTTGGGAGCCTGAAGCAGACAGATCATCCCGGTATACGGCAATTAGAAATATGGCGACTCTCTTATTAAAGTGGCTTCGAGAAGCTTGTGGTCAAAAGAAATAGGAACAAAAAATAGATCCAGGAGCTCTGGGTATAAATGCAGCAGTGCAGTAAAGGACAATCTTTGTGTATTCATGAAGATGGAATTTTCCATTCTCTTCATTCGTAACAGTTACACTGCTGCGCACTGAAAAATCTCAGCCAGAAGTGTCGCCTTAGACTGACAGCTACACGTAACATGCTGCATATGCGTATAACTATAATGTTAGGTGTGTTTGTACTTATAGAAAAAAGATACATAGAATTCCTGGACTTCAGTCCTAATCCTATATGAAGACTCAGAATTTCAAGCATGAAAGATTCTGTAGGCCTCTTTTGGTGGCATATTCTTAAAGGATATGTGCAGAAGTGAGTAGAAAGATTAGGCATTGGTTTCCTATTTAATCATTTATGTTTGGGCATAGGAGATGGAAACCTACAGATCTTTCCAGCCAGCCTTGATTAACTTAAGATTTGTCTGTAAAATACTCTTATTATTTCACTGTACAACTTACTTTGCACTGTAAAATAAAACATGATTTTCCTTAAACAGAGAAGAATATTGCTTCTCCATCACCACCCAACAGTCATCATAGTTCCGCTTGTTTGACAGGAATTTTCATTTGATTTTTTTCTGATTCAGACAGATCGGTATACGGCAAGATTCAATTTTTCCAACAGGTTCCTTGCATAAGGCTGGAACAATTTTTCTATCTTATCATAGGTCCATAGCCACATGTATTATTACACTGTATATGCAATTTATATATGAATTTGTTGGGCAGAGTCTGGGCAAGGGAAAATAAAACTCTAAATGGGTGATTTCAGGCCCATACTTTCCTCAGAAAGCAATATGGGGAGGGACATCAGTCGCTTAGTGCTTTCGCATTATGATCTAGTGACCCTGAAAATAGGGTCAGTAGGAGGTCTCACTACTAACTGGAAAACTAATCAATACAATTCTACCGAAGGACTGGGGTTTCAAATAACAAAACAGCTCTCCCTTCCTCCTGAGCCCTTCTCTTCCAAGCACCGTACCCCCAAAAATCTAATTCTAGGCCTTTTGAAGGCATGTTTTAGGAATTAGACAGAAAGCCTCAAAGTCACCCCAAATCTGTTATAAGTTTAGAGCCAAAAGAAGAATCTGGATCCTGTAATGTTGTCTCCCCACAATCCTCTCTTTCAGGAACAATGAAATGCTTTTCATGATGTAATTATATGAGTTGTCCACAGCAAGAACTGCAAAATGCTTCGGAGAGCAAGGAAGCAATGTCTTTCTGAAGTAAAAGGGTTAAATAAATACACGGGGAGAAACCCACTCTAAAAGGCAATTCTATCTTTGACATTAAGGACCCAACCCAGCCATTCTGAACAAGACCTGGCTAAGGGAAGATATGCCAGTTTAGACTGATGTTAAATTTGATTCAGATCAGGTACAGTTTTCCTAAGGAGAGCAACATAAAGGGTAAAAGGTCATTGGCGACTAATTTTCTGAAAACTGGCAGTTTGTGTAAGTAATAGAACATTTATTGCCTTTCACTGCCGTCCTGGCAATGAGCTAGAAAATCCATAAGAATTCCCAGCCCCGGCCTTTATTAAGGCCTATCCCTGGATTAGTTTAATGTTCAATTTAAAGTCACTGCCTGCCAATACTTTGCTTACTTTCCTTAAGTAGGGCCATTTTTTTCCATCTTTATTTCTAATCGAGTTATCTAAAAAGGAGGCCGGGGGTGGGGGTGTTCATTTTGTCGTGTGGGTTGCGCTTTGCCATGCAAGTGCGTGTTTATTTCTTAACACAGTAATACGGTCTTCACCACCTTCTCACTACTTCAACTGGAGCCTTCTTTCCCAATCAATTTCCGGGATGGTTAAGGTCAGGCTTCACATGAGTGAAACAATGCAGGGGCAGGAGCGGCCAAACAGAAGTAGGGGCGGTCACGATTGAGTCTCATGGCGGGAAGAAAGGTGGGAGAATCCCGAGGTTCCAGAGAAGTGATTGCAAGGCAGAAGTCCTGACCCTGATCTGCAAATGGACAAGGGAGTCCAGACCGTGATCGATGCTGGCACGTCAACCATCATCATGTGACTTGCTCTTACAGTACATAGAGAATGGCCACAGGAGCTCAAATTCACCTTTTCAACTGAGTCCTGGGTAGGACCCAGGGTAGCAATGACAGTAGTGGTGATGGTATATTTTGGGCACCTACTAAGTGCAATGTACTGCAATATGCACTCGAGAGATTCAGCAGAAGCACCAGGTAGGTTCTCTGCCCACAAGAAGCTCGCTTGCATTAATACTCTAATCAGAAACAGCATGGCCTAAGTGGACAGAGGTCGGGCCTGGGAATCAGAAGGACCTGGGTTCTAATGCCAGCTCTGCCACTTGTCTGCTGTGTGACCTCGGGCAAGTCACTTCGCTTCTCTGGGCTTCAGTTTCCTCATCTGTAAAATGGGGATGGAATGTTGCCAATTTGTACATTCCAAGTGCTTAGTACAGTGTTCTGCACAGAGGAAGCGCTCAATAAATACTAATGAATGAATGAGTGACAGCCTGATTATCTTGTATCTAGACCAGTGCTTAGAACAGTGCCTGGCACACAGTAAGTGCTTAATAAATACCATTAAAAAAAAAGGTATGTGGAAGAAAGCTAGTCTGCAAAGAGTAGCAACAACAATTATAATAATAGTAGGTGCTATTTATTAAGCACATACTATGATGACCACTCTGTTAAGTGGTGGGGAAAGGACAAGGTAATAAGATCAGGCACAGTCCATTTTAATGGGGCTCAGAGGGATTTTATAAATCAGGTATTTTATCCTTGTTTTATCAATGCAGAAACGGAAGCAAAGACAGGTTAAGTGACTTGTCCGTGGTCACAAGGCAGACAAGTGGCAGAGTCAGGACTAGAACCCAGGTCCTTCGGACTCCCAGGCCTGTGCTCTAAACACCAGTCCAAACTGCTTTCAATCATGGGACTGCCATGGCTGGCAAAAGCAAGAGTATGGATTTGTGAGTGGAATCTCCCCATTGCTTGCCTTCCCACTAAACAGCCCCAGTCATTTCCCCACTTTGCTATGGCTAAATACTTGATTGACTGACAGATAAGGTCTGAAGGAGGATTTAAGATGTCAGTGCTGCACAGTAGTCCTAGAATTCCCCAAGGTGTAAATCCTTTGACCACTGTTTCAAGATACTGCTGCAGCCCTTCCAGGTATTTACACCATGGTGACTGATGACTTAGGGAGTCTTTGAACCCTTTATAACTAGTTAATAATACTATTACTAATAAAGCTTGGGTATTTGCTAAGTGCTTACTATGTAGCAAGCACTGTACAAACCACTGGACTGGATGAAATGAGCAGACTGGACACAGCTCCTGTCTCACAATGGGCTCACAGTCTACATGGGAGGGAGAATAGATATCTTTCCTAATTTTGACATCTGAGGAAACTGAGGCACAGAGGTGGTCACACAGCAGGCAAAGCCAGGGTTAGAACTCAGGGAAGCAGCACGGCTTAATGGATAGAGCACAGGCCTGATGGTCAGAAAGCCCTGGATTCTGATTCCAGCTCTGCCATGTGTCTTCTGTGTAACCTTGGGCAAGTCACTTAAATTCTCTGTGCCTCAGTTCCTCATCTGTAAAATAGGGATTAAAACTGTGAGCCCCATGTGGGACATGGACTGTGTCCAACCTGATTACCTTGTATCTACCCCAGTGCTAAGAATAGTTCCTGGCACACAGTAAGTGCTTAACAAATACCATTATAAACCCCCCCCCAAAACAGTCTCCTGATTCCCAGCCCAGTGGTCTGTCTTCCCACTGCTTCATATGGTCCAGATGAGTGGAGGATAATAACAATGATAACAAGAATTATTGTGATAGTAATAATGATAATGCTATTTAAGTGCTTACTGTATGCCAAGAACTTGACTAAGCTCTGGAGTAGATCCAGGATAACCAGTTTCCACAGGGAACTCTCTAAGTAGGAGGGAGAACAACTATTGAAACCCCATTTTGCCAATGAGGGAACTGAGGCCCAAGGTCATAAAGCAGGTTTGTTTGTTTTTTTAAATTTTGTTAATGGTATTTCTGAACCACTTACTATGTCTCAGGCACTGTTCTAAGATCTTGGGTAGATACAAGCTAATCAAGTCAGACACAGTCCTTGTCCCACATGGGGATCACAGTCTTAACCCCCAGTTTACAGATGAGGTAACTCAGGCACAGAGAAGTGAACTGATTTGCCTTAGGCCACACAGCAGACAGGTGGCGGAGCGGGGATTAGAACCCAGGTCCTCCTGGCTCTCAAGCCCGTGCTTTATCCACTAGACCATGTGGATCCAGGGTGACTGGCTAAACCTCATGACTCCATTCTTTCCCTTCAGGGCATCCACAGCCCAGACTCTCCAAAGGAAGTACATAGGAAAGTTTTTCCTGCTTAAGAGGTGCCTGCTACTGCCTGAGCCCTTGATAGTTCTCAGTAGGAACAGATCTATTTTTCCTGGCCCCGGGATGTCTTTTACCTTTCCTACAAGCTTGACCGTCCACCAGACCTGACTCCCACTGTGCTGGGAGCTGCCTTTGGCTGCCAGTTTTATAACCAATAAAAGGAATAGAAGGAGACTGACTTGTGTGTCATATCTTCATGAACCTCTGGCGTTCCCTTGACATATCACTTTCACTGCTCGCCTCCTCCAGTGAGAATGTGCCAAATCTGAATCTCGGGAGTGTTAGCTGGGCTGCAGCTTCCATTTGTGTTAGCAACGCAGTAAGTTGGGTCTGGCACCAGAATTGCTCTGGGTTTGATGATTTCTGTGAACAAAAGAGAGGGAGAGAGAGACATGGAACAGCATAAGTCTTCAGGCAAACCATTTCCTTCTGACCTGACAGCTGGCAGTGATTGAGACTTGCAATTGAATTTGTTTTGGAATCAAACCATTTTAAATCTTTCCAGCATAAAAATTAGAAGGGGAAGTAAAAGCATTTGAGAAAATATTTATTGCCCATCCCATTCCGACGCTGCATCGCAAGCAGATTCCGTCCCCGTAGTTATTGCTTCTCTGAAACGTCTTCCTATGCAAGCTCATCAGACCTTTCCCATTTTCTTTTTATACTTCCAAGTAGACTAGACCGTCGGCTTTTCTTTATAATAATTCATGACTTTTTTATTTCTCGGGTGAGAAATTCATCTGCCATTTGTTTTAAAAAATGCTTAAAGATGGTTTGAGGTAGTTGCCTCAGGACTCCCTCTTAGTGCAGTGTTCCAAAGAAAGCGTGATGCTACAGTCCGAATGAAACAGTTCTGTGTGGCTTACACAGCCCTACTATCTTTATGGAAGGGGTAAGCAGGAGGTTTCAGGGAAAAAACACGGGACTGCAAATCAGAGGACCTGGGTTCTAATCTCAGTCCTGCTACTTCTCTGCTATGTGACCTCAGGCAAGTCATTTCACTCTCTGTGCCTTGGTTTCCTAAATTGTAAAAGGGGGATTAAAAACCTTTTCTCCCTCCTACTTAGACTATGAGCCCCATGTGGGATAGGCACTATATCCAACATGATCAACTTGCATCTACTCTAGCTCTTAGAACAGAGCTTAATGCCTAGTAAGCGCTTAACAGATGCCATTAAAACAAAGTTGCACCAGTTCTTCCCCATTTCTGACGACAGAGCCACAAGGGGAAAATTCGGCTGAAAAGAAACAGAAATCTGAGATGGAAAAGCTCTTTCCCACACCTCTCTCTTCTCGTAATCAAGAACTCCCAGAATAATGGAAATATAACAAACCTTTGGAACTCCCCTTCCTTCCTCTCACCAATCAGTGGCATTTTGAGTGTCTACTGTGTGCAGAGCATTGTACTGTGCTGGGGAAAGTACACTACAACAGAGGTGTTAGACACATTCCCTGCCCACAACGAGGTTAGAGTCTAAAACCATCATTGTTCTGACTCGCAAAACGAGGAAGTAGACAATGAATCTAGGCAGTCATTATTAATTATGAGTAATAATAGTTATAATCATCATCATCATAACAATAATTGTGATACTTGTAGATTGTAAGCTCCCTGTGGAGGGGATCATGACTTCCAACTCTTATTTCATTGTACTTTCCCAAACACTTAATACAATGCTCTGCACACAGTAAGTGCTCAATAAATTCTATTGATTGATTTGGTAAGCCATTACTATATGACAAGCACTGTGCTAAGCACCAGATAATTGGCCTAAGGTGTAGAAATAACTGGTATTTAATCTCCATTTTACGGAAGAGGAAACAGGTACAGAGAAGTCCAGTCACCTGTCCCAGATGGAAGGGGATTAGAACCCAGGTTTCCCGACACCCAAGGCTATGCTCTTTCAACTAGGCCACGCTGCTTCTTCTGAAACATGGAACGGGGCAGGGAGGAGAAATGACGATGACTCTGAGTGGGAAATTCTTAGAAACCTGCAAGTTTTTTTTTTTTTTGCCATTAATGGGAGTCTCATCTTCATGTTCAGGCTTGCAGTTGATAACATACTGCTTTGCTAAGTCAAAATACCTCAGAACTCGTCAATAGCTCTGAAGTTTCTCTTAGAGTTCCTTTTGCAGCACCCTGCCACTTCAGTTCAGCCTCCCATTCAACGAGAAATGGAGAAAGTCATTTGTTGCTCTACTTCCCTAATAAACCACCATGTCGTAGGCTAAGGGGCTGCAGAAAATTACTTAAGGCACTTTCCCCACTCCAGGAGCTGGAAAGTTGCCTATTCGTTGCCCTTTTCCCATAAGAGCCTGCAGTATTGGAGACCACCCAGCTTGTCATATGAACCCCAGGCACTGGGCAGTTCCAGACTCACCCCTACAATCTCATGGAAAGATCTTAATTTGTTCTGTTCCAAATTTTTGGACAAAACAAAAAGTATGATTGACTTATCACCCTATTGATCCCTATACATATTTTCACATGAAAAAAAACACCCCACAAAATGATGTGAAATCTATCTGCTTGAAGACTGGTTAAAATTAAAATAATTATTGCTACATGTGGAGCTGTCGAATGTGTTTTATATGCATTTGCTGGATGTTTAGTATAGATGGACCACAATTCCAAAGACAATGGGCTGTTGAAAGTGAAGTAATCCCCCTCTTTGCCCAAATAATGCTTTTATCAGGAGAAAAAGATTCAAACTTTAAAGAAAGGAGATGTAGAGAATAATGGGAACTCTCTGATTGCACTATTTCCATAAATCCTTCTGACCCCTTTACTTAGGAAACTGTTATATTCAAGGATTAGTATAGCGCAGTGGGTAGAGCACAGGCCTGGAAGTTAGAAGGTCATGGGTTCTAATCCCAGCTTCGCCAACTGTCTGCTGTGGGACCTTCGGCAAGTCCTTTCGGTTCTCTGTGCCTCAGTTATCTCTTCTGTAGAATGGGGATTGAGACTGTGAGCTCATGTGGGACTGATTAGACTGCATCCAACCCAGCTCTTATTACAGTGTCTAGCATACAGCGAGCGCTTAATAAATGCCACAATCATCATTGGTAACCCTGCCTGGACTAACACTATATGAATATGACATTTTATTCATTATGGGTTTCTCCTTGTCATTAGTGTTGCCTTAACAAGGGGTCTGAATTATAAGCAAAAACTCTATAATATGTGAGTTTAATTCACTACTCTTGTGATCACTACAGATTTTAAACAGTTTCTAGTTGGATAAACATTTCACGATAGGTATTTTTGACTTGATAGTCTATGCTAAGTAGGCAGTTGAAAATACTTCTATAAATCCAATCATCCAAACAAGAGCTATCTATTATAATATGAGGTGATAGGCAATCAGTAACTCCACTCCATGTCTAAGGAGTTTCTGACCACGTACAATCAATCAATAGCATTTACTGAGCCCTTACTGTACGCAGTGCACTTGGGAAACTACAATGCAACAGCGTTAGTAGACACATTTTCCCTGCCCACAAAGAGCTTACAGTCTAGAGAGTGAGACAGACGTTAAAGGAAATTAAAGAAAGATTTATCAAAAACATTTTTCTGCTAAAATGAAAGTGTAATTTTGGGGGGTATCGTTCTCCATTTTGTCACAATATAGGAACAACTCTGTAGAAGGCAGAGTTTATTTAAAATTCATATTAAGATCAGGCATGAAAGTGGATGGTCAGAATGATAATAATGATTTTTAATAATATATATTATCATTCTGACCATCCACTTTCATGCCTGACTTTAACCTGACTCATAGAAAGCCTTAACAAATGCCGTAATTATTATCATGACATTTGTTAAGTCCTAACTATGTGTCAAGCAGAATTCTAAGTTCTGGGGTAGATACAACTTCATCAGTTTGGACACAATCCCTGTCCCACATGGGGTCACAGTCCAAGTAGGGCGGAAGAACAGATACTGAAACCCCATTTTACAGATGAAGAAACAGACACATAGAGGTTGAGTGATTTGCCAGCATCAGAATCCATGACTTCTGACTCCGAAAGCCCGTACTCTTGCTCTATTAGACCACACTGCTCTGTGCACTGCTTGTGAATTAAGTGGCTGAAGAGTTACTTTCCTGTTAATCAGATTAATGTTGTAAGGATTATGGCCGGCATAAAGCTACTATTATGGGAGAAAGCCTGTTTCTTGACTTCCCAGAAAATAAATAGCAAGAGGAGCCCTGTTACCTTTCTGCTGTGTGAGCATGGGCAAGTCAATGAACTTTTCTGTGCCTAAGTTTCCTCATTCGTAAAATGGCGATTCAGAACCTGTCGTCCCTCTTACTTTTTTTTAAAATAGTGTGTGTTAAGTGCTTACTATGTGCCAGGCACTATACTAAGCACTGGGGTAGATAAAAGCCAATCCGATTGGACACAATCCCTGTCCCGCATGGGGCTCAGGGTCTTAATCCCCATGTTAAAGATGAGGTAACTGAGGCACAGAGAAGTTAAGTGACATGCCCAAGGTCACAAAGCAGACAAGTGTTGGAGGCCGAATTCAAACCCAGGTCCACCTGACTCCCAGGCCCCTGCTCTATCCACTAGGCCTCGCTGGTTTCCCCGACTCATCCATTACTCTTCCTCTGCTTTACGGAGCAGAGAAATTCGAATGGCTACCGATCATACGCAGCAGAATTGGAGGAGGATCGGCCAGTGGGCTTCTTTGTCAATGTCAGCATACGCTTGCTTCTTGTGAGTTGTGCATGTGGGGCGCTCATTTTGGAAAGGTGTATCTCGAACATCATCTTCCCAATGTCCCAAGGGATAGTCTTTTATTGGTAGGAGGTGCATGACTGGAGTCGTACATCCCTGGGGATGGCAGCGGGGGCCAGGGCTGCAGCCCCTAAGACCCCAGCATCGATCCAACTGTGAAGCCAGAAACAGCGTCCCACTGCCATTGGATCCCCCTTCTCTAGCTGGTCTCCTGCCACTGTACTCAGTTCCCGGAAGGCTCGGGAATTATAAATCCCAGAAACGCTCTACACATAAAGAATCCTCCCCATGCCCCCGCCCCCCACCACACACTTAGATGGGAAGAGAGACCTATAGCACAGAATCTAGGCCACAGAATCCTAGTGCTGTATCTTGTCCTGGCCGTTGGATTCTGAGCTCTCTAGAGAAATGTGTGTGCAGGAAATAGAGGTCAAAACGAACATAATTGCAAATCCCTCCGCTCCCTCCCCCTTTCCCTCTGCTCCTCCCCACTCTCCCTTCCCCTCCGCACTGTGCTCATTTGTATATATTTTTATTACTCTATTTATTTTGTTAATGAGGCGTACATCCCCTCGATTCTATTTATCGTGATTATGTTGTCTTGTTTTTGTCCGTCTGTCTCCCCCGATTAGACTGTAAGCTCATCATTGGGCAGGGATTGTCTCTATCTGTTGCCGAATTGTACATTCCAAGCGCTTAGTAAAGTGCTCTGCACATAGTAAGTGCTCAATAAATACTATTGAGTGAATGAACATCAACAGCAGCCCACCAAAGAGAATCTTGATGTGTTCTCAGCGATGAAGGGCATGTCGGTCTTTGAGGCATGATATTTCAGACACACCCATACACATGAATTAAGTTCCCCATTGGTAGCATCATCTCCAACCATTAAAAGAACCCTATATATCTTTATAATTATTAGCTGTCCTCTTCTGCAGTTCTGAGTTTTTACTTGGCTAGCCTGAAGAGAACTAGGATACAAAAAGTCAGCTGTTTTTATGATTTACAAAATGTTCACCATTTTTCAAACATTTTGGATCAACAAGGTCCAATATATATTTTGTAAGATGCTTTCCCTTGAATTTAACCTCATGTGTTTCCAAGAAAATTTAATTCTTGTCTTACCAGCTCTTATGCTTAAATCATAAAAATGTTTGGTAAGACATTTTATGGTCAACAAACCTTTGGAGATTTTTGTGAGACTGAGGTTTTTTTCTATTGAAATAGTAAATCATATTTTTTCCAGTCGTGAAATGAAATCTGAGCCCCATCACGGCTCAGGTTCAAAACTTAAAAGCCACAAGGCTCAATTTGACTGAAACGTGGAAAAATATTTTCTTCTTTTCCTGGAAAATATTTGCAAGATAGGTGTTCTTAGAGTGCTCCTAACCTGAGCCAAAATCAGAATATATAAAATGTGGACATACTTCACACTGAGAAACCTTTACCTACTATTGCACTCTCATTTTGTGGGCTTGAAGAAAATAATCCTTTGGTATTTTGTCTGTATTTTTATTCATTTTTGCAGTACTAGTAGTAGTAATATTAAGCACTTACTGTTCATTTTTTTAATCTCTCCTTTCTCTGCTCAGAATTTAAACATTCATCAATTCCCGAAGTTCAAATTGAAGCAGCGTGGCCAAGGGTCTTGGGGTCAGCAGACCTCTATTCTAATCCTGGCTCCTCCACATGTCTGCTGTGTGACTTTGGACAAGTCACCTAACTTCTCTGTGCCTCAGTTACCTCATCTCTAAAATGGGGATTAAGACTGTGAGTCCCATAAGACATGGAATGTGTCCAACCTGGTATTTACCCCAGTGCCTAGTACAGTATCTGGCACATAGTAAGCACTTAATAAATACCATACAAGGAAAAGCTTTGATCCATTGCTCATTCCTTCAATCAGCATCTACTGATTACTTTGTGCAATATTGTACAGTACTAAGTGCTTCAGCGCTTAGAACAGTGCTTGACACATAGTAAGCCCTTAAATACCATCATTTTTAAGTGCTTGGGTGAGTTCGGTAGAAATTAGCGTACATATGATCCCTGCCCTCAAGGTGTTTACAGTCTAGAGAGAGTGGTGTAGGGAGAGGTAGTCATCTAAATGAATTAAAGAAGGGAGGAAGTAAGAATATTAAGCACATCAGCGCTTTGGAGTAGGGGAATATGTGGCCAATCGGGTTTGTGAGTAATTAGGTGTTTAGGGGGGGTGTCTGGGATGAAGTGGCAGTTGGGGAATATAAAATGGAGAGATTACAAATTAATCAGGGTGGACCTCTGGAAGAGATGTAATTGCAGCAGGGCTTAAAAAATGGGGAGAGAGGTACTCTGTCAGATAAGAAGGTAGGTCCAGGCAGTTAGGATGTTGTAAGTAATAAGTAAGCTATGGGAGAGACAAGAATGAAGCCCAGTGATTAGATCAACTTGAGTGGAATAACAACTTTGGTATTTTCATTCATTCATTCATTCAATAGTATTTATTGAGCACTTACTATGTGCAGAGAGCACTGTACTAAGCGCTTGGAATGTACAAATCGGTAACAGATAGAGACAGTCCCTGCCCTTTGACGGGCTTACGGTCTAATTGGGGGAGACTATGTGCCAAGCACTGTCCTAAGTTCCCGGGCTGGGATACAAGCAAATTGGGTTGGACACATTCCCTGTCCCACATGGGGCTCTCAGTCTCAATCCCTAATTAGAGATGAGGTAACTGAGGCACAGGGAAGTGAAGTGACTTGCCCAAGGTCACACAGCAGAGAAGCGGCAGAGCCAGGATTAGAACCCCTTCTGACTCCCAGGCCCCTGCTCTAGCCACTACACCACGCTGCTGTGTTAGCTGAGGTGGAGCAAGAGAAGAGACTGGATGAGAGAGAGAGATGATGATGAGTGCTTTATAAACAACAGTCAGGATTTTGCTTGATGTGGAGAGGACTGGCCAACCATTAGAGGCTTGTGAGATACAGGGAGACATATGCAAAATGATCTTTTAGAAAAATGATCGGGGTAGAGAGAGAACTATGGATTGGAAAAGGGAGAAGCTGGAATCAGGAAGATCAGCAAAGAGGATGATGCAGTAGTCAAGCTAACAAATGTCTGGACCAATATGGTGAGCTTTTGGATAGAAAGGAAGGGGTAGGTTCCTGAAAATGCTGTGGAAGAAAAACTGACAGGATTTAACAATCGTCTAAATATGGGGATTGAAAGGGAAGAGGGAGTCAAAGATCACAGCAAGGTCGCTGGCTTGAGAGACAGGGTGGATGGGACGTTGTCAAATGCAATGGGAACGTTAGGAGGAAGACGAGAGAAGATGCGACGAAAGATGACAAGTTCAATTTTGGACATTTTGAGCTTGAGGTGCCCGTGGGGTATTTCTGTACAGATGTCTTGGAGGCTGGAGAAAATATGAGATTGCAGGGAAGGAGAGAGATAGATTTAAAAGTGATCCACATAGAGCTTCCCAAGAGAGTGAGTATAAATTAAGATGAGAAGGAGGACAGTTGGACAGTACAGAGGGAGCCAAGAAGGGCTTTCTTTTTGAGGACAGCAAAGATAAAAATGTGCTTGAAAATGGAGGGGAAGGAGTCATGGAGTAACTGGTTGAAGAAGTAGTCATATAGGGAAAAAGAGAGGGCACAAGTGTGTAGGAAATAGGGAGGGATTCAGAGGGGCAAATGGAGGAGGGAGATTTTGAAAGTAGGCAGCAGATCAATCTCATTAGGTTACCAAGGATGAGACTGTGGATGCCAAGATGGGAGGAAGTTGGGGAGGTGACAGATTTGAGGAGCTCATGTCTGATATCGACGGTTTTGTCAACAAAGTAGTTGGCAGTCATCGAAGGTGAGAGGTGAGGAGAAGGGCCACTGGAGGTTTTACGAAAGTTCAAGGACTGGAAGAGTTGGCAGGGTAAGGGAAATGGAAGTCAGGGAATGGGGAGAAGTAATGAAACAGAATTTGCTGTGCATGCATTCTTCACTTTTTAGGCAGACATTCTTTAGCTTGAATTACCAAGAGAATTAAGGGCAAAGTGAATTTTTTGAGTGAATTTGGACATAGAAAGCCTGCTTCCCATTCTTTATTGCTACCACCCTGCTTTCCTCTGTTTTATTTCTCAGGAATGGAATCATACTGGGCAATAGTCTGTCTAGATCGCAGAGATCAGAGAAGACATTGTTACATCACTATCACAAGATCATCATCACTGACCAAGATGCTGTCATCCAGCGGTAGTTCCATTACTGCTTCCCATTTCACTGGAAAAAGATCACTATACAAAAGCCCCTAAATTTAGTACACCATTTTTTTCTTATTAATAGTAAGAGAAACATTTGCTTGAAATCAAAAATGCACAAGGTTCTGGAGAAAAAAATGGAATTAGGTGAGACCAGCGGTTTTACAACCTTTTGTACTCTACAGCCCTTTTGCTATGTTAGTTCAGATGTGGTTTCATAAAATAATAGAAGAGAAAACGAGATTGGTTTTCCTTCTCTTTGGGCCTCTGGAATTTTGAGAGAATGCTGCCAACTAATATGTGGGTTATAAAGTTCTGCTTATTTACTCTTAGATGGAACACTATTACTACTGAAATTTTTAAGTACAGCTTTGAGGGAAATAAAGTTTTCACTGACATAATGTGAAAAATATTGGAGCAAGATTACACAGAATCTCTGACTCATGAAAATACTCTGTGCCTCACTGTAAACCATATACATTCTGTGGGCCCAAAGTTCTCGTGGGAGTTAAGGGAAGCAGAGGATGCAGAGATCCATACAAGGTTCTTGAATGTTAGGTTTGCTTTGGGATCTCTGATTTAACTCACAGATGTGTAAAATAGCTTGTAGCCAGATCAGAGAACAGCAATTTAACCCAGTTGGTGCCGGCTTTAAATTAGACTCAAACCTTCCCTCTGGATCTGTCCTTTTCAGATGGTTCAGTGACCTTTTGGTTTGGTCCTCTGGGTGGCCTCTTATTTTGGTCCAGTTGTATTCTGATGAGGGGCTTCTCCCCACTTCATAACCAGAAACTGTGACCGTCTAGTGATCTGTCCTAGTGTTTTCAGACTCTAAAATTCAGAAAATCAGACTTTTGAAGATCTGTTGAGTAGGTCTGGAAAGCTCACAGAACCCTCAGGGCACATGCAGTTTCACAAACAACCCTCAGATCTCTTTTAACTCTAGCCATTCCTAAATCTGGTATAATTTCAAAATAAACTCTGGGGACTCTCTCTTCCTTTGTCATTTAATGAAAGGAAATCAATTTAGTTTTGTTGGGTAACCTTGGGCAAGTCACATCTTCTCTGTGCCTCAGTTTCCTCATCTGTCAAATGGGGATTCATTACCTGTTCACCCTCCTGCTGAGACTGCAGACCCTGTGTGATATTGGGGCTGCCTCTGATCAAGCCCTTAGTACAGGGCTTGGCATATAGTAAACTCTCAATAAATATGATTAAATGAATGAATCTGATGATCTTGTATCACTTACTGCAGTGCTTGGCACATAGTGCTTCACGAATACCACAATTATTAGTATTATTATTTTTATAATTCCTCTCCTACAGCCAACCAAGGATTTAAATGTGTGTTCTTCCTTCAGGAGATGACTCTTTTCTTCAAGTGATCGTATTTATTATCAATCGTATTTATTGCACGCTTACTGAGTGCAGAGCACGGTACTGAACACTCGGGAGGGTACGACACAACAATATAGTAGACATTTTCGTGACCTTTCCCACATGTGGGATACCCAGGATAGATGGGCAGAATAAAGGCTTTAAAGAGGCTATGAAGAGGGCAGTGTGACTATTTGAGGCAAGGCCTTTAGCCATTAAAATGGGATAACTCAAGACAGTTGCACCCAGAAGATTGGAATAAAAAGAGGGAGACAAAAATGGCATCAGGGTCTTTGCAAAGTAATTGTATCAACCCAGTAAAGGGATACTCTTTGTATATACCTAATGAGGAAGGGACAGCCTATCACGTATTTTACCAGACTTATCCACCCACACTGATGAAATTAAGGGCAAAGTGAATTTTTTGAGCGAATTTGGACATGGAAAGCCTGCTTCCCATTTTTTTTATTGCTACCACGTGCTTTCCTCTGTTTTCTCAGGAATGGAATCATACTGGGCAGTAGTCTGTCTAGATCGCAGGGAACAGAGACACTGTTACATCACTATCACAAGATCATCATCACTGATGCACTGACAGTAGTGTCAACTTTGAACCTGAAGGATGACTAGGCATATATATGTGTGTTTAGTGTTCATATTCATTGATGCATATTCATTTCTATGAATGATATACACGCTTCAGCATGGCCTAGTGGAAAGAGCACAGGCTCGCAAATCAGAAGACCTGGGTTCTAATCCCGGCTCTGCCAATCGCTTGCCGTGTGACCTTGGGGAAGTGACCTCACTTCTCTGTGCCTCAGTTATTTCATCTGTAAAATGGTGACTGTGAGCCTCACATGGCATTCACCCTAGGGCTTAGTACGGTGCCTGGCACATAGTAAGCACTTAAATACCACAATTATTATCATTACTTGGACAAGTCACTTGACTTCTTTGCCCCTCAGGTTCCCTGTTCTCTCTTCTAAGACTTTGAGCCCCATGCGAGACAAGAATTGTGTCCAATCTAATTAACTTGCATCTACCCCAGTGCTTAGAACAGTGTTTGACACACAGTAAATGCTTAACAAATACCATAAAACAATTAGACAACTATGAAGAGAGCTTTGATGATGTCATTTATTATTTTTTTTTCTCACAGGCCTCAAAAGTCTTGGCAAAAACTATTATCTCCATTTACTGGCAGGATAATCTGAGGCTTGCCTAAGTGATTGGTCAAAGGAAATTTTGAAAAAGAAGTAGCATTCAATCAATCAAGGGTAATTATCGAGGACTTACTGTGTGCAAAGTGCTGTACTACGCTTTGGAGGGTATAAAAGAGTCAAAGACAATCCCTACCCTCAAGAGGATTACAGTCTAGCAGCAGTCTGAGTCCATGATTTAATCCTCTCTACGTGACATAGTAAATTCCTTGCACAAAGATTTTGTGCCTGTGTCATGAGGAAGACCACCACTAAACCCAGAACAAATCGAATCCTTTCATTACAAATCAGGCCAGTTCCATCTCAAACTTAGTATTTTCCAAATGACATTTAAATCGGCCCCTGGCTTTTTCAACCGCTTAAGGCCAGCTCTCTTGACTGCCACACAGCCATCCTCTGGTGGTTTGAACTCCTGACCACCAGAGACATCGGCGATATGGTAAAACTATGCGGAGATCTGTTTGTACAGCATGGAATGCATTTCACACTACCTTTCTCCTTCAGGTCTGCACTCAAGGTTCCCTCCCTCTGGGCAGGAGTAACACTGCAGTGACATTGGCTTCAATAAGCTACTTTTTATGGTGTCTAATCATGTGCAAATGTGTTAAAAGTGGTAGTTTTTAGCAAACAGTTATGGAACATATTACTATAAGGCAGTTGTTCATGGCGTGACAATGATTGGCCCCTGGCCACCTAAATGTTTTATTTAATAATGTGGGAATTTCAGTGTGTTTTCCTTTCATTATTTTTAACTTGAAAACAGAAACAGAAAGCCCCTTCTTTAAAGTTAAATCTTTACCGCTTCGAGTCTGTCAAAAGCAATATAAGCATCTGGATTTTTCAAGAGGGCTTTTGCAGGATGTTAACTTAATATACTGGCATATTTCATGCATACATTTTAGATTTTGGATGTTTGAAGCTATCACTTCAGTTACCACCCAAAGAAAATAGAACTTTTCAAGAGGCTAAATTTAGAAGCATCCGTCTCAATGTAATGTTGCAAATTTGGGGTTCCAATTGCCAAACTTGCAATCGGGAATTCAGTGTTTAATATGAAAACTGTTAAGTAGTAATATTCCTCACGCTGAACCGCTTCAGTTTATATGACAAAACGTCCAACGTTTGAAAAACTACACCACCCAGACCTCTCTGTAAGGTGCATTTACAGATGGATATTAGTTTCACATTGGAAGCATATTAATTTCAACTCAAATATAATGCTCTCTATATTTCACATTATCTGGAGTGGATAATACACATTATTACATTTTGTTTGCAAAGTGTTTAAGATAAAAGAAAGTCACATTATAATTCTCCATGTAACAAAGTACTGAAATTTCATACCGATAGCATACACTTTTAAGTTGACTTCAAAGACCTTTCGTGACACGCAATCTTTAAATGTGCTTGGAAATCCAGCTACAGCTCTGGCTAATAAAAAAGTCCATGATTACATATTACACCCACGAACTCACTCTTTAATGAGTGCATTATAGTTACTTTGGTCCAGAATATCAGAGATCTGGGAAAAATAAAAGATGATTGTTTTCAACCCAGAAAGCACTCACATAAACAGAAATTAAATTACCGGTCTGAGAAAAAGAAGTCTTGGGGTGGGAGGGGGGAGAGAAAAAGACAATATTTTCTTTACATATGGACTCTGTAATTTCAGGAATACAGTAGGTATAGGTCTTGATTCAATTACACAAATAAGATGGGTAGTTTTCCCTTTAGTGAGACTGAATGTTTCCTACCTTCTTCACGGTGGGCAGTTTATTGGTAGCTTTGTGAGTCGATATTTCCGGCTGTTGCCTTCAACTCCAGAACATCTTCATGTGTTTTCCCCTCCTATATTGTCAGAGTTATATTTTTCTGGGGAAAAAAAAAGGCAGCACTCAGTCTTTACAGATAATAATAATAGTATTGTTAAAATGCTTCTAATCTGTGCTAAATACTGTACTAAAACTACGGGTAAATACAAGATAATCAGGTTGGACACAGCTTCTGTGTCCCAAATAGGGCTCACAGTCAAAGGGTGAAGGAGAACAGGTTTTGTGAATCTCCATTTTACGCATTCAGAATACCCCTAGGCATATCTTGATTCTATTTATTGCCTTGATTCTATTTATTGTCTTGATTCTATTTATTGCCTTGATTCTATTTATTGCTATTGTTCTTGTCTGTCCGTCTCTCCCAATTAGACTGTAAGCCCGTCAAAGGGCAGGGACTGTATCTGTTACCGATTTGTACATTCCAAGCGCTTAGTACAGTGCTCTGCACATAGTAAGCTCTCATTAAATACTATTGAATGAATGAATAAATGAATATGTTCACACACATTCTTTACACACCTTTAGGAACACACACACACACGCAACAGTTCCCACCCTGAACAGTGTCTTGACTTGGTGGGGTGGTGCTGCAGGGCAGGACAGCAAGTTCTCGCCTTCAGCACCTCCCCACCCACCCCTGGGCAACATGGCCTAGTGGACTGAGCACAGGCCTGGAAGTCAGAAGGACCTGGATTCTAATCTCGGCTCCGCCACTTGTCTGCTGAGTGACCGTGGGCAAGTCACTTCCCTTCTCTGTGTCTCAGTTACTTCATCTTTAAAATGGGGATTAAGACTGTGAGCCCCCTGTGGGACAGGGAACTGTGTCCAACCTGATTTGCTTGTATCTAATAATAATGATGTTAATTATTGTGGTATTTCTTAAAGCACTTACTATGAGCCAGACACTTTTCTAAACCTTGGGGTAGATACAAGATAATCAGGTTGGACACAGTCCCTGTCCCACAAAGAGCTCACAGTCTCAATCCCCATTTTAAAGATGAGGTACCTGAAGCACAGAGAAGTGGAACGATTTGTCCAAGATCACACCAGACAAGTGGCAGAGCCTAATAATAATAATAATGTTGGTATTTGTTAAGCGCGTACTATGTGCCGAGCACTGTTCTAAGCGCTGGGGTAGACACAGGGGAATCAGGTTGTCCCACGTGGGGCTCACAGTCTTAATCCCCGTTTTACAGATGAGGTAACTGAGGCACCGAGAAGTTAAGTGACTACCCAGTACAGCGCCTGCCACATCCTATGTGTAAGCATAATACTACAATTCTTCTTCTTATTAAGTGGTAAGGGACAGAGCAGAGGGAAGGAAGGAAAGAGGGGAAAGGGGGAAGGAGGTAAGAGCCTCTCCTCCTCAGTTAGCCAGACTCATTTCCCATTCGAGTCCAATCTCACCGCTAAGGCAGTGAGGTAGGGGAAGGATGGACAATGGGTTGGCCCGGCACAGCCCGGCACAAATACATTCACTCAACCTCCCTGTCCGCAGGCTTGAAGAGTCCGCTGAAGGTATCTGCAGAAGATGCCAACTACCCTCTCTTCAGAGATGAAAATTCACTTTATCATACAGAGTGGCTTAATGGATAGAGGGTAGAGTGGATAGGCCTAGGGGTCGGGAGGACCTGGGTTCTAATCCTGTCTCCGCCACATGTCAGCGGTGCAACTCATGTCGTTTAACTTCTCTGGGCCTCAGTAACCTCATCTGTAAAATGGGGATTAACAGTATGATCCCCACTTGGGCCAGAGACTCTGTCCAAACTGATTGACTTGTATCTAGCTTAGTGCTTAGAACAGTGTTTGACACATAGTAAGTGATTGATGAGTACCATGATAATAATGACAGTGTTGATTTATGCCTACTCAGGTACGTAAACAACATTGATAATTTCATGAGGGATCATTCAGCTCTTGAGGAAAGTTTTCTAAAATCACAAAGCAAAATTTAAGCTGAAGGGGGAATAAACTACACCCTGTGACTTTCTTGGATGATAGTAGCTAGTAGCCATGACTACAGAAGTGGTGGAAAAGAAGGAGATCAATATGTACAGGATGAAAAGACATGAGAGTGTGATGAATTGTAGCAGTATCAAAAGATAACAACAAGTATTTATGCCTTAGGAATGAAATCCATGATGAAAGGAAAGCAAAAACTAGGTAATTTGGGGGATGATTCAGTTTAAACCTAGATTTTATATCAAATTTCTGCCTCATTTTGGATGAGTCAGTTTGGGGTATCTCTTGTCTCTGTTTTGCCAGTGTCTACCAGTTGCTGGAAGTGACGTTATCAGAACCCTGGGGCCAGAGGACCTGGCTACTAATCCCCATCCACATCTTGCCTCTTGTGAGAACTTGGATGTCACTTAACTTCCCTTTGCCTCAGTTTCCTTATCTGTAAAATAGAGATTCAGTACCTGTTCTCCCTTCCACTGAAACTGTAAGCCCCATATGGGACTGTGTCACAGTCTTGATTATTGTGCACTTACCCCAGGTTTTAGTACAGTTCTTGGCACATAGATTAACCAATATCACAATTACTTCACAGTTTTCTTTTGAGTCTGTCTACAAACTCACTAAAACCCGGTGTGAATTTGAATGGTGAAAACACTGAATGTTGCTTTTCAAGCAATATGGGCTGGTTTGGAGTGCAAGTAGGTGGGCACTGGGAGACTAGCACAATCAGAGAAACAACTGGTTTGAAATCTGGAAATACTGTCAGAGTTTAATTGAAAACCAGAACAAATCTGGGCCTGAATAATGAGAAATTGTTAAGAATAGAAGAGAGCAACTTTAGGATGAAAACAACTTATAACTGAAATTACTGGATGTAATAATAATGATGGTATTTGTTAAGCACTTACTACGTGACAAGCACTGGGTAGATCAAGCTAATCAGATTGGACACAGTCCCCGTCCCACATGCGGCTCACAGTTTTAATCTTCATTTTACAGATAAAGTAACAGAGAAGTGAAGTGATTTGCCCTAGGTCACACAGCAGACAAGTGGTGGAGCCAGGATTGGAACCCAGGTCCTTCTGACTCCCAGGCCCGTGCTCTATCCACTAGACCACACCACTAGACCACACTGCTTCTCTATCATAATTCCTATTACTATGGATGCTTATTCCTGCTCACATCTGTGTATGAAACATTAGATGAACTATCTAAATTGTCTATCTTCCAAACTGCCATCTCTCAGAGGGGTGGAATAGAACTTTCCTGTAGCATAGGGATGGGAGGTTCAATTAAAATTTGTCGAGTCTGAGAGCTCTTGAAGTGAAAAGTGCAACAAATATTCCAGGATTAAGGCTGGAATAAAAGAGATGGGGCAAAGACGATACCCAAGCAGAAGAAAAGTTATCTTTTTCTCTTAAACTTTAAAGCGAGCTTGACTTTGGACCCTGAGCCCTATTCTAAGAGATGGTTTCTGATGATGCGGAATTTTAAATATTCTCATTTGCTGCTAGGCCTGAGGCCACGTTTTAAGCTCCTAGGTGAAAGAAGGAACCTATAACTAGTGATCAGCAGACCATCTCCCTGCCAAAAAAAGGCTCACCTTGAATCTCTTCAATGACCTGAAGCAACGAGAAGAGGCAGATCGAATGGGGCTATATTGATAAATTCATGGTTTCGAATAAACTTGTGGGTGAGGGGAAATGCCATTCTGTTCAGCTTTCTCAAAGTCGACCAAGATTCAGGGATTGCTTTGTACTGCTCTGCTTTAAATAAACATAGATAATTAAATAAATCTTTGCGGCAGAAGAATAAAGCGTAAATCTAAATTCTGCCCAGCCGAGGGCCTCCTTGGCCCCTTTCCAGGAGCCCGAGGGCCAGGGTTAATTTGCATAAAATTGAACAGATTGCCACAGCTGCCATCCTTTTAATTCCAAGGCATAATCACTATGGGGTGATGTTCCATCCTGATCAAGGAGACCTCCAGTAGGACACCACCCAAAGCTTCCAGGACCTTGAGTTTTGGCGGGGGGATGAGCACACTGTTAAAGAGGAAGCTAGTCTGCTACCATTTCCTCATTTGGATGATTCATTTCTCTGTTCTAACGCTTCACAAAACACTCACTGGAGATAGCCAGTGCTTTTTTTTTTTCCGGGAGCTGTGGGGAGAGGGGGAGGAGACCCTCCATATCGATTACATGCCTCCGTTATCAAAGGGAGTTTCAAAAACTGGTAGATCCATATCAGGGAAGCAGCATGGCCTAGTGGATAGAGCATGGGCCTGGAAGTCAGAAGAACCTGGGTTCTGATCCAGGCTCCACCACTTGTCAGTTGTGTGGCTTAGTGAAAAGAGCACGGCCTTGGGAGTCAGAGGTCATGGGTTCTAATCCTGCTCCGCTACTTGCCAGCTGTGTGACCTTGGGCAAGTCACTTAACTTCTCTGTTGCTTCAGTTCCCTCATCTGTAAAAGGGGGATGAAGACTGTGAGCCCTCCGTGGGACAACCTGATTACCTTGTATCTACCCCAGCGCTTAGAACAGTGCTTGGCACATAGCACTTAACAAATAGCAACATTATTATTATGTGACCTTGGGCAAGTCACTTCACTTCTCTGTGCCTCAGTTATCTCACCTGTAAAATGGGGAGACTGGGAGCCCCAAGTGGGACAGGGACTGTATCCAACCTGATTAACTGGGATCTAGCCCAGTGCTTAGAATGGTGCTTGACATATAGTAAGTGCTTAATTAATATTACTATTATTATTATTATTGTATTTGGCTACTTGAAGTAAACCTTGGGAGCTGAAAAATTTGGACACCCTTCTTTTAGGGAACATGTTTTTTCCAAGTCTGCCACATATTATTTATGATCCTATGACTGCTACCAGTTGCTGATGATGTCAACATTTGGCTTTTTGCATCCTTTCCGTCACCCCAATTTCAACTTCAGGAAACCCCAAACTGCACGGAGATGGGGGAAGATGTCAAAAAGCATGTGCTAGGACTTATCACGCCCAGAACATGCTGAGAACACAGACGCTATGTAATGCCTGATAGAGTGCTTTCGCATCAGGATATCAACAGCTCTTCCTTTGTCAGTAGTCCTAAATGAATTGGAAGATTGCTGTTCTACAGTTTCTCAGTCAGAAGGGCTGTCAGCAGCCTCATGACGGCCATCTGGGGAAAACAAACTCTTGGCCCACATCAAGATGACGTAACATACAAGGAGCATTGGCAAGGACGGAGTGGATTATATTAAAAACCTATCATATTTGTCAGCTAACCGTGGATGACAGCATTGGAGTGCACAATAAAAAGCTTTTATGATGCTGTGTAAATCCCACAAGTTTAACACACTTGTGTACATCTTGAGCTCATCTATTGGCCTGGAACAGAGTGAAATTCAGGGCTGTTCATTCTGGACTATAAAATGTGTATTATTTATGCTTAGAAAAAAAACCTCTAAATAGTCCTTCAGCACTAAATTTTGTAGATTGGGTTTCAGAGATTTTGACGTATGGCTTTTCTTTCCTTTCTTCTGTGGTTTGGATTCCAAAATGCATGACCACAGATTTCCCTGTGAGTGGGGTTTGCAACAGGCTCTATCTGGATGCTAAATTCAAAGAAGAGAACTGGGAAATTCCCTTTCTGACCAGTTAAGTTGAATGGAATTTTTTTCAAAGTTCTTTTTTTTTTGGTCCACAATGACATGAAGACAGCATGCTCTGGCACAAAAATAAGCTGTCGCTTCATTCCCGAGTCTACGGACAGATGACATCAACACAGAAGAAATCGTTCGGTGCTCAAAAATCAGGCCAGGTGTGTTGATGGTGAAACTGGCAAGCTACAAAATGGCAGTCAACACAATCAGGTGGTTAGGTTAATAGATGCAGCCCAATTATTGGATTGTGGTGAGTGCCCTCTATGGCAGTCTCATGCTTTGCTGGTGGTCTATTATTATTATTGGACACTCCTCGAATAATACGAACACTAAAAACTGGGACGGAATTTAGCTGTGGATTTAGGAAAGGGGAAACCATCCAAAACACCCTCCACTCACTGCTCCCCCTTTCCAGCCCATGGGACCTTCAGGGCCTTGAAAAATATTCTGCAGGTGCCACAGGCCTTGCATTACGGTTAACTGCTGTCTCTTGGACTTTGTGAGGAAACACACAAACACACAGGCACATACAGGAGGAACTGCCTCGGCAAATCACAAGTGAGAGGAATTTATGAGTCGAGTTTGAACTGGCAGTAGATTCATAGACAGAAAGACTCTCTTGCCTCTTCACTTCAAAAATGGAGGAAAGTAGCATGAATGGATTTACTGTGGCTTGCCACTGCCTTCCTGCACACCAATAAGTGTCCCTGGTGGGGCCTGAATTTCTTTCTATTAAAAAGGTGAACTGTAAAGTCGATTTTGAAAATTTAATCCTTATAATTTAAGCCCTTATTTGTTCCACATGAGCTAACTTCCAGATTGTTACTGAAACAAATTTTCTTTTATTTGTATATTCAAATAAGGATGATTCACTTAAAAATCAGTCCCAGTGAACCGCATTTGCATATCCTAATTAGTTTAACATGTCTATTTTCCATTGACATGTTTTTCAAATAAATGCTTTTGAAGAATAGTAAAACTTCACTAACATCTAAAGACTGTAAGTTCACAAAAAAAGTTGACATGCATACTGGCTAAAAAAAGCAAGAATTTCAATGTGTGGCAAAGAGGATGTGGATTTGATTCCTCCTTCATAATGGAGATTTGATTCATGTACAATGTGTTCCAGGATGTGGGTGACTTCAAGGCCATTTGTATAACCGACACAGACTAGGCAAGGGGGTGGAGTTCACTGGACATTTTTGAGTCCTTTTCAGAATGATTGTTTACCATTTTTTTGACTACTGGGAACTTTTGAATTCCAGAGGAAGCCAAAGAGCAGAGGATTGGACAGATGGCTTGCAAAGGGAAAAGACAGAGAGACCCTGAAAGTCAGACAAAAATGAAAGCATTCAACTAACCAGGACATCCAACTCACTCTGAGTGCCACCAACCTTACAAAAATGCCACTTGACCTTCTGGAAGAACCAACCGACTCTCAGTCCTTAATCGTCAGCTGACAGGAGGTCAGGTAGCTATTGGTGACTAATTTTCAAATATGAATTAGTGACCAATTTTCCTCTCCGATAGCTGTAAATCCTGCATGCTAGCCACATCTGGGTTTCCGACGGGATTTCTCTCAAAGACATGTTTGGACATGTACATTTTTCAGGCTTACTTTCTTGGCTGGTCATTCAGCCACCTGAACTTCAGGTCCTCCTGGAAAACGGGAATGGGAGCCAGGCAGAATGACTAGCCTACCGGAAAAGTAAGAGTGTTGGGGAATAAAGGGTTAATGTTGCGGTTTCCCTATTTCCAGGAGCACCAGCTCCCCAAGAGGAGGCAAACAAAGAGGACTGTGTCTAAAGCACCAGGGGAGATTTCAACACCAACAGAGACTGGCTGGTGGCAACTGAAAACTGACTAGGAAGCCTGCTGAGGTATAGGTGGGCCTGACCACCTGTAAACTGACCCATGTCCTCACCACAGGAGAAGCGGCAAAGCCTAGCGGATACAACATGGACCTGGTAGTCAGAAGGACCTTGATTCTCATCCCGGCGCCACCACTTATCTGCTGCGTGACCTTGAGCAAGTCCCTTAACTTCTCTGTGCCTCGGTTACCTCATCTCTGAAATGGGGATTAAGACTGTGAGCCCCATGTGGGACAGAGATTGCGTCCAATCTGATTCGCTTGAATCTACCCCAGTGCTTAGAATGGTGATTGATAGCCAATAAGCACTAGGAAATATCAACATTATTAAAATTGCTATTATTATAGAGATCAGACACATGCAGTACCAAAGGTGATGATTTTTACCTTGTGAGAGATACAGGGAACGTGTCTACCAGGTCTGTTATACTGAACTCTCTGTTCACAGTGAGCACTCAATAAATACAGTTGATTGAATGATATGCCAAGCATATGAAACATATAAGGGCACCTAAAGCCCGCAATAAACTCAGCCCTATTAGTCTCCCACCTTCAAAGTCTTATTACGATTATCTCTACTCCAAGAAGCCTTTCCCAACTAAGGCCTAATTTCCCTTCTCCCTTCTCCCTTCTGTATCTCCTTTTTAGTTGGATTTGTAATAATAATTATAGTACTTGTTAAGCACTTACCATGTGCCAAGCACTATTCTAAACACTGCTATAGATACGAACGAGTCAGTGAGATTGAACACAGTCCCTGTCCCACAAGGGGCTCACAGTCTCAATCCCCATTTTACAGATGAGGTAACTGAGGCACAGAGCAGTGAGGTGACTTGTCCAAGGTCACACAGCAGACAAGTGGCAGAGTCAGAATTAGAACACATGACCTCCTGACTCCCAGGCCCGTGCTCTATCCATTATGCCCTGCTGCTTCTTTGTATCCTTTAAGCACTTGATATTCACCCACCCTCAACCCCACATCACATAGACATGCCCATAATTTATTTTAATGCCTGTCTTCTCCTCTGGACTGTAAGCACTTTGTGGACAGCGAACAGGTTTACCAATTCTATTATATGGTACTCTCACATGCTTGTCAGCTGTGTGACTGTGGGCAAGCCACTTCACTTCTCTGGGCCTCAGTTACCTCATCTGTAAAATGGGGATGAAGACTGTGAGCCTCCTGTGGGACAACCCGATTCCCCTGTATCTACCCCAGCGCTTAGAACAGTGCTCCGCACATAGTAAGCGCTTAACAAATACCAACATTTAGTACGGCACTCTCCACATAGTAATCTCTCAGTGAGTACAGATTCACTGATTATTCACAGAACAGGTGTTTCTGTTGGATGAATTAAATCTGCTCCTGCTAGAATTTAAATAGCAACGGCGTCACTTGCAAATGGGAAATGGAATACCAGGTCTTTTGGGGTACTGGTTAACAGTGAGCATGATTGCTTCTTCTTTATACAGAATTCAGTGCAAGTTTTGAGGGATTCCATGGGACACGTGTTGTATGCCCACCTTAGATATATCACAGATGATATTATAACCCTTTGTTTCTAAATCCTAGATTCCCTTCACATTGTGCACATTATGTGCTTAATGATGTTTTCAGTGATGCGGGGAGGGAGATAGTATCCTCTCCCCTTTTCTGTTGGCTGCAGTTTGTTATGGACAGGGAACACGTCTGCTAATTGTTGCATTGTACTCTCCTGAGAACTTAGTAGAGTGCTCTGCACAGAGTAAGTGCTCAATGAATACCAGTCATTGACTGATTGCAGATCCTGGGGGACCATGGGGGAGGAAGGAAAGAAAGTAGGGAAGGGACTGGGGAGAAAGAGAAGGAAGGAGGGAAGGGAAGACTGGTAGGGAGAAGAAAATGGAAGAAAGGAAGGGGGGGGAGAAAGAAAGGAAGGAAGAGAAGAAAGGAGGGAAGGGAGGGAAAAAAAGAAGGAAAGGAGGGAAGAAAGGAAGGAAAGGGAGGGAAGAAAGGAAGGAGAAGAAGGAAGAAAGGATGGGGGAAGGGAGGGAAGAGTGAGAGGAGAAGGGGAGGGAAGAAAGGAGGCGAGAAGGGAGGGAAAGTGGAATACTCCTTCTCCCTTGTGACACTGCTTCTCTACCAAGCAGATTTTCAATTCTAGGGCAATCCCTAGGATGCATTTTTCCACCTGCTTGTCCCACTACAATTTCATTCTCCCAATCCCTACAAAGTTACCTATCCATTCCTTGGGCTTAATCATTATTCCCTCTTCCTAGTGAAAGGGTAGAAATGCCCACAATGGTCTCTGTTTTCCTACTAAAAAATGATATACTCATTAGGAAAATCTGGCTAGCTAGAATGTATTTTATTTTGAGGAAACAAGAGCCATAGAAGTCTTCAGGAAGATTCCTTAAAATGCTATTTCCTTATTTGAAACTCTTCACTGGTGCTATTATACAGCCTGTCCATAAATTCCATCACGTGAAAACAGCTGTCATTTAAGAAATGACACTTCTCCTTTTGACCCAGGTATCACAATTCATTTCACAATAGCTTTGTGGAGTATCCTTGAAGAAGAAGCATGGTCTAATGGCAAGAGCATGAGCCTGGAAATCCGGGGACTTGGGTTCTAATTTTGGGTCTGCCACTTTCATGCGGTGTGACTTTAGATGAGTTACTTAGCTTCTCTCTGCCTGAGAATCCTCATCTGTAAAATGAGGATTCAATACCTGTTCTACCTCCCCTTTAGACTCTGAGTCCCTCGTGGAACAGTGATTGTGTCTGACCTGACTACCTCCAGTACTTAGTATAGTTTTGGGCACATAGTAAGTAAGCAAATACCATAATTATTATATCATTGATAATAATATATCATTATAGAAAGACAATGGGCAAGGCCAGTATGATACAAGGCAGCTTTAGAGTGGATTATTGACCCCAAATAAGTACAGCTTTTCCCCTGCTCTAGCCAACCAATAACCAGTCCAAAGACTTGCTGTGAGGTTGATAGGAAGTACCCGGAATGTATATAGAGTTAAAAGAAGGAAACGACATTCCTTATGGAAGGACTTTTTTTTCCACTTTCTGTTTCCTTCCAAGGATTATAAGGGGGGGGTGGCGGGTGAAGAGGATGGAAAAATAGAGGTGAAGGAAAAGTTTCCCTTAAATCTTAAACAGAGTATGCAGCTGATTAAATATGATTAGGCATGATAAAGTATTTCTTCATATTAATGTCTGTCTCCCCTGTAGACTGTATATATACTTGTGAATATATGCACATATTTATTCCATTTATTTTATTAATGATGTGCATATATCTATAATTCTATTTAGTTATATTGATGCCTGCCTACTTGTTTTGTTTTGTCGTCTGTCTCCCTGTTACTAGACTGTGAGCCCATTGTTGGGTAGGGATTGTCTCTATTTGCTGCCAAACTGTACTTTCCAAGCGTTTAGTACAATGCTCTGCACACAGTAAGCACTCGATAAATATGATTGAATGAATGAATAAATAACTGTAAGCTCTTCACGGGCAAGGCACGTACCTGCTGATTCTGCTATAATGACCTCCCCCAAGCCCCTAATACAGTGCTCTGCACATAGTAAGAGCTCAATAAGAACAACTGTTCGATTGGTTGTTTGAAAAAACGAACCCATACCTTCCAAATGGTGTCAGTTGGTTTTACATGAAACCTGACAGGGACACTTACATGCTCAATCTCTTTCTGGCTCTCTCTCCCCCATCTGTCTCTCTCTTTAGCACATTTCCTTGAACAAGAAGATATAGAAACGATCTGTGAGGAAGCAGAGAGCACAAGTGGGAGGATATTTGTGCTACAGATGAAATAAGTATAAAAAATGTCATGTAGGGGGGGTTCTGCCCTCCCTTACTTGTGTGGGAAACAAGACGAGGTGCTTGGCAGATCTTGTCAACAGTGTGTGAAGCAGAGCTCCCACAACGCTTTGGCAGCATGGCTTTCCACCAGAAATACCAGAACTCACATAGTATGTGTCTGTGATTCCTGCCTGATGGCAGTACAGTAAAGGCCTTATCACATACTTTCTGTGAAATAATGGGCTGAAGAGGCCGGTGGTGTAGTGTACGCCTCTGTTAATCATATTAATGCTGTAAGTCTCATGGGCTATCATAAAAGTACTACTATGGGAGAAAGCCCGCTTCTTGACTTTCCAGATATCGTAACAGAAATACATGAAATGCAAGGCCTACTTAAATTTCAACTCCTTGTCCGCAGTTGCCACTATGAAGCGGAGCTATCTACTGCCACCCAGAAATGCTCGATCCCTCCCTTTTCAGCTCAGGAAGGCATAAGTCCCCTCTGACCCCTGAATCCTAGTTCATAATAATCAGTCTGGGAAGAATCGGCATTGTACAAAGATAAACTATAATCTGGGATAGGTTGATGGCTTCTCTTTAAATAGTATTCTAAATGAAGAACAGATGCACATACCATAACTGCTTATTTCCCGTTTGATGATTAGTCTCTCTTTTTTTCCACCCCTTTCCTGCTCTGTAGAAAACATGTTTAGTGAACATCTTTTTCCTGAATGTGTGTGGTTGGTAGCATTGGTGTTTCATCAAAGAAAATCATTTGAACCTAGGTGGCTGGAGTCTACGCTAGCAATATTTCATTCATTCTCCCCCATTTCAAAGCCTTATTGAAGGCACATCTCCTCCAAGAGGCCCTCTGAGACTAAGCCCCATTTTTCCATCACCCTGACTTGCTCCCTTTGCTCTTCTCACCTCCCAGCCCCACATCACTTATGTACATCTGTGATTTTATTTATTTGTATTGGTGCCTGTCATCCCCCCGCTAGACTGTAAGCTCACTGTGGGCAGAGAATGTCACTGTTTATTGTGGTATTATAGTCTCCCAAGTGCTTAGTAGAGTGCTCTGCACACAGTAAGTGCTCAATAAGTACGATTGAATGAATTGAATAAATACAATTGAATGAATTCATTTATTGAGCACTTTCATTCATTCATTCAATCGTTGCCACCCAGAAATGCCCAATCCCTCCCTTTTCAGCTCAGAAAGGCATAAGTCCCCTCTGACCTCTGAAACCTAGTTCCTAATAATCAGTCTGAGAAGGATCAGCATTGTACAAAGATAAACTATAATCTGGAATAGGTTGATGGCTTCTCTTTAAATAGAATTCCCTGCCACAATGAGCTTACAGTCTATATGGGGAAACGGACATTAATGTGGATAAAGGAATTACAGATATGGACACAAGTGCTGTGGGGCGGGGGGAGGGGATGAATAAAGGTAGCAAATTGGGGCGATGCAGAAGGAAGTGGGTGAAGAGAAAAGGACGTTTGTATATCAACTCTGTCCTAGGGAAGTCATTTGCTGGCAGGGGCTTCTTATCAGGTGTGTAGTAAGGTGAACTATGGTTAAATGCAAAGGATGAGATGGTAATAATAATAATGTTGGTTGTTGTTAAGCGCTTACTATGTGCAGAGCATTGTTCTAAGCGCTGGGGTAGACACCGGGGAATCAGGTTGTCCCACGTGGGGCTCACAGTCTTAATCCCCATTTTACAGATGAGGTGATTGAGGCACAGAGAAGTTAAGTGACTTGCCACAGTCACACAGCTGACAAGTGGCAGAGCCAGGATTCGAACCCATGACCTCTGACTCCAAAGCCCGTGTTATTCATCAAAGGGCTTAAGGTGAGGTGACAAGGAGGGACACATATAGAATGAATGAGAGAATAATAATGGGGAGAATAATCCCCTTTTAACAGATGAAGTAACTGAGGCACAGAGAAGTTAAGTGACTTGCCCAAGGTCACCCAGCAGACAAGTGGCAGAGCCGGGATTAGAACCCAGGTCCTTCTGACTTCAAGTCCCGTGCTGTATCCCCTAGGCCACACTGAAACCTCCTTGTAGGCAGGGAGTATGTCTACCAATTCCACTGTATTCTCCTCTCCCAAGCTCAATGCTCAATAATAACAATAATTCCGATTTTTTTTTTAAGTGCTTACTATGTGCCAGTACTGCATTAAGCTCTGGGGTAGAGAAAAGATAATCCGATCCCAAATGAGACATTTGGGATCCCATTTTGCAGATGAGGGAACTGATGTACAGAAAAGTTAGGTAACTTGCCCAGGGTCACAAAGCAGGCAGGTACAGGCAGAGCTAGGATTAGAGTCCAGGTCCTCTGACTCTCAAGCCCTTGCTGTTTCCACTAAGCACTCAAATACCACTGATTGATCATTGAGGGTAGGGCAGTCTAGTGGAAAGAGCACATGCCTGGCAGAAAGAGGACCTGGGTTCTAATCCCAGCTCTGCCACTTGTCTGCTGTGTGACCTTGGGCAAGTTGCTTAACTTCCTTTTGCCTCAGTTTCTTCATCTGTAAAATGGGGATTAAATCCTAGCCTCGCTTCTTAGACGGCGAACCCTGTGTGGGACAGGGACTGTGTCCAACTGGAATATCTTGTATCTACCCCAGCACTTAGAAGAATACTTGGCAGGTAGTAAGCATGTAACAGATACTATAATTATCAATTATTATTATTATCGTTCAACTTCCGTGCTTGATTCAGCACTGGATGGTTCATCATAAATCACAGCGTAATACAACAGTGCAACCACTAATATAGGGACAAGAATGGTAATGCAGTAACGGCAGAAAATTTTATACCAGTAAGATTGTGACATTTCATGAACCACCACTCCCATTACTTTTCATTTTTTAAGCTACACAAGCCAGCAAACCTGCTTTTCTAGTAGAATGTGGTTCTTCTCTGAGCTTTAAACCTTCTTTAAACCTTACTGAACATCGAAAGTAATCTTTATCATTGGTTATCTTTGTGATCTTTTTCACTCCTAAGGTTAGGCTAGTGGGGGTTGCAAAAACACTACTCTTCCTTTTGACTTCTCCAAGGGACAAATTCCCCCCCCCCTTCACTGAATTGTAACCAAATAAGCCACTTTCTCCCCCAGGGTCTAAGACTCTCCCTCGCAGTGAGTCCCTAGAGAGATTCTTTCGGTTCTTCGGTCCATGACAGCAGCATTCGCTGAATCGCTTCACATCAACAATACCTCATTCTGCCTTGGAATAACAACAAGCAATTTTCCCCCAAGAAGTTATGTTTTACAGACACCATCCCGTTAACTTTACTACTACCCAGAATGTAGGTCAGTTCGACTAATCCTATTTTACAGATGAGGATAAGTGAGGCCAGAGAGGGTAATTTACTTATATGCACGCAGCAAGTCGGTGGCAGTGTTTAGAAAAGTTCTCAAATTCCGTTCGGCTGAACCACGGCTGATTTCAGACCAGAATACAGATGCTAATGATTTTACAGCAAGAGGAGATCTCCCATGCCAAAATTCTGTCTGTTTCTGGCCATCTATCTGTAACTATTAATGCGGCATGGTTGTTGGTTGATCTTCCCAAACTCCTGTGAATGAGTCATAAGTTGCTGACCAACCACCTGCCTTAGGGCCTAGGAGACCAATGGTCCACACAAACTTGGAGTTTTCCTAAAATTTGGAGGTCCTGGGAGAGCCCTGATACCAAATGATAACTTCTGTCTCTGGCCTTCCTACCTGTCTCCCACTGAGGTACCTGGGCTTTCTCTCTCAGACAGCCTCTTCCTCTTGGGCTGGGTGGTTGTCGCAAACCCCAACTGAAAAAAAAACCAACATATGCCATTAGTTAAGCGCTTAGTATGTGCCAAGCACTCTTCAAAGCACTGGATAATGAGGTTGTCCACGTGGGGCTCACAGTCTTAATCCACATTTTACAGATGACTTAACTGAGGCACAGAGAAGTTAAGTGGCTTGTCCAAGGTCACACAGCAGACAAGTGGCGAAGGTTCCTTTCTCCATCGCCCACACCCCCACCACCACCCACACTCCCATTGCCACCCTCTGTCATTCTTTGGGCCTTTTACCCTACTTTTAAAACATTTTCCCATTTCAGAGTCTCATTGCTGCCCCTGCTTTCTAATAGTTTACAGGTCCATGAAGCAAAAATTACAAAACTCTCCAAGATTAACTACTGCCCCTCTGGGCTGATTGCGACAGCCTAATTTAACCCACTTGATGCTAAAAATGTCAGCCCTCCAGTGAGTCCGTAGGTAGGACACGGCTGAATCAATCAGGAGGAGGAGCAAAGTATCCTAGACATGTGCTTAACAGTCATATCAGGGGCAAGAACAAAAGCTGAAATGCGATTCTTTGGGGATTTTTTCAACTAGAAAATCGATATATGGTAAATAGTTTCCTTCTGGGATGTGGTGTCTAATTATTTCACTATCTAATTTTCTCCAGAGGAATAAATATTCTGTGATTCAGTAAGAACACAGTACCCATCCTCTGTTTTCCATAGCATCTGCAGAACTTCCCACTATGCCAAGATCATCCCCAAACTGAAAATTTGCCTCATTGATAAAATCCCAACCCCCAGCTGAAACAAGTGTGGCCTGTTAAAAAGTTCAAAAAACCTATATAACAACTCAAGGTGGTATTTTCCTAGCTATTTTTTAGATCATCCGATTCCCCCACTGTTTTGAAAGCCCATTAATCAAGGCTTGTGGAAAATCCGGTATGTTTATGATAATCTTGCCCCATGCGGCTCACCAGAGCCAAATATATGCATCATTCAAAAAAATGGGGAAGCAAAGCAAAAGTGGTTGGCTCCTTTTCCTCTGGTATTTTAAATCATCTTTCATCAGCTTCTTTTACCCCAGTAACATTACACACTATGGGATTGTCTAAGTGTTTTCTAAAGATGTATTAACTTCACTTTATAAGGGCACTGGAAATGGAATCATTACTCTTTCAGGGTCATTGGCAACCCTGGAATAGTTAGTGTATTGGCCCAAAAATGAAACATTAATGTTCTTCTTCATAAGACTAGTCTCAGTATGAATAAAGGCGTTGGCCTCTTTCAAAACTTCTCCATGAAAGTAAGGTTTGTGATTATTTTCATGCAACTGATGAAAAATTAAATGGTTAAGATGAAATTTCCATGCTAGTTCCAAGACCAACGCTGACCTTAAACAAACTTAGAGCAGCTAAACTGTTTTGGAGTTAGCTGGGTGTAGAAATATTTATATATATCTATAAGTATATAGATATATATTCCACTCTAAAAATCAATTAAGAAATTTGGGTAACCACAGAGAACTCTTAAAATGAATTAGCTTTGAAACCCGAAACTTTCCATGTGTCTTGTCTTCAACATAGATGACTCTCCCAGTTGATTAGGACAGAAACATTTTAAATTAACAAAGTTATAAGCAATAGAAGAATTGCTTTTGAGCACGTCCATGAAATTTGGTATTGTATGTCTAGAATTATGTGTGCATTTCTATGACTCAGAGACGTTGTAAACAAACAGTATAGTTGGTCGTTAGTCATGGTGCAGTGGCTTGATTTTGTTGTTTCGTGGTGGATAACTATGTAGACAATTTTCCCCTCCCATTCCCAATTCCTTTTTGTTTTCCAGCAGAGAAACTAAATACAAATACCATGAAGATTGAAAAATGGTGCCTCGTAAAACACTAATGTAATATCTCATGCTATTGGTAAATTCAATCTTATTGCTCGAATATACATATATATTGAAATAACACTGAGATCCATATGTAGATAGTCTTCAGGTTTAGAAATGTAGGAATATTGGTAGGAGCCTCAGTGCTGTTCCTTGCATTTCTCTATACTTGATGCGAAGCAAAAATCATGCCTACTGAGGTCCGCTTTGAAATGAAGCCACACTCTGAATCTGGAAACTCCAATGAACTTCATAGAACCAATATGAGATGCAGCACGGCTTAATGGAAAGAATATGGGCCTGGGAGTCAAAGGACCCTAGTTCTAATCCCAGCTCCACCACTTTGCTGTTTCATTTTGGGCAAGTCACTTCACTTCCCCGTGCCTCAGTTTCCTCATCTAAAATGGGGATTTGACCCTTCTTCCTCCTGTGAACCCTACAGGGACAGGGACTGTTTCCCACCTGATTATCTTGAATCTATCCCAGTGCTTAAAATGGTACTTGCCAAATAGTAAGTGTTCAACAATTACCATGATTATTCTTCAGGGGCCAGCGTTGGAAACAAGTGAAATTCCAGGCTAGTTACTACACTGGATTTTTCCAGTCCTGACCTCTTGGAAAAGACTTCAATGTTCCAAATTTTGAGGAAAAACATGGGGAGATAGCTGAGTGTCCACACCACTCTGGATATGGATCTCAGTGGGTACCCCACTGTACCAAAAGGCTAGTGGTGGTGTGATAAACACCTAGCTGTCCCTAGGAACGGTCACTGACTTAGCTTTGGTTTCGCTCTGGCAATTTGCCATGCACATTCCTTAGTATGTCCCGTAAGCCATACCATGGTTATCTATAGGTTTTCCTTCGCTCAGATCCTGCCCAGCTACCTACCCCCACTTCCTTCTAGACACGGATTTAAGTTCTTGTAGAATGCTTAAGGAAATCTAAATATCAGTCTGATTCTGTCCACTTCAAGTTTGTCTTTCCATGCTTTAACTCTGCCCTCTCCTCTCCCCAGCAAAACAATTTCTCCACCCTTGTTGACACCCATGGCCATCACCCTCATCAGTTGTTCCAGATATTTAACTCCCTCCTCAGGCCCGCTTTCCCCCACCACCTCCCCCATCCCTTGCCCCCAGTTAGCCGGCCACCTAATTTACTGAGAAAAGTGACACTATCAGGCGTGAGCTCCCTAAAATCAGTCCTTCCCCTCCTCAGTCCCTCCCCCTTTCGGCCCCCTCTTCAACTCTCCCATCCTTCCCAAGAGTATCTCTGGAGGAAATCACCTGTCTCCTCTCAAAAGCCACCCGCTCCTCCTGTGCATCTGACTCCATTCGTTTTCACCTTTTCAAAATTCTCATCCCTTCCCTTCTTTCCTCCGTGATAGCCATCTTCAACTGTACTCTCTCCAATGGCTTCTTCCCCACTGCTTTCAAGCATGCCCGTGTCTCCCTTACCCTAAAAAAAAAAAAATCAACAAACCTTCCATGACCCCATGGTTCCCTCCAGTTATCCCCATTTCCCTCCTATTATTCCTCCCCAAACTCCTTGAGTGAGTTATCTAAAAGCTCACTGTGGGCAGGGAATGTGTCTGTTTATTGTTGTGTACAGTGCACACAGTAAGCGCTCAATGAATAGGATTAAATGAAATCCCCCATTAAGAAAAGTTTGCTTTGCATTATCTACCTTGTGTTTGATTCTATGCCCAACCAGTTTTTCCTTAATTCTGTTTCTGCCATAATGGTCTGTACGGACAGAAGTTAACACATATCCCCAAACTCAGTGTATCCTGGTTGGCATGTGCCTAGGTGAATTTCTGCAGCCGTAGTTTGCTTCTCCACCTAGGGTGTAGTTTTCCACTTATAAATTTGGTGCCTAAATCTAATGGAGAAATAAACTGTGCCGAATCTTATCCCAGAAGCCCCAATGAAATGATCAAGTTCTTAATGATAAAATGGTTTTAGATGCTACCCCTTGTTTCACATTTTTCCGTCACAAACTGTGCTTATTTTTACTAGAATTCTCAACTGCTGGATCCCAAAATGATACATAAAACTAGAGATTATTTCATCCATCACTGAAATGCAGCTACTTCTTGGGTGAAAAAGTCTGACTGTAAAATAGTGCAGCACAGCATATATTCACAACTGCCTGTGATGCTACCTAGATCAAGTGATTTGGTATGGAAGTCACATTTTCATTTTCATTTTTTTTCCTATTAATTCTCATGCAGAATTCCATCTCAGGCTCATGTTTTTAAACAGAATGAGAAGGTCAGGTTATATTAGCAATCTGAGGTGTTGCAGGAAAAAAAAAATATAGATAATATTTCAGAAGGATGATAAAAAGCACAAAATCTGTTCCCTGTTATGGAAACCCTTAGTGGACCACTGAATTGTATATCATGAAGCTTTTTTTCTTCCAAATCCATTCTTTGTGAATGCTGAAGCTCTCTGTGTGTTCTCAGTAAGAATGCAATTTATTTGGCCCAAGCTTTCTTAAATATGTATCACTTTAAAAACAAATTGTGATTTAGCTATCCCATTCAAAATTTAACATGTTCAATTGCAGAGCTACCAAAATCTGTTTTATTAAGCCATTTCATGATTAAATTCAGGTAACTTCCTTATGGTATGTAAAACTCCAAAGACATGCGGTTTCACCAAAACACAAGATTTCACTAAATATTTTGATTAGAAAATGACAGCAGAATTAAGGGACAATCCTCCTGATAACCTGGGTCTGTACCACAGGCCTGTGTCAGAGGAAGTTCCAGGTGAATGCTACAACAAATACCATTAAAAAAAGAAAGAAAAAAAGACTCTAATGTAGGGTTCCTCAAAACTACAACCTTATCAATGTAGGATATCTTAGTGTATCTCCATTCAGTGCCCTTATTGTTGACATGAGAGCTGTTTAAAAATCAAAATACAGAGATTTCTCCATTGAGAAACAGTTCATGTCCATAAAAAATAGTCTTAGGGAGTCACCTTGGTCCGAACTCTTGTCATAACATAGTTAACCTCCTGTTTCATCTTTCTTCCTGCCTCCAAATTATCCTCCACTTAAGTTTATTCCTCATGCTAAGATCTGGACCAGTTTCTTGAAATGTAGCAGCATGGCATAGTGGCTGGAGCCCAGGCCCGAGAGTCGGAAAGTCATGGGTTCTTATTCCAGCTCTGTCCCCTGTCTGCTGTGTGACCTTGGGCGAGTCACTTCACTTCTCTGTGCTTCGGTTACCTCATCTGTAAGATGGAGATATCTTGAGCCCCCATGTGGGACAGGGACTGTGTCCAGCCCGATTTGCTTGTGCTAGGACTGTGCCTAGCACATAGTAAGCCCTTATATATCATTCTTCTTCTTAATTTTTATTACTTTAGTACCCACCTCTCCACTCCTCAAAAATCTTCAATAGCCAGTCATCTCCCTCTGTATCAGGGAGAAACCCAAATTTGCCTTCCAGGCACTCTACTAATTTTCCCCTTCTTATATGCCTGCTTGTCCTACCTGCTACTCTTTAGTTTGCCCTCTTTGTTCATCCCAAAGCTCACCTTCTAATTGTACTGTGCTCTTGTCTCTCCTACCCCCATCTACCCACACTGTTTCACCAGCCTGGAGCTCCTAAATGTTCCCCATTTAAAAAGCAGACTACAGCTCTCTGCAGCTACCAACTCTATCGTACTGGACTTTCCCAAGCAGTTAGTACAGTGCTCTGTACATAGTTAGCATTCAGTAAATAGGATTGATTCAAAAACTTCCTAAAATCCCATTCCCGTCAGGGACCCTCACCCGATGAATTCCAAAACCTTATACCAGGCTGACCTACCCCAGTCTATCTTCTAGACCGTAAGCTCCTTTGTGGGCAGGGAAGGTGTCTACCAACTCTGTTATATTGTAGTCTCCCAAGTTATTAGTACAGTTTTCTGGACGCAGTAAGGGTTCAATAAATACATACTGATTGATTTTCACACCAACCCAGCAACCACCCTTAATAATAATCATGGTATTTGTTAAGCATTAACTATGTGCCAAGCACTGTTCTAAGCACAGGAGTAGAGACAAGGTACTCAGGTTGTCCCACATGGGGCTCACAGTCTTAATCTCCATTTGACAAAGAAGCCAAGTGACTTGCCCAAAGTCACTCAGCTGGATAAATGGCAGAGCCAGGATTAGAATCCGTGACCTCTGACTCCCAAGCCTGTGCTCATTCCACTAAGCCACGCTGCTTCTCCAAGGGTACAGATTCACATGCATTAGTGACACAGAATAGAGAGGAAGTAGGGAAATGCGAGCTTAGATAGGGAAGGCCTCTAGGAGGACACGTGAATTTAACAAGGCTTCAAAGGTGGGGGAGTGATGGTCTGTCATAGATGAAAGGGAAGGGAGCTCTAGGCCAGAGGGAGGACACTGGCAAGGGGTTGGCAGTGAAATAGATGTCCTTGAGGTACAGCGAGTAGGTTGGCATTAGAGAATTGAAGTGTTCGAACTGGATTGTAGTAGGAAAACACCGAGGTAAGGTAGGAAGGGGCAGACTGAATGAATGCTTAAAAGCCTTCGGTAAGGAGTTTCTGTTTGATGAGGATTGGCAAACCTCATGGGTCTTGAAAAGTGGGGAAATGTGAAATGTGGAAAGGTTTTTTTTTTTGTTTTTTTTTTAGAAAAATGATCCGGTGTATCAATAGCAACGAATAATCACTTGTGATAAGACCCTGCCAAACCACAGACACCCAGGGATGTACGATACACTTTGTAAAGTAAATAGAGAAATATGATTTGCAACATGATACGTTCTGGCTACATGGTTCACATCATTTTTTCTGATACGAGTATGGTCCAGCTACATTACCAGTCTATCCTCTATCTCGGGTAGAAGAGGAGGATGGATCACAATAACAGTAAACATGAGACAGCTGAGGTGAAATTCACCATCCTGTTGATATTTTGAAGGGAATGTGCAAATGAATTAGTGCTTTCACTAGTGTGGAAATTAAAGTCTTCAGGAATGTCCAGCAACGACACCAAGGCCACAGCTGTATGGTGGATGTTTTTCTTTTTTTAAAATCCCATCTCTTTCCTTCCCTTCCTCCATTTATTCCAATATTTACTCTTATATCCCAGCCCAATTTTAATGCTTAGAAAGTAAAAGTTGGAACAAAAATCTTTTTCATTTCTGGACACCACTGTGCTTCTAGATTTTAGAAGCAGAAGTGAAAGTGTTGACATGCTACAATTAAAACTAAACAAAACACAACAGCCTGATGGCATGATTGCTTAGTGTCTGAGATGCACTGCATACTGCACTTGTATTAGCTGAAGTATAAGAGAACACAGAACCCGCTCCTAAGAGCTTTCAATTTAAGGAGGTGGAATAAATGCAGAACACTCAGAGCACCGAACAAGTGGGAATGGTAGAGCTCTGCAGGTAAGTAGTGCTCTGAACGCAAAGAGATTCAAAGTGGGTCATTGAGGACGACGTCGTTCTGAGATGATGGTGATAGGGAGGTTTTGGAAAGCAATTGAATGGCAAAAGGGACTAATAGACTTGAGAATGAAGAGAGTTTTGGGCCCATTTCATCTCACCAGATTTAAATAGTGCTGCAAATCTCCTTTAAAAGTATTACTTCCAAAACTTCTATTCTGATGCACAGACTCCAATCCTGGGACTGACCTCTTCCGGAAGGAGCTAGCTAGGACAGGGTCTACAAAGTAGTTGTGTGCCGAATATGGATTTCTTCCTTCTTCCGTCCCACTCCCTTTCAATCAATCAATTATATTTATTGAGAACTTACTGGTTGCAGAGCACTGTACCAAGTGCTCAGGAGAGTAGAGTTTTTAGACATGATTCCTGTCCACAAGGAGCTTACACGCTAAAGGGGGAGAGAGAGAGACGCTAAAATAAATTACAGATAGGGGAAGAGTAAAGTGTGGGGATATGTACAAAAGTGTTATGAGGCCAGAATGGGCAACAAAGTGCTTAAGGGGTACGTAGCCAAGTGCAAGAGGGTGGGTAGGTGAAACGAGGCCTTAGGGATGATCTCTTGGAGGAGATGTGTTCTTAGGAACGTTTGGACGGTGAGTACAGAACACTTAAAAGACTTATATAATTTTAAACCACATTCAAATGTATTTAATGAGGTTAGGAAGCTATGCTAGTCATTAACTATTTTGTGTTATTTTCCTAGGGAAATTCAATACTACGGAATTCTAGACTAATATAAAAATAAATTTGCATATTAAAGTAGTTTAACACATTAAGAACTAGGCTAGGGATTATTTCTCCTTAAACTAATTAGTTGCTTATCTTAAAATTGAGGTCAACATATAAGATTCTTTGATTCTAAAATAACCAATCTCAGCTATTTATGGAAGGCTTTACTAGTTATGTACTATTGAAAACTCTCAAACAAATCAAAGCCTATATTTTTATTTAAGCCAAATCTTAGAATTTGGATGAGGGACTTGCTCCAGACATATGAAATGCAGGACTTTTAGATAAAATACTCTAGTTCCCTGGCACTTGTGGATTCTGTTTGCCCTTTAGCCTATCTGTGATGCACTGGGTCCCACCCTTGGCCGTCTAAAGAATCCCTCTCCAATTCCTAAGCAGTACAAGCAATGGGGCTACTAATTCTACTCCATACTTGAAGCACCACGTACCCAACATCCTGCCATCTTGGTTTAACAACAATCTGCCCAGTATCGACAACCATTTGCAAAGCAACTTGTTATTGAAAATGGCATCTATGTTTTGGGTAGTAATGTAAGCACATGGTATCCAGGGTTTCACCTTGGATTGGGGGAGTTTCACTAATTCTCTATGAATATTAAGGGATTGTTGAAATGCCCATGGGGAGAGGAAAACTGGGTTATGCTTTAGTTGTGATTTTGCCTTTGACTTGCTGCGTGACTTGAGGTGAGTCATTTAGCATCTTTGTGCCTAACTTACTCCAATTGCAAAAATGGGAAAAAGACAGCTTCTTCACAGGGATGTGGGTAACAATAATAATAACAGTAACAATTATGGTATTTGTTAAGCGCCTACTATGTACCAGACACTGTACTAAGCACTGGGGTAAATACAGGCAAATCAGGTTGGACACAGCCCCTTTCCCATTTGGGCCTCACATCTCAATCCCCATTTTACAGATGAGGTAACTGAGGCACAGAGAAGTACAGTGACTTGCCCAAAGTCACCAAGCAGACAAGTGGCAGAGCCAGGATTAGAACCCATGACCTTCTGACTCCCAGGCCCATGCTCTATCCCTTAGGCCACGCTGCTTCTCCTAAGGTGAGGTAAAAGACATTAGATATGAAAGCCCTTAGGGTTTTCCTCTTTTTTTTTTTTTTAAAGAAAGACACTGTAAAAATCTGAGTTATTCTTATAATAATTTGCACCTTCATGTCTGTACCTGAGCTACTCTCTGTCACCTGCTCTTGTTCTGTTGCTACATTTGGGGTGTTTCTGTGGTCCTTCTTCTGCCTGGTTCTGGTGCTAATCCCAGCTCCGCCACATGTCTGCTGTGAGCAAGTCATTCACTTCTCTGGGCCTCAGTTACCTCAACTACAAAATGGGGATTAAAATTATAAAACCATGTGGGACAGGGACTGTGTTCAACCTAATTAACTTGTTATCTACTCCAGTGCTTAGACCAGTTCTTGGCACACGGTAAGCCTTTAAGAAGTACCATAATTATTATTATTAAGCAGAAAACTTCTTCACCCCCTTTCCTCTCCCCCCCCTGCCACCCAATGCCCCTTCAACTGTCACACATGCACAATGAAGCTTTTTCTTTCCTCTCCCCCTTCCTATCTTTTCCCTGAGCCTGCTAACATACCTGTGGTGGAGAAATTAAGGCAGGTGGATGAGCACGTATGTTTTTAATTTTATATCCACATGTATGTATGTGCACTGCTTGAATATATTTGTCTTTGTATGCATGTATGTACATGTATAGATATTCACATGTGTGTACGTATGTACTGGACAACTGAACAAATTATCCTATTTCTCCAAGCAGCTTAAGAAACACTGTGTCTTCCATATGCTGTAAATTAGCATGAAACCACCCCCACTAGTAATTTAACATTTTTGTATTCGGGCTACATAAAACAAAATTCCAGACGTGAAGGTGATACGGTGTGTTATCAAGCACTGCTGTGGCTGGGAGCCCTCCCAGTTACATAATGGCCTGCAGAATGTTAGCTATGAGCCTGTGTGTAAGCTTAGTTCTGGTAGCTCATCTTGAATGTCTGCCCAAACTCATCTCTAGACTGGGCAGACATAAAGCAGGCATCTTGGATTTTCCAAATCATCAGTAACTGCAAAGGGAGTAAGTCACCCAGGAATAGTAAGGAATATTTCATTCTTAAACAACCACTTCCCAAGACCAAAAGATCCATCTGAAGAATCTCAACTAAGTCTGGTGAGCTCATTGTGTGTGTGTGTGTGCGTGTATGTGTGTGTGTGTGAGAGAGAGACAGAGAGAGAGAATATACGTATACTCGTGCACGTTCGTGTGTGTATATGTGTCCGCATGCATGCTGTCTCTTGCATATGGTTTCCTGCAGAGTTCTTGCTATCATTTCCCAACATCTGTGCCCATAATGGCCTTCCAACACAAACTTCCAGGTTTGTATCACAGCTGCTGTGAAGCTGACGGTTGGCATAGCAAGAAATCTGTTCTTGTATACTGTGCACAAAAGCCTCTAGTCCTGGTGCTAACAGTTCAAAGCCTTTCACCAAAGGAAACTTTCACAGTGTGATGCTACGGTATCTTCAAAGAGGCTGAACAATGATGGCAAATCTGGTCAATTATACATTAACCTACCGCTACATCAGACAACCAATGCAAATACACCATATCATCTGCTCTTAGGGTGGAATGCCGTTTTTCTGAGGTCACATATTTACAACTTCTATTTCATTGGATTTTTTTCCTTAGCCTTAGATCTAGAAAACAGAAATATTTCCTGTTATCTTTGGGTTAACCGTGAATCTTTTATTCTAAAGCATTTTAATTGGAAACTTTCTACTAAATTATCATAGGATTACTTGAGCTGTCCATGTTCCTAAGTTTTCTTTTACAAAACTGAATTTTTTTTTTTTTTATTAGAAAAGGGATTCAATCTACCATTCATTAAATGTTAATACTACCATCTCCAATCTATTAAACACTTGTTCTGAAGTTGATTTTGAACAGGGCCCATAAATAGTTTCAGAAATATTTAGGGTGCTTGAGACCAAACACACATAAAGAGAACGTGCAAATGGACAGAAAGTGGGTTTTGTCCAAATAATTATTCCACACCCTACCCTGATCCTATGAATAAAAACATTGAGAGCTTAAAGTAATTTGGCCAGCACCCAAATCACTTAGCTAATAGAATTACTCAAACTAATTGCACACCTGATTCTAAAATAACCTCACAGCTTAAAACATTAAGCAAAGGCTAGAGAGTTAAGACACTGGTGAGTACTCCGATAAGAATGACACAATAATCTGTTCACCGTCGGCTTGAAAGATGGGTTCGAAATAGCTCTATACCTGCGCTAGTTCATTGTGTGTCGGAGTCTCACCTTTCTAATAATATATTGTGATGAGTCTACCACTTGTTTGTTGTGTCATCTTGGGCAAGTCACTTCTCTTTGTGCCTCAGTCCCCTCATCTGTAAAATGGGGATTGAGACTGTGAGCCCCAAGTGGGACAGCGACTGTGTCCAACCCGATTTGCTTGTATCAACCCCATATCTTAGCACAGTGACCGACACATAGTAAGTACTTAAATACCACAATTATTGATTTTATTATTGAGTCACCAACTTTGTGTACCCACATTTGATTCCCTAATGGTTCTGCCGGTCCAAGAACAGGGGGAGAAATGGATGAAGACCCCAGACCTAGAAGTTGGGTGGGAGCAGGAGCCATGAGGGGAGAGACAGACATGCAGATAGGGAAGATAGTGGCAGGATTAGTGGGAGAGGAGGCCAGAGAAAGACAGGCTAAGAGACAGTGGGAAAGGAGAGGCAGGAGGGCTGATTTGTTCACTAGCTGCAGATTGAATGACTCTGCTGGCCTCTCTTTGGGTTTCTAGGTTTACTCTCCATGTAGGCTCTCCCTAAGCTTTTTTTTTTTTTTTGGACAGTATTTGTTAAACGCATAGTATTTGCCAGGCACTGTACTAAGTGCCGGGGTAGATACAAGCTAATCAGGTTGGACACAATCCATGTCCCACATGGGGCTCAAAATAATAATCTCCATTTTACAGATGAAGTAACCGAGGCACACAGAAGTAAAGTGACTTACCCAAGGTCACCCAGCAGACCTGTGGCGGAACCGGAATTAGAAACCAGGTCTTTTTGACTCCCAAGTCCATGCTTTATCTACTAGGCCCATGCTCCTTCTCAACCTTTCTTCCCATTCATAAATGGTGTTCTCTGTCTCCCCTCCTCCTTCGTACCTTTTTACCCTGAGGCTGCTAAAGCAGCTATTCATTTCTAGCTCATTTTAGTAGCAGTGTCATATATACTCAGGGGTTACTTTCCCAGTGAACCCCGGGGTAAGAAAAACTTGTACATATCACTCTACGAGCCTTGACTGAAAGCAAGGGCATGCGTGCAACTGTTTCTGTTGACATCACATTTACACTGTAACCACATAAACTCATGTCGTCGGGTCATATCTAAAATATGTAGTAAAAAGATGTTTACAGAAGAATGGAAAAGAGTAGCCTAGCGGAAAGAGCAAGGGCCTGGGAGCCAGAAGCCTCGGGTTCTGAACCCAGCTCTACTACTTGCCAGCTGGAGTTAACTTCTCTGTGCCTCAGTTTCCTCAACGGTAAAATGGGGATTCAATACCTCTTCTCCCTCCTTGTTAGACTGGGAGCCCCATGGAGCACAGGGACTGTGATTGACTCGATTATCCCAAATGGACCCCAAGCCTTAACGCAGTGCTCGGCACCCAGAAGGCCTTAACCAATACCACACGTATCATTACTATGACGATGATCATGATCTGTACTTAACTACCTACGCAGGGCTACATGTAAATAGAAAGGACTTGGGTTGTGAAATGCAAAGATTTCTGTTGGCTTCAAGAGAATTCCATCTAGAATAGTGGATGAGGCAAATCAGTTTCTAATTCTACCAGGGATTTGTTCCGGCCACTGTGAGGACAATTAACTGTCCATCCTTAGGGTGATCTGGAGTAATATAGAGAAACCCCCACTGATACCTCTTGGATTTGCTGGAAAGTGGGCAACAGGAGGAATTATTTCCCGCAGTTGCCGTTATTACTGTGTCAACATTAGGTTCCGGAAAAGCCATGTCATTTTAACGCTTGGTATTTCAGTCATTCACTACCTTAGAAGCACAACTTCCACCAGGGGGCTCTAAAATCCTATCGTACCTTTCCAAAATTCATCAGAGGCGATCAGAAGTGATTGAGTTGATGTATAAGGGCTTCAGGGAAGAGTTTCAGATTTGGGGGGGCGGAGGGTAGGGGTGGGGCTAGAAAAACAGAAAAGGCAGGACCTCCTGAATCTCCAGTGCTTGCAAAGACTCCACAGATTTGCTCCGGGGCACTGTTCTTTTTCAACAATATCGTCCAGATTCGAGTCTTCCTCTCTATTTACCTGCTACAATTTGTATCTGTTCCTAATGAGCGCCATTCATTTCAGTAGCACAAGCTCTCATTAGACAAATGCTATCAATTAACCTTCAACGAACACACACTGCATTATCAAAGGATTATGAATGTCATTCAGATCACAGTCCATCACTGAGGAGGAATTAAGTGTATACATAATCAAAGTCCATTACACATAGGTACTAGGGATATATCAGCCTCCCAGTATTTTTTCCTCTGTATCAGATAAGAGGCTGCTATCTGGGTGCCAGAAGAGGATATATGTCTGAAATGATCCAGTAAGGAAGAGCCCAAGAGGAAAGACTTAAAAGGAGAGAAAAATTTTGTAGGCTTATCTGGTGGCAATCTGAATCGTGAACTTCGTTCACCTATACAGGCTGAGTCCTGTCTGCTCTTGGCTCCTTCTTTGACTTGCTGTGTAGCTTTGGCCTGTTCCTTAAGGGCCAATTCTGTGTCTGTGGCTTTTAACCTACTGAGAGATGAATTCAATTCAAATGGGCTTGCCAGAAAGCAGTGGGGTGTATTTCAGTTATATCCACATTGGCAGCCTCAAGGAATGATTAATGCCATATAGGTCCTGATAGCTGCATCTTTCAGTTGCCTTTGCTGGAAAATTGGGACTTCTTCGGGGAAGGTCTGTCAAGAACTTGGAAAGACTTGGGCTTCTGTTCTGTAGCTTTTGTTCGCTCAAAAATGACTCCCTAAGGTATTTGAGAACCACAGACCAGTGCGCTATTATTTTCAAATGCAATTTTAAGTGTATTAGCATAATTAAATACATGTACTGTTTGGTAAGCCACAGTTGCACATAACTTAGAATATCTGAGAAACTCATAGTGAGATATGGGTGGTGATAAGGGTTTTATTAAAAACTTCTGATTTGGCATCAGGAAAGCATATTCTACGTAAATGATAAAAAGAGAAAGGATCATTTATAAAAGTTGGAAATGAAAAGAAAGGTTAGAGATAGCAGAAAATAGAAAATATAGACCATGCATTATCCAAAGGGAGATAAAATACAGGCTAAAGATCATTTCACATTAATCTTGCAGCCTCAGGATCCTTCCATATCATCAGAGAATGGATTTTTATAGTTTTACTCAATTTGAACCCCCAAATCATATGTGTAAAATAAGGATAAACCCAAAAACTCTGATTTAATTATTTTTTATAAAATTAAGGTTTTCTGAACATTTTCACTGCTAAAATGGATGATTTTTGAATCCATCCTAATTCAACCAGTCACCCTAATTCACTTTAGCATAATTATCATGATGAATTGCCAACATCTCCATTGTTGTCAGAAGAATCAACATGCACTTTGGAATGTGATATTTGGCAGTTTGGGTCACTTTAAAATACATCACAATTTTTTCCTTCCACCCCTTTTTGCCTGGGGAATTTCCCTTCCGTTAAAAGTCTGGAGTTGCCTTGGATAATGTGCACCCTTTTTTATGCTAATCTCCTGTGTCCTCACTTTTCTCAATCCAACATAAAGCCATCATCTCAAAACTAAGATTTGGATAGTACTATATTTTGGATTGATGCTGTCCAAAGAGAGCAATGGTAAGAGAAGAGGTTAGAATCTGGCAGTGGGGATACATTAAAGGATGAGTGGGGAAGGGAAGAAAAAGGGAATTAATAGGTATTGAAACTGCAATTTGAGGGGAGTGGGAATAAACTAACCTGCCTCTCTCCTTGTCAATCGATCAATCATATTCCTACCTAACCTCGTTGATCTCCTACTGCAACCCAACCTGTGAATTTTCCTCCTCTAACAACCACCTACTCTCTTCTCCCACCATCTTCCTGCCAGCCACATCGCTGTTCCTCTCTTTCCTGTCTTATCGCCCCAAACCCAGGTAGGACCCCTGTGCTGCGATTGGATATGCAATCACAATGAGTGAGGCCCCTCTCTCTTTCTTAGGTTAAAGGGGTCTCCCTTCCTTCCTTGCCTGAAAAGAGCAATTCTGCCAGCAAGTTAAGTGGCACTAGAAAAATGATCCTTGGGTCAAAAAAGTTTCAGATGACTTCATTGGCTCCTTTGCTTCTGCAACGCATTGGTCTTATCAAGATTAACTACTTGTGTACTTCAGATGTTTCCGCTAGATTGTAAGATCCTTGAGGGCAGGGAACATGTATCCTGAATTGCAACTTGAGGAATATATTGGGTTCCCCGCTACATGTGAAAAGAAATGTATGAATGCTTATGCAGGTTTCCATTTTTTCACTCATAGCCAGAATCATTTTGCTCATTTTCTAATACAGAACTCAGGTGGCAATGGTTATATTCAGTAACTGTGAATTACAGATAAGAAATGGGTTTGTGTTTCTGTAAATACTGTATGTTTCTTTTTGGTGGCATTGATGAGCCTAACTATATCTTCACCCCAACCTAGTTTTCTCCCCAAATAATCCCTATAATCAAAGCTGCCATTTGCTCGCCACTTCATCGATTTTTTGATGTCTAAGCTTTTTTTAACTAATAGATTAACCTTTTTTTTTTTTTTTTTTACGGACATGGGTTGTAGGTTGGGAGGCCTCTTCTTTGCTTTAAGTTAAATGAGCTAAGAATGTACAGAATTTGGCATGGGAAATATGTCAACAAATGCTAGAAGTGGTTCCTCAGAAATACCGAAAGGCAGTCCACACGTCCGTATGCTCCTCGTTAAACCTCAGAGTGCTCAAAAGTAAGCAGCTGGTTACAATTTGTCATTAAGCATTCCCTAACCAACCAAACCACTGTTTCTACTTTGTTCCACTGGGTTAATTGCTAGCAGTGATATCAATTTCCTTACTTGCTTTTAAAATCTTAATATTATTCACCCACCCATACAATTTTAAATGAATATGAAGATTGAGAAGTAAAACAGCTAAGTTTTTTTTTGTTTGTTTACAAAAACTGTTATACGTGTGGGAAGATAGGCCAGGTTACTGTTCAATCATCCCAGCAGAACTAAGATCCTTTCTGAATGTTATTTACATAAACTCTGTAAATTGAAACACAAGAAATGGCATCGATGGTTTGGGGGAGATACTGGAAGACTACTGTCCATCCAGATCAGTATTCTATCTCCAAAAGATGTGGTTAGGGAAAACAATTTAACAGTCAAAATTTCCTTTTAGTTATCCACTATGAAATTTTCATCCTTAAGTTTTCTTAAAGCCTCCTTCAGCCTTCTAATGGTATACAGTTTATCTGCCCCAATCTCTTTTCCATCTCTCCCTCTTCCAGGGAGACATGCCAGTAGCAAAATGAATAGACTTGAAATTCTTTTATATTTTCACCTCAGATACCCAGTGAAAGGCAAAGGATGTGTTCTAAAGTTGATCTATAGAGTAATTTAGATCTTTTTATTTGAATCTCAACCAAAAGAAGGGACAACTTGGATCTGGGTCCAGATTTGCTTTCGGGTCTTGGTCGGAAAGAGACCAGTGACCCAAAGCAGAATGTGAAGAAGAGATACCTTGCAAACACAAGGTACAACACTTTCCTTGTTCAATGTCCCTGCAAATCTGTCGAAGTATAACCAGAAGTAAAAGTTCCACTTACTATTTATGCATTTCCTGAACTTCATTTGGAATAATTTCAGGAATTGAAAATTGGAGATGTGATGAGATGCTTAATTCTGACCACCATGAGGCTGTCTTGTCAGAGCAATATTTTGATGAATATAAATAGGATGGTGGACCTTTAACTCATTCACATATTTCCCAAGTAAGGCATTTACAATCCCTAAATTTTAATGTTACAAATATTAAAACTAATAATAAGCAGCATGGCTCAATGGAAAGACCACAGGTCTAGGAATCACAGAACATGCACATTCTAATTCCAGCTTGCCAATTGCCTGCTGTGTGACCTTGGGAAAGTCACCACTTCTCTGTGCCTCAATTTCCTCACCAGTAAAATGGGGATTCAATACCTCTTCTCCCTTCTACTTAGACTGTGAGCTCTGTGTGGGAGAGGGACTGTGTCCAGTCTGATAGCTTGTTTCTTCTCCAGTGTTTAGAATAGTGCTTGACACACAGTAAGCTCTTAGCAGATACCATAATTATTGATGATTGTGCTATTTGATATGTGTTTACCGTGTACCCAGCGCTGAACTAAGTGTTAGGATAGATACAGGCTATCGGATTGGACACAGTCTCTGTCTCATATGGGACTTACAGTTTAAAGGAGCAGGAGAATGGGTATTTAATCCTTTTTTTTTTTACCGAGAGTAGAACTGAGGCACAGAAAAGTTAAATGATTTGAGGCTGGATTAGAACCTAGGTCTTCTGACCCCTAGGACCATGCTCTTTCCATTCCACTCCTTGTCAGTTCAGTCACATAAGTCTTGCTAAATAAAAAAAAGAAAACCAAACACAAAAGAGCAAGAATTTTTCATTCATTCTCAACTTAGTGGGAAATTATATCCTGACATCCCACAAGCTTGTCTAATTTCCTGGCTCTTCCTGCAATTAGGGCTCCTATTTGCTCTTACTTCCCAACTCGCTTTTTCAGGCCAGTAGTACTTTTTCCTCAGAAGCACCAGATCATGTTAATATTGAGACAATGAGGGCAGCTCTTTGGGCCCCGTGGCACTAGGTAGTGAAGGTGGGGAGAAATGACCTTGGAAATTCTCTCTGGCCAATGGGGAGACTCAAACTGTTGGAAGAACCCTCTTACTCTAGGGTAGTTCTTGGTGATCACTTGCTACGTTGTGTGAACCATGGTGGGCCTCCTTCTCTAGGCTGCCTGGGAGAAGAGCATGGGGTGGAAGGAGTGGGGTTAGGGTACATCCTCTTCCAACTGGTCAAATCCTGCTTCACCCACAACCCACTACCCAAGTCAGGCCCTGGCCCCCCAAATCTCCAGCAGGTTGGAGACTGTGGTGGGCAGGGATCGCTGATCACATCCGGGGCAGGCTCAAGACCAACTAGCAACTGCTATGGGCCAAAAAATCTCGTTTCCACCATCACTCCTCAGGTCAGGGTGACTCAGTTTAGCAGGCCAGATTTAGCCCAGTGGTAGAGTGGCTACTGGGGCACTCAAAAATACACAAAATGGGGACAAGCATGATGACACCTTCTCATTCTGTTGCCGAATTGTACATTCCAAGTGCTCAGTACAGTGCTCTGCACATAGTAAGCGCTCAATAAATACTATTGAATGAATGAATAATGATAAGTGATTTACTGAAGCTAGAAAATTTTTCTGGGGTGACCTCTTCCAATCCCCCCTCCTCTACCCAATTTCCAACACTGTTGTATTGAACTCTCCAAAGCACTTAGTACAGTGCTCTGAAAACAGTAAGTGCTTAATAAAGACGATTGATTGATTCCAAAACTCTTGTTTTCCTTTCCGGGGCCCCGTGAACATGGACATCTTGCCTAAACAATGGGACTCAATGGGGTGATAGCTCTCCAGCAGCGGAGAGGGCAACTGGACCCTTAAAGTAAAAATACCAGAAATGAAAGTGTCTAGTGCCACATCCATTCTGGACCAGGGAGAGACTAGCTCAAAACTGGACTGCTCAGCATAAAACCAGATTCTTGGCCATCTCACTCTGGAGCTAGAGTGGCTTACTGAAAAGGGCATAGATTTGGAAGTCAGAGGTCATGGGTTCTAATCCCAGCTTCGCCACTTACCAGCTGTGTGACTTTGGGCAAGTCACTGAACTTCTTTGTGCCTCAGTTAGCTCATCTGCAAAATGGGGATTAAGCCTGTGAGCCCCACATGGGACAACCTTTCATTCATTCAATAGTATTTATTGAGCGCTTACTATGTGCAGAGCACTGTACTAAGCGCTTGGGATGAACAAGTCGGCAACAGATAGAGACAGTCCCTGCCGTTTGACGGGCTTACATTCTAATCGGGGGAGACGGACAGACGAGAACAATGGCGATAAACAGCGTCAAGGGGAAGAACATCTCGTAAAAACCGATGGCAACTAAATAGAATCGAGGCGATGTACAATTCATTAACAAAATAAATAGGGTAACGAAAATATATACAGTCGAGCGGATGAGTACAGTGCTGTGGGGATGGGAAGGGAGAGGTGGAGGAGCAGAGGGAAAAGGGGAAAATGAGGCTTTAGCTGCGGAGAGGTAAAGGGGGGATGGCAGAGGGAGTAGAGGGAGAAGAGGAGCTCAGTCTGGGAACACCTCTTGGAGGAGGTGATTTTTAAGTAGGGTTTTGAAGAGGGAAAGAGAATCAGTTTGGCGGAGGTGAGGAGGGAGGGCGTTCCGGGACCGCGGGAGGACGTGACCCGGGGGTCGACGGCGGGATAGGCGAGACCGAGGGACGGTGAGGAGGTGGGCGGCAGAGGAGCGGAGCGTGCGGGGTGGGCGGTAGAAAGAGAGAAGGGAGGAGAGGTAGGAAGGGGCAAGGTGACGGAGAGCCTCGAAGCCTAGAGTGAGGAGTTTTTGTTTGGAGCGGAGGTCGATGGGCAACCACTGGAGTTGTTTAAGAAGGGGAGTGACATGCCCAGATCGTTTCTGTGGGAAGATGAGCCGGGCAGCGGAGTGAAGAATAGACCGGAGCGGGGCGAGAGAGGAGGAAGGGAGGTCAGAGAGAAGGCCGACACGGTAGTCTAGCCGGGATATAACGAGAGCCCGTAATAGTAAGGTAGCCGTCTGGGTGGAGAGGAAAGGGCGGATCTTGGCGATATCGTAGAGGTGAAACCGGCAGGTCTCGGTAACGGATAGGATGCGTGGGGTGAACGAGAGGGACGAGTCAAGGATGACACCGAGATCGCGGGCCTGCGGGACGGGAAGGATGGTCGTGCCATCCACGGTGATAGAGAAGTCTGGGAGCGGACAGGGTTTGGGAGGGAAGATGAGGAGCTCAGTCTTGCTCATGTTGAGTTTTAGGTGGCGGGCCGACATCCAGGTGGAGACGTCCCGGAGGCGGGAGGAGATGCGAGCCTGAAGGGAGGGGGAGAGGACAGGGGCGGAGATGTAGATGTAGACAACCTGATTACCTTGTATCAACCCCAGTGCTTAGAACAGTGCTTACCAAATACCACCATCATTATTAATACCATCAAGGAATGAACAGGGTCTTCTAAACAAAATATCCCCTTTCCTCCAACACGGCTGGTGCTGAGTTTCGAACAGCTCTGACACAGAGGAGAGTGAATCTGAGGATCTGGGGGTGCATGGAACCTTCCACGATAAGCAGAAAGGGTTCTACTTTGGCCTAGAGAGGCCTCTGGATTCCCACTGCTGCCATATAGACCACCAAAGCCATATCCTGTCCCTAAGAAAGACCTTCCTCAAACAGTCCCCTGAAAACTGGATCCCACTTGGGCTTGTAATTTTTTTTTTACAACAGAACTAAGAAGAATGCTCTTTTCCCCAGTTTAAAAAAGGCACAAGCAAAGAATTAGGTTTTTTCACTTGAGAAAAAATGGAGGCTTTGAATCCAGAAAAGTGCTGGAAGAATAGTTCCACCAATCTCCCAGATCTTCTTCAACTTTTCCTCATGGTATCTGTTGAACTCTTAGCATGTGCCAGGCACTGGAATAGGGCAAGCTAATCAGCTCTGATAGAGTCCATCTTCCAAATGGGGCTCACAGTCTTAATCCCTATTTTACAGATAAGGTAACTGAGGAAAGGAGACCTTAAGTGACTTGCCCACAGTCACACAACACACAAGAGCCGAGATTAGAATAATCCAGGCCCTCTGACTCCCAGGTTCATGCTCTTTCTACTAAGACATGCCACTTCTCTTTCCTCCTCCTCTCTTTTAACTACTAAAGTAAACATCATCTCTCTGGGAGTAAAATAACAGTGTGGTAAGTGTGCTAACGGAAGTGTTGCGTGTCTTTACACTGGCCTCTCCCTACTGTTTGCTGTGCCCTTTCAGAGATATGATCCTGGGACAGCACATCGCTTCTCTATTGTGGTGGTGCCAACTCTAGTTTAAATTTACACTAAATCCTGCCAATTCTTCCTCAGAAAAATTTTGTAGATCCACCCCTTCCTGTCCATCCTCGTTCAAGCACTCATCGTGTTATGGTTATACTACTGTATCAGATGCTCTTCCTGTCTCCCTGCCTCTAGCCTTCCCCCACATTGTTCATATTCCATTCCACTGCCTGGACGATCTCCCCAAAATGCCACTTAGCACACACTTCTGTCCTCCTTAGAACCCTCTAATAGCTCCCCATTTCCCTTCCCACTGAGAAAAAACTCCTCAAAATTAGCTTCAAGGTGCATCCACCAACTCTCCCCAAATAAGCTCCCTTCAGTTACTCCCTAGCTTGCACTCATTCTAAGCTCCTTGAAAGCAGGAATCGTGTCTACCTTGTTGTACTCTCCCAAGCACTTAGTACAGTACTCTGCACACAGTAAGCACTCAACAGATACCATTCACTGATTGTTAGCTGATTCCCAGGTAGCAAGCAGAGGGCACTAGGCCTGCCTGATGTGGGTAGGGAATGTTCTGTTTATTGTTATATTGTACTCTCCCAACTGCTTAGTATAGTGCTTTGCACACAAGAAGTGCTCAATAAATATGACTGAATATGAATAAGCATCCCTTGCTCTCACCTGGCCTGTCTCTGACCCTTTTCTCACATTATTCGCTCCCAGCCTGGAAATCCTTCCCTCCCCGAATCCACCAAACCTCAGCTTTATCTACCTTCAGAGCCCTCCTAAAATCCTATCTCCTCCTCCAAGCCATCCCCAACTAAATTTATTCCTACCCCTAGTTGTATCCACTTAATAGGTACATCTAGTAGCTGTGGACATATTTTTATGTGGTTGGATATTCAATTATCCTGATTCCACTACTTGTAAATATCCCTCCCAATCTCTGTTTCATTTTTCTAATAAATTTCTGTAATTAAAATAAAGGATCCAAGCAGGGATTTGACTGTATTTCTTTTTTACCATCACCGCTTTTTTCCACGATACATTTTCAGGGTAGGTCCATCTTTAGGAAAGCCCAGGAAGACATCCAGTCCTACTGTCACTGATGGGATGAGTCTAAAATGATTCTTGCTTCTATGAACCAGGTTGACCTGGTCAGCAGAACTGGGATCAGAACAGAATGTTTCCCTAGGCAGGGACCTTTTCCTTTAGCTAACACTGCCAGGAAAGAGCTATTTGTTCATTTCAGAATGACCTACCATTCAGTCTATTTCCTGCATTCGTGGCAGAGCTTTGGAAAGTGCTGGGCAGTGGCCTATCCCAATTTCTTCTGTAAATGTCACAAACAAGAATTTGTTTACCTAAAGTTTGGTGTTGGTTTTTGTTTTAATAGAGGGGAGAGTTGAATTTCTTTTAGGTGAAAAAAATTCCACATTTATTTTAAATGCTGCTACACATCCAGCAAAAATGATGCAATAGTATTCTGGAGTTTCTCTTTCATTAAGAAACTCTACAAATCTTTTGCACCAATACCAGTGTAGGGTGAAATACCACTATTTCCAACAAAATTCACCTATCAGCAAAGAATGAAAACTTTCCAGAGCTCATAGGCAAAAACTTGGTCTTATTTGCTACATATAGCAATTATTAACCTGAAAAAATAACCACTTTTCTAAACATGATGGCCAAGTAAAATTGTTTATTTTCATGAATCCCAAAATATTTTATTCATCAGTAAAAGTAATTTTCTAGCATTGCATACTAAAGGCTGATTCAACCACATCTAACATACAGAGGGTTTAAAGGTGGATATCTTTCTCAATCACTGAAGGATCAGCAAATGACTGGAGTGGCTTATTAAGTCTTGATCTATATACCAGAGTCCATCTTGGGATCACTGTTTATTTTATTAGTATGCTCAATAATGGGAACTATTACATGAAATGACTAACTCAACTAGATGTAGCATTTCACAGTGGACAGTGAGCATTTATTTTCCAGTGATTATGACTGCACTGCAGAATGTTATTGTCTTTGCCCAGATTTGTAGTCCTGAAAGGAAGTATTGCCCCAAGCACATGTGCCTGTAGATTTTAAGGGATGTGTATTGCCCATCACACCCCTGCCCCCCAACATTACCACTCTCCAGACGGAACAACCTGGAAACTGCCCAGAGAGTAGTATCATCATTCATGTTGATTTTTCTTATGACTTAAATCTATATTTCCAAATAAGGGAAAGAATGTACAGCTCAGAGAAGGGTCTAGACAAACCTCGGAATTAGCCTTTCAGGCAAAAATGAAGTCTTTTGGCCACAAATAAAAAAATATCACCCTTATTCAGTGTGCTCATTCATATTAGTCTTCTAGATAAATCCTTGTCTTATGCCATCGAGTCATCTCCGACTCGTAGTGACGCCACGAGCACATCTCTCCCAGAATGCCCCACTTCCAACTGCAATCGTTCTGGAAGTGGATACATAGTTTTCTTGGTAAAAATATGGAAGTGGTTCACCATCACCTCCTTCTGCGCAGTCAACTTGAGTCTCCAACCTCGACCCTCTCCCGTGCCGCTGCTGCCCAGCACAGGTGAGTTTTGACTTATAACAGAATGCCTTCCGCTCGCTAGACACTGCCGAAGCTAGGAATGGAATGGACTGGGCAGGCCTCTGCTTGACTCTCTCTCCCATAGGCAAGACTGGTAGAGTCCTGGAAACTCTCCAGATGCGACTCTGGGAGGGGAAGATAAAACCTAGCAGAGAAAAATGTATTAGTCCATTCTAACTTCTTGATCTGACCATTCTACTCCATGGGGGAATATAGAAAACACTGCTCGTTGTGGGCAGGGAACGTGTCTGTTTGTTACATTGGACTGTCCCAAGTGCTTAGTACAGTGATCTGCACACAGTAAGCTTTCAATAAATATGATTGACTGCCTTCTTGTAAATGGCATTTGTTTACCACTGTACTAGGCACCGGGGCAGATATATGACAAACAGAGCAGATACAGTCCCTGTTCCCCATGGGATTTGCAACCTAAGAAGAAGGGAGAACATACTGAATCTCCATTTTACAGATGAGGAAATTGAGGCACAGAGAAGTTAGCTGACTTGCTCAAAGTCACACCCAGCAGACACATGACAACTGAGATTAGAACCCAGTTCCTCTGAATTGCAGGCTCATGCTCTTCTACCATTCAACATGGCTTTTTCCAATCTATCTGAACATTCAGAAGGAAAATTCCACTTCTAATTCTGAGCAATCCATCTGAAGTCATAGTGTATTTACTGCATCAATGCTACATCTCACCTAGTGTTGACTATTCTGACGTTAAAACTGAACATGATAAAATGGAGCATTTTAAGTGGATTGTAAGAAAACAAAATTTAGTCTCTACACCTTAGCTACCCAAATGTTATCAGTGCTTTTCAATCAGGGATTTTAAATACATTGATAGTTAACATATTTGTCCTTTGGATTCAAAGATAATATTTCAATTGGTAAGACAAATCGGGACAATGGTCCACTCTGTATTGTGTGCCTTATCTTGCTCTATTGTATAAGTTACCCACAGCTCCTGGCGCTGTTTTTATTTTTGCCTCTTAGTACCCTGCTCTTCACCAAGTCTCTATCCAAGACAGTCCTCCCATTTCTGATTGGTGTGCACCAAACCGACCTGTCGTTTGCTGCTTTCTCCTAACTCCACTACTATCCTTGATCATTTGAGGTTTTACTCCATTGTGCCTTTAAATGTTTTTGGTGTTTTCTGCCTTCCTTGTCATGTCATTTCAACTCATTATAAATCAACTCTTTGGGTACCCTGCTGCCCTCTATTCTTTTCATTCATCCCAGTGCTTCAATGCCGGTGGTCTGACTGCATTCCAAGACCTCATTATCTGTGTTACTGTTGTGCCACATGATTTTAAATACTGCACCAAGTGGTGCTGGTGGAACTACTCTAGAAATCAAATGTGGCATCTCTGGTAGCTAGAAACAGTGATAGTATTAATTATCATACTTTCTATGTACAAAGACTATACTGAGTGCTGGGGTAGATACAAGATAATTAGGTCAGGCCCAGCCCTATCCTATGTGAGGTTCACAGCCTTAAGGGGAGGTTAGACATGGCAATTATCCTTCAGATGTTCAGTTCTGTCAAATCATTTTACACTGCTTTTGAGTCTCCCAGAGGGCATACTAATCTTCTTGATTCTGTTTCCCTCCTCTTGTAACTATTCTCGCATCTTTAGACAATTTGCTACCCAGGTAACAGAACTCAATAATTGTACGTGACTCTGTTGCCAGAGATCCTTAATTGCATGCAAGATTGGCTAAGCGTGGGCTGATACAAAACATTTATCTAATTGTAATCTATAGTATTTTGCTGATTCTGAGTAACCGTGTGTTTCTTCTGCCCTGGAAAATTCCTTTGAATTATTTGAGAATGTAACTTGATGATGCTGGTATTTGTTAAGCGCTTACTATGTGCAGAAGCACTGTTCTAAGCGCTGGGGTAGACACAGGGGAATAGGGTTGTCCCACGTGGGGCTCACAGTCTTCATCCCCATTTTACAGATGAGGTAACTGAGGCCCAGAGAAGTGAAGTGACTTGCCCACAGTCACACAGCTGACAAGTGGCAGAGCCGGGATTTATAAACATGCTAGAGAAGAAATAAGGTATTTCTTCATGGCTACTGAGCATTACCTGCAAATCTACAGAGAAGATACTGGACATGGACTTCCTAGTTCTAAGTCTGGTGACTTTGCAAGTAATCCACTTAATTCCATAGAAAGAATAATTTCCCATTTAACATGCTTATATGGTCTATAGTAAAAATGGTTTTCAATCTATCCATAGTATTTATAGAGTGCTTACTGTCTGCAGAGCACTGTACTAAGTGCTTGAAAGAGTAAGGAAGCAGCAAGGCCTAGTGGGTAGAGCACGGGCGTGGGAGTCAGAAGGACCTGGGTTCTAATCCCAGCTCTGCCGCTTGTTCATTCATTCATTCAATAGTATTTATTGAGCGCTTACTATGTGCAGAGCACTGTACTAAACGCTTGGAATGTACAAATCGGTAACAGATAGAGACAGTCCCTGCCCTTTAACGGGTTTACAGTCTAATCGACGGGCTTACAGCTTGTCTGCTCTATGACCTTGGGCAAGTCACTTTACTTCTCAGTGCCTCAGTTACTTCATCTGTAAAATGAGGATTAAGACTGTGAGCCTCATGCAGGACAGGGACTGTGCCCAACCCAATTTGCTTGTAAAAACAGTAATAATAATAATAACTGCGGTATTTGAGAAGCACTTACCATGTACCAGGCACTGTACTAAGTGCTGAGGTGGACACAAGCAAATCAGATTGACAGAGTCCCTGTCCCACATGGAGCTCTCTGTCTCATTTCCCATTTTACAGATGAGAGAACTCAGGCACAGAGAAGTGAAGTGACTTGCCCAAAGTCACAAAGCAGACAAGTGGCAAAGCCAGAATTAGAACCCAGGATTATAATTATTATAATAACACAATAGAGTTGGTAGACATATTCTCTGCCCACCAGGCACGTAATGTGGTCTAAATCACATTGGATTATTTCTGAAGCCTATTTAAAACCTGACTTTACAAAACCAATCCTTTTGGTTACAGGGATTCAATAATAAAAACAAGGTTACCAGATTCCTCTATCACTTTTACTAGTGAAACATATGGTTTTCCTCCTCACCGAGTGCCATAAAGACTGATTTTGGTTCAGAGAGTCTACCTTATTTCAGCCCTGGATAGAGGAGTAGGCTCCAACTGGAATGAAACAGTTTAATAGATCAATTACATATTTAAGCACCATCTTTGGTCCAGCACAAATTGAGGGCCAGGAAGTAAGTTATATATGACTACCGTGAATCAGTAGCAGGGACAGATATTATTGATGTTGGAAGTTTTCATGGCACCAAGCTCACTTGGATACTTCAGCCAATATCTGCTTATTCTCCACTAGCTAGAAATTGAAAAACATTCTTTGGTTGGAAAGTCCACTCAGTTGGGAATTAATCAGTCCTTTCCTAGTACCCTTGAGCCTTCAGAGAGGGGATCGTGTCAACTTACTCTATTATACTCTCCCAAGCACTTAGGACAGTGTTCTACACAGAAAAAGAACTCAGTAAATGCCACCAATTGCCCAGGATTAAATCACTTACTCAAATGAGAATCTCATACCTAGAGCACATTTTTCTCATTTTGCCATGCTCTAATCACCCTCATGTAATAAGTTTATTAAACTACAAGCAGAATGTAATGTTTTCAGTGCTTTGAAATCACTACTTCTTTTTCTCTTCCTGATCAATAAAAACAACTGAAATACAAAATAAATGTGACTGTTGTTTTTTTTTACCAAAACATCATGAACTGTTAAATAATTTCAGGCAACTGGAAAAATGTCTAATTGATGAGGGATTAACTTTCCCTGTGCTCTGACATGATTTATTGGCTGTTAGCATTTTGGAGATGAAAGTTAAGTGGTTTGGCCAGCTGATCAGAGAACACCTTCTGTGAAGAACAACCCTAGGAGAAAGATGGAAAGGCTTCTTAGGGACAGCTTGGCTGGAAAGCCCTGCCACCTGGAAGGGGGAATTAAAAGACTGAGTTGTTCCTAGAGGCTAAATAGAATACCTCCTCCTCCTGTCACTCGTGGAAATGATACCCCAATGGGCAATTCAATTGAAGGATAATGAACTAATGACCATTCTGGAACACTTTCATATTTTCCTCAACTGACTCTCTCCTTATAAATTAAAAGAACACCGCATCCCTGGAATTAAAGATGGGGAAGTCTTTTGGAGAATCATTTTTCTCCCCTCGCCACTCACGGCCTCATCACTCCGAAATGCGTCCATAGACTATGCAGATAAAGATGAATGTGTAGTTTTGGCCTACCAACCTCTGTGGCATGTTCCCGGTTATGCTCTTCCAGTAAAAAGAGAGAAGAGGAAAATGAATTTCTTATGAATATGTTGTTGCTTAAAACCAATTTAATCTTATCAAGAAATCTTTGTTACTAAAAAAGAAGCAAAAATTCAATTAAGAGCAGAGGTCTAACATATGAATGTCATTTACATGGTTAAGAAGAGATAACACGCTGTTCTGCTTTTAATTCCCGCACGCAGCACTGAACCAAATGCAAAACTGATACTCCGATGACATTAAATATCCACAGCTTTGTAAAGTTGTACTTCTATTTAATTATTACCAAAGCTGTGAGCTTTATAGCTCTCTGTTCCTGCTTCCTAAAAGCGTTTTTAATATAGTGCTATGGCCATGCCTCAAAGTGAAATGAAATAATAAAACAATGCAAAACGTACATCACTGCCCTGAAGAGTACGATTTAAGTAACTTGATCAAATGAAAGGGAAAATACCCTAGGAACTCTGCCTCTCCAAATCAATCAGTGGTATTTTTTAAGTGCTTACTATATGTAGAGCACTGTACTAAGGGCTTGGAAGAATACATTACAACAGAATTAGCAGCCACTTTCCCTGACCAGTAAGACCCACAGTGCCATTATAAAAGGCATCAAGGGTTAGGAATTATAGACACATACTACATCTAAATAATAATAGTAATAATAATGGTGGAATTTGTTAAGCACTTACTCCCCAAATGCTGACCCTCACAACACTTATGTACACATCCCGTTTCTACTCCTCTAGTCAGTCTGTCAAGAGTATTTACAGAGCACTTACTGTGTGCAGAGCAATTTACTCAGTGCTTGGGAAAGTACAATCTAACAATCTAACAATGTAACAGACATATTCCCTGCCCGTAACGAGCTTACAGTCTAGGGGGAAATGTGACCTACATAAGCCAAATGCATTCACCTCACAAACAATTTTTGTACTTTCCAAACAAATATTGGATAACCCACAATACTACCAGTGGTGACTGTAAGTTCCTCGTGGGCAGGGAATGGGTCTACCAATTCTGTCATATTGCACTCTCCCAAGCACTTAGCACAGTGCTCTGTATTACATAAGCACTCAATAAATATAACTGAACGGCCACTTCCACACCACTTGAAATACACAGTATTTAAACTTCCTGTTGCACTTATGTATATATCTTGAGTACCCTATAACTTAAGCCATTCATTCACATATTTATCCCATCTTCCTTATTCCTAATTTATTTTAGTGTCAGTCCCTCCTAAAGGACTATAAACTCCTTGAGGGTAGGGATCATGTCTTCTAATTTATTGTGTTCTCCTAAATGCTAGTATAGTGCCCTACACACGGTAGGCACTCAATAAATACTGATTAATTTATATGTGTTACACAATTATGGAAGCAGCATGGCCTCGTGGATAGAGCATGAGCCTGGGAGTCAGCAGGACCTGGGTTCTAATTCTGACTCTGCCACTTGTCTGCTGTGATACCTTGGGCAAGACACTTCATTTCTCTGTGCCTCAGTTACCTCATCTGTAAAATGGGGATTAAGACTGTGAGCCCTATGTGGGACAAAGACTCTGTCCAAACCGATTAGCTTGTATCCACCCCAGTGCTTAGAACAGTGCTTGACACATGGTAAGGGCTTAAATATTATTATTATTACTGGTTTTTGATTTTGCAACTTTCTCCTGAGGCTTTCCCTTAAGGCCTTATTGCAGTTTATCAATATTATTTTACGCTATTACTAACTTTTACTCATGATCAGTCATTCAATAATATTTATTGAGCACTTAGTATGCGCAGAGCTTTGTAGTAAGCACCTGGGAGAGTATATTTCACCAAAATACCAGATACGTTCCTTGCCCATAATGAGCTTTCAATCAGGAGGGAATGATTTCCTACAAAAACCAATTAGCCCTAAGAATCTAAATTAACTTTTATGTGACTCTCTTTCATTTGTCATTGTCATATATGATTTCAGTTGTTTATGTGTAAACCTTAAATTGTGAAAGACCTCATTTTCCAGGTATGTTGACCTCTTAAAACTGAGGATCCTGAACAAATGATCCTGAAGTCTATGCTCAAGGAGGGCAAATCCACTTTCTATTGCCACAGTTCTGCTGTGCCACGTTTGAGACTCTGCGTCACTCGACCTTCAAAATGTCAGCTCTGGCCCCCTTAATGGTCACACTCCATATCAGTTCTCTAGACCGCAGCTGTTCAGTCATTTAACTTGTTCATGCCTCAGTTACCTCATCGGTAAAATGGGATTAACACTGTGCAAACTAAATGGGACATGGATTGTGTCCAAGTTGATTAGCTTGTATTTACTCCAGCACTTAAGACCATTCCTGGTTCACAGGAAATGCTTAACAAACACCATCAACAACAACAAAATCCATTCTCCTTACACAGCTCACCCAGCAAAACAGAATTGTCGTGACCACTGTCTCAATGCTGGAAAATTCTAATCCAAGAGCTCACTCACTCTATTTTTGCCCAGCCGTGGATATTGAGCATGGATTATAGTTAACATTGGTGAAATGGCTCAAGAAGCAAGGATGCACCTTGTGCAGTAAGACTGGTTCTCAAGAAGCAGAATGCTTATGGCACAGTAAAATTACTTCTCAAGCAGCGGGATACCCCTCCTGCAATGAGATCAGTTCTCAAGTGGAATATGACTTCCGTATGCAGGCCAGGTGAACATGACCAGAGCTTTTCATACTTTTAATTTAATATGGCACTTGATACTCTACTAAGCAAACTTTGTTAGTTGATTTCCCAAAAATAATGCTGGCATTTTTTTTCTTCAATTTCCTTTGTATTATTGGATAACAGTCATTATAGGAAGCATAATTTGAGAACACCGGCACAATCTCATTGGGTCTCCCGGTACCTACCTTTGTGAATTTGGGGATGACTGACAGGGTTCGAGGTGAACAGAAAATCTTTGGGTGTCTCTCTCAGCCAGAGGAACTACTGCCCCCATCCTCTATGCCACCTTTCAGTACATAACTTAATTCTTCCAAAGGAATCCCTGGAGTCTTTACTATTTACTTACCAAAGTGGAAGTCATTTCACACAAGTGACCCGAGTTAGAGGCAACTGGGAAGAAGGTTATCGGAATAATCTTCAGTGGTTGCTTATCAACCTCGGTATAGCACAGAAACTCCTCACTATTGGCTTTAAAGCTCTCCATCACCTTGCCATTTCTTACCTCATCTCCCTTCTCTCCTTCTACATCTCAGCCCGCACACTCCGCTCCTCTGGTGCTAATCTTCTCCCTGCGCCTCAATCTCATCTGTCCTGCCGTCGACCCCGGCCCACATCCCACCTCTGGCCTGGAACGCCCTCCGTCCTCAAGTCCACCAATTACTCTTCCCCCCCTTTCGAAGCCCTACTGAAGGCTCACCTCCTCCAAGAGGCCTTCCCAGTCTAAGCCCCTCCTTTTCCTCTGTTCCCCCTCCTTTCTACATCACCTCAACTTGCTCCCTTTGCTCTTCCCTCCCTCTCCCTACCCCACAGCACTTATGTATATATGTATATATCTATTATTCTATTCATTTATATTGATACCTGTTTACTTGGTTTGATGTCTGTCTTCCCCGTTCTAGTCTATAAGCCTGGTATGGAAGGGATTGTCTCTATTGCTGAATTGTACTTTCCAAGCACTTAGTACAGTGCTCTGCACACAGTAAGGGCTCAATAAATATGATTGAATGAATAAATGAATAATAAGGGCAATATAGAGGAAGGTAAAGAAGACAGAGTAGGATCAGTGTCAACGTAAGTGCTTGAGAAAGAGCCCTGCATGGGGCGGTGATTATGATGTGCGTTGCCTAAGAGGTGTTTCGTTGGCTTACAAAATTATGTGGGCAGTCTATCAGTTCTACCAATACCGAAACAAAGGGGTTGAACTGCGATGATAATAATCATAACTATAATGATAATGGTACTTGTTAAGCACTTACTATGTGTCAAGCACTGTTCTAAACACTACAAGTTAATCAGTTCTAAGTAGTTACAAGTTAAACAGATTGGACAAAGTCCCTGTCCCACATGGGGCTCACAGTCTTAAGGCCCCTTTTACAGAGGAGATAACAGAGGCCCAGAGAAGTGAAGTGGCTGCCCAAAGTCACACAGCAGATATGTGGCAGGGCCAGGAATAGAAGCCAAGTCCTTCTGACTCCTGGACCCGTGTTTTATCCACTGATCTACTCTGCTTCTTACGATCTCATGCTGGATGCTAAGATCTTACATGGTGCCCCTCCCGGCCCCAGTGATCTGATGCCATCTGACGCAGCCCGACTGACAGCACGGGTGCAGGGCAGCACTTACGTCAGCTTTCCGGTTCCCTCACCCCACCTCCTGCAGCGGTCCCATGCAAGCCTGCAGCAACGGTGGCTCCTGGAACCCCATCCCACCCACAGCGGTGAGAGCGGTAGTGGTCCCACGTGAATCCGCGGTCGTTCCGTGGAAATGTCCTCCTCCCCTCCCACTGCCCTGAGAGCAGCAGGGGTCTTGGGCAAGAATGCCTCGGAGCAAAACCGAAGGAACCCTAACCTGGCTCGAGGACCCCTGACGTGGCTCATGGGCACCAGCTCTGTGGCAGAGATCGTATAGCAAGGAACGTGCTCTCTGGGCCACCCCCACAATCCACATCCGTCCCGGGACCACTCCATCCCCCCCGACTCTCTGGTGGGGTTAGCTCTGGGGAAGAGATCTCATAGCAGGATGTGTGCTCCCCGGGCCTAATGGAAAGAGCGGGGCCTGGGAGCCAGAGGTCCCAGGTTCTAATCCCGGCTCCACCACAACTGCTATGTGACCTTGGCAAAATCACTTAAATTGTCGGTGCCTCAGTTATCTCATCTGTAAAATGGGGATTAAGACTGGGAGCCCCCTGTGGGACATGGGCTGTGTCCAACGTGATCACCCTGTATCTACCCGAGTGCTTAGAACAGTGCTTGGCACCTAGCAAGCGCATAACAAGTACTAAAATCATTCCCACACCTACTTCCACACGAGTCCCCGTTCTGCCCCTCGCCCCACTTCTGCTGGGGGTAACCCTGGAAGAATGTCCTGCCTCCCTTTTTCCCGTCCCTGCCCCCTGAGCGGAAAGTCTGACAACTTTGTAACAAACTATATAAACGCTCCATTATGGGATCATCTTGAAGGATTTCACCTAATTACGTTTTGTAGCACAATTTTTTCTTTTAAAGGAATTTGTTCAGCTCTTGCTATGTGCCAAGCACTGGACTAAGCTCTACAGTAAATAATAATAATAATAATTGTAGTATTAGTTAAGCCCTTACTATGTGCCAAGCCCTTTACTAAGCACATGGGTGGGTACAAGCAAATCGGGTTGGACAGTGTCCCTGTCCCACATGGGGCTCATGGTCTTGATCCCCATTTTACAGATGAGGTAACTGAGGCACAGAGAAGTGAAGTGACTTGCCCAGGGTCACAAAACAGAGAGGTTGCAGAGCCAGGATTTGAACCCAGGTCCTCCTGACTCCCAGGCCCATGCTCATCCACTATGTCACAAGCTACTCAAGTTGGACACAGTCCCTGACCCCATGAGACTCAGTCTTAATCCCCATTTTACAGCTGAGGTGACCGAAGCACAGAGAAGTTAAGGGACTTGCCCAAGGTCACACCGTAACCCAGATCCTCCTGACTCCCAGGCCCTTGCTCTATACACAAGGCCATGCTACTTCTCGAAGTGTGCCAATCCATCACAGAACCCTAAAACAGTGCACCCCAAAGGCCCCTACTAGACTGAAAGAATAAATGCTTGAATAGAACAAAATGCAAACAGAAGTGAAATGAGAAATGCCAGATTGATCAAAGTCCAAACTCAAAAGGCACATTCAGCTATCAGTCCATTAAACAGGCACTTAGGTCAAGACACAAAACTACATGAGCTGCAACTTAATGAGTTTACACCTCTAAATCTGCACACCGCATCATGATAGCAATGCATATCATCTTTGGAAGACCACAAGAGAGAGACCCTCCAGATCAGACAAAGCTCTACATGCTCATTCAGTTGGGCCAAAAGAAATTCTAACTTTCTAACGCTAACCGTCTGGGGACTTAACCCTTTCCACAATCCACGCCGCAGAAAATTGTCATCTCTCTATTGCTCGAAGCATTTGCCTTTCTATTATTCGTAATTATTCCAAATGTCCTTTTCCTGCCCTTTTATTTCCACTAAGTCAGCTATAATTACTAAGCAGTTTTGGGACCGAGACACCTCTGCATTACTAAGAGCAAGGGACCTTTATCAGACTATACAGTTAATCTCATCCATAATGACAGAACTTGTAATATTCCCAACGTCGAATCTGTTTTACAGCTCATTTTACAGCTCCAAGGTTAGTTATGACAGTGATGGTTCCTGTGAGATGAGATTAATATATCTTTTACTAGACATGTAAAACATTTGTTCAGCTAAGTTTTGTTAGTGATTTCAATATTATCTACCCCTTCAATCCATCAATGAGACACACAATTCAGCAGACAGCAATAACAGGAAACGGTATATTTGCCCTGATGTTCTTGCCTTCATCTGAAAACCCACACACATATTCGCACACACACATACACTTAAGCACACACACTCATCGTTGGAGATTTAAAAAGTCATTATGAAGGTTTCAGTTTTAATTCTTCTTAAATCTGATCTACAAAATCTTATTGATTTCCTGATGATTTAATGACTCAGAGCCTTAAAAATGGTCTCTCTTTATTAGCCATTCAGTAGAGGAAACAAAGTAGCAACAGCGCTTTCCCTCCCCTAGCTTCCCTCAAGAGTAAAAAGTTAATGGGGATGACACATGAGGAAGTCTCTAATTCCTTTATTTAATGCTCTCTCTGCCATAGGAATTTCCAATTACTTATAATCCATAACCTTTAAAAGTTCCACTGTAACGTGTCAGCCTCTGCTTGGTGGGATTCAGAAACTGCAGCATCAAAAATTAATTTTTGGTATTCGTCAACTCCTTGAGGGTAGGACCCACATGTATTGCTGCTATACTCTTCCAAGGGTTAGCACAGTGCTCTGCACATAGTAGGTGCTCAATAAATGTCACAACTGATCGATTTACAATACGCTTCTGAGGTCAGCAGTCAAAATGTTACAAATACCGACTGCGAGCTCGTTGCGGGCAGGAATGTGTCGGTTGTTATACTGCATTCTTTCAAGTGCTCAGTACAGCGGTTTGCATACGGTAAGTGCTCGACAAATGCAACTGCATGAATGAAATGCAAATTAAGGCAGTAAAAGGGTAGATCACTTTTTTCTTAAAGTTACAATATATCTATTGCCAAGCTATGATGAAATCTTAGACCACAAAACCCAGGGATTTAATGCTAAAATAAAGATATCAGGAGAGGCCCTTTTTTTGCCAGCTATTTGCACTTCAATCCTTTCTTTCCAGGGCACTTTCAGAGCCAAGGAATTCCCAACCAGATTGTTTACCCAGTTTATCCACCATTTCCTCCAATCAATCAATCATTCAGTGCCCCACAGGCACTCAGCAATCCTTCCCATGGCCACTGGGTAGCACCTACGGGCAGCTTGCAGGAAGAAGTACATCCGTCACCATATTCATTCGATAGTATTTATTGAGCGCTTACTATGTGCAGAGCACTGAACTAAGCACTTGGAGTGTACAATTCGGTAACAGATAGAGATAATCCCTGCCCAATAACGGGCTCACAGTCTAAACATAGAGCAGGTCTGTGGGGGCTTCCTCTGTCCGCCTACTGCAGGTCCCTCTTCCCTGTGCCCTGGGTGAGAGTTGAGTTTGGTGGGTATTTTTTTAATTCTCCCTTGAATCTGGCAACATGCAATCTGGGTGTGGAGGGGAAAACACCCTTCTCTCCTACCTCCCTGGGTGACTGTGGATTTTCCATTGGTGAAGACTCTCCATCTGCAGAATTACTGTAGACCGATGGACTCCGGCATGGACAGAAAGGACTCTGGAAAAAATCTGTGTAGCAGAGTGGAAGCCAGGGAGCATGTTTCCCCTCCCTGCTTCCCTGGACATCTCCCTCTCCATTTCTGGGTTCCTGAGGTGAATCAGCATTTGGGCACCTTGCCACTACTATAGGTCCAATTCTTGGGCAAGAACAGGTAACTTCTTTCTGCTCCCAAAGTACCTCTCAGGGACCAAACTCACTCTGATTCCCAGCATTCCCCCCACTTTCTTCACTAGGGTTTAGTCAAGTCAAATAAAATTAACAACACCTATAATGAGAATAATACTGATGATAATACACCCTCCCTCTTCATATCTAACAGACGTGACTCTCCCCACCTTCAAAGCCTTATTAAAGTCACATCTCCCGCAAGAGGTTTTCCCTGATTAAGCCCCCATCTTCTCTACACCATCTCCCTTCTGTGTCACCCTTTCACTTGGATTTGCACCCTTTATTCACCCCACCCTCAGACTTGCAGAATTTATGTACATATTTGTAATTTATTTATATCAATGTGTGTATCCCTCTTTTGAATATAACCTTGTTGTGGACAGGGAACATGTCTACCAGCTGTGTTATATGGTACTCTCCCAAGCACTTAGTACAGTACGCATTGTAAGCGTTCAATAAATATGATTGATGGATAGAATTAACTTTGGTTCTGTAGCACCAGTACAGGGAACAGTAGAGAGCCATTTATTTGGTTATGTTTTAGAGTATCTATTAAGTGTTCACTGTGTACCAAACACTGTGCTAAGCTGGTCGTGATGAGGACAGGAAAGAGATATGAGTGCTTTAGATAACAGTGATAATAATAATGATGGTATTTGTTAAGCGCTTACCACGTGCCAAGCACTCTTCTAAGCGCTGGGGGAGATACTAGGTAATCAGGTTATCCCATGTGGAGCTCACAGTCTTTAATCCCCATTTTACAGATGAGGAAACTGAGGCACAGAGAAGTTAAGTAACTTGCCCAAAGTCACACAGCTGACAAGTAGCGGAGCCGGGATTAGAACCCACGAACTCTGACTCCTAAACCCGTGCTCTTTGCACTGAGCCATGCTGCCTCAAAGCAGGTAATTCGTCCTTGGCTGTGCAATAGCTGATTGACTGTGGCAAGGCAGATCTCTCGCAGGGAAGAGACAGGCCACGGATTCACTCTCTATTAAACACCCTTCCCCCTCCTATCTTACCTCACTGATTTCCTACTACAACCCAGTATGTTCACTCCGCTCCTCTAATGCCAACCTACTCACTGTACTTTGATTTTGTCTCTCGCTGCTGACTCCTCTCCCGTGTCCTCCTTTGGACCTGAAACTCCCTCCCCCTTCACATGCACTCACCCCACCTTCAAAGCCTTATTTAAAACTCATATCCTATAAGAGACATGCCCCGACTCTGCCATTTTCCCTCTCCCTTCTTCACTGTCAATGTATCCTTCAAGTACTTGATATTCAGCCCACACTCAGCCTCCCACACTTACTTCTATATCATTAATTTATTTTATTATCTATCTCCCCCTCTAGACTGTAAGTTCCTTGTGGATAGGGAACATGCCTACCAACTCGGTCGTACTGTACTCTCCCAAACTCTTAATACAGTGCTCTGCACACACTAAGCACTCAATAAATTCCACTGATTGATACCTAAGCCAGGCTCTGACAGGGCTAGTAATTGCCAGTGATGGCACCTTTGAAGAGAACCCTGTCACCCCTTTGGGCAAAGCCCCTGAAGCCCCTGGGACAGTGGGAGTAAGAAGGTACTGACAATGGCCCTGGTCAGAGGAGAGAGAGCCACTGACAGTTGCCCAGACTGGATCTCTAGCTGACAGCACCGAATAATCTTGCTCAAGACTAATTTACACGTCGTTGAACTTGTACAGGTAAACTTCTAAAACTGTACTGGGTGGGAGAAAATCTGCAGTTCGAATGCTTGCACCTCTTTTCTCTCATAAAAGTGTTGTTTTTTTAAAAAAAGTCTGAATCGATGGCAGTGTATTCTGACTCGTAATCAGTCAGTGATATTTACTGAGCACTTCCAGTGTGCAGACCACTGAACTAAATGTTTGGGAGAGTACAAGACAACAGAATTGATACACATGTTCCCATACCAATTAATCAATAGCATTTATTGAGTCTTTACCGTGTGCAGAGTATTATATTAAGCGCTTGGGAGAGTACGAGAGAGTTGTTAGAAACAGCCCCTGCCCAATCAATGAGTGGTATTCATTGAGTATTTTCTGCGTGCAGAGCACTGCACTAAGCACTTGGGACAGTATAATATAACAGAGTGCCACGTATTCACATGCTGTTTAGGGGAATTCCAGGTGGGAGAAGATTGAACTAGCAACAGGAAAAGATACTGCTGGTTTCAGTTTACAGAAAATCTGAGCGCTGCCACTTAGAAATCAATGGATCAGTGGTATTTGTTGAGCACTTACTGTGTGCAGAGCACTGTAGTAAGCACTTGGGAGAGTATAGTACGTGATCCCTACCCTCAAGGAACTTACAGTCTAGTGCATGTGACCTCTTTAAAAATGTGAAGAATGTGAGAGAGAGAAGATGTAATCCCACCCAAGCCCCCCCAGACGACAAGGACAGGAAGAGAATCCGAAGGGATTTGAGGTCAGGCAGTGAGGGACTCGAGACAGTCGAGCATCGGTTTCAGCCGTCGGGAGCCAGCGTAAAAAAGGCAGCCGACAACTGACGGGACACTCCTCCTCTCTCGCCAAGCTGGAGAAGCCCTCTGAAGTGCAAAGACTTTAGTTTATAACCTGGAGTGGGCATTCTGCAATAAACAACTTGATGCCACTTTCCCTTGTCACACAGTGCAATAGCCCTTCAGGATGATTTCCAAGTAGGCTCCTCTGGGGCGACTCCTCTAGCCCATACACAGACAGAACTCCCATTGGCATCAGGCTAAGGAGACGGGATCAAGCACTCTGTGCATAAGTAGGAAAGCACTGGCCACCGGGTCATGACTAAATTTGCAATTGTTGTATTAGCTCTAATTCTTCAAACCCGGCAAATATATCAGCAGCACTCATCTCCAGAAGCCTGGCACCACTGTCACATACTTGCCTACCGCAGTGCACATCTAGGGAAGACCCAACAAACAAATGGATCACTACTGTAAAAAATCTATGAAAATGGCAAACATTAAATAAAAATCCCACCAAAAACTTTACCAAGGTTCACATTTGAAAACAATTCAGACTCTTTGGATACACTATATAAGGAAGGATGGAAGGAAGGGAGGGAGGGAAGGGGAGGGGAGGGGAGGGGAGGGGAGGGGAGGGGAGGGGGAGGGGAGGGGAGGGAGGAAGGGAAGGGAAGGGAAGGGAAGGGAAGGGAAGGAAGGAGGGAAGGGAAGGACGGAAGGGAAGGGAAAGGGAAGGGAAGGGAAGGGAAGGAGGGAGGGAAGGAAGGGAAGGGAAGGGAGGGAAGGGCAGGGAAGGGAAGGGCAGGGAAGGGAGGGAAGGGGGAAGGAAGGAAGAGAGTTTTGAGACTGTAGACAATAAGATCCTGATCCTCTTGAGCCAGATTTGAGTTTGATGAGGCAGACAATGTTTAGGGGATTATGACTACCAAACTGTTTTATACTCTCCCAAATGCTTAGTACAGTGCTCTGCACATAGTAAGCATTCAAAAACTACCATTTTTGCAGAGCAATACATCCCTAATAGGATTGCTAGAAACTCAGGGTGTGCCCGGGATTTTGCTATGACTTTAATCAGAGACCCTGATGACCCAACTCCCTGAACATGCTATTGGTATAATTAATGATGGTATTTATTACGCGCTTCTATGTGCAAGCACTGTTCTGAGCACTAGACTTGCCTCTGTATAAATCATCACCACTACTGACCAAACAACTCAAGTACATGTCCAGTTGAGGGTGAGATGCCTCAAACACTCCCCTCAATCAATCATCAATCGTATTTATCGAACACTTACTGTGTGCAGAGCACTGCACTAAATGTTTGAAAGACTACAATATAATAGTCCCATTGCCTGCCCACAGTCCTGTGATTGAATTCTCATTTTCTCCTTTGATTTTAATAGTAACTACCTGACGCTTAACCTGTAACTAGATAAGCGGCATTTAAACATACCGTGCACACCCAAGCACTTAGAATATATTGAGTCACAATCTTTCATGCAATTGCTCTCTCCTTTTCTGAGCAAGGAAAGTGCACTGGTAGAACCACATTCAAGGTTTTTAGCAGGTCTTTTGAGAAAGTTTTGCTTTTAGGTAGCTATTAGCACTTCCAGACATAAATATTGTTGTCTTTTGTAAATTGATGCTGCCGGTGGTTTTCTTAACCAAAGAATATGCAAGGGAGTTCAAAAGTCTAAAGCAATATTAGCTGCCCCTGGGGATGGTGTGTAAAGACTTTTCTTGGCTTTGTAACTGAGGGCGTTTGTAGAGTCTCATCATCATCATCAATGGTAGATTTTGAGCGTTTGCGTGTGCAGAACACTGTACTAAGCACTGTGTCCTGAGACTATTCGGCCTGCCCTCACCTCACTTCATCTCACCAAAGAGCAGCTGCTTCAGTAACCTGCTATGATCCATCCAGCTTAGAAGAGCTGAGTTGCAAGTAAGGACTGCTTCTATATTGGTCAAGTGGCTCTCTGCCAGGACTTTGTTGGGAATTCTGCTTTGTCATTTGATAGGAAGCACTGCCGTTAGACAAAGTTGACGAAACCCCTCAAGATGACAGACGGGACTTTGGTGGCATGTTCAAGCCTGATGGCCGCAGAGTGTTCCCTACCACCACTGTCCTTTATGCCATCCGGCCTTGAGCCTACCTTGATTTGGCAGTCGATCTGCCAGACTGCCAGAGGACACCCTGACTTTCTAGATTCCAGGTTGTTTTTTCTCCTTTTCTTGCCCATCAGCACATCTTCTGACAATGTGCTGACAAAGTAGAAATCAGTGACAGCTTTCAACTCTGTATCTCTAGCTGCGTGACCTTAGTCTTCTTCGGACATATCATCGAGCCATTGCCCAATGCAGATTCTGAAAGTGATCCACTCTCTCTTGAGTATACACTTCCATAGCCCAGTCACCAGTGAGGGCGTCTCAAGGACTTTGGTCAGGTGGATAGGGTTGGAAAACTTTTCTGAAGAACCAGAAATGTGATCGAACACCAGCTCCCAGAGTAAAGAAGTTATGTCAGAGAAGTGTGGACAATCTATCTTTCCCTCTGCTTTTCTACAGTCTGAGAGTTTTCCAAGGAGTTTTCTAAGAACTGAGGTGAAAGCTGGTCTACATTGAAAAACCTGCATTTCCCAAGCGACCTTATCCAGTGGACAAGGGAAACGGAAAACTTAGTCTGTTGACTCCGTTCAGAGACAAATGAAAGGAAGTGATATCGAGAAAGCGAGTGACCATTGACCTTTATTCCCTGGTGACAGAGCAGTCTATATTTTTTTCCTTATTCCTTTCTCCAGCCAACACGACTTGCTACTGCCTGGGACAAGTGGGTTTTCTCCATGTGATCCAAGGAAATAACCGCAATCCAATGCTTTCCTAGAATCTGCTAAATGCAGTAACTCAAGGAGACTTTGGCATCATGCAAATTGACTGCAACCCAGTCAAATACTAGAATGTAGGACTCTGGTTCCTGAAGTGATTTGAAAACACTAGACTTCTTTGACCCGCTTTTCTTTTTGAAAAAAAATATGCACAACAATTGGTTAAGGGCTACCTGGTAATCTTTTGGCCAAGGGTGAATCCTATGCAAGCCCCTCTGTCAGTGAGACATATTTACTGAGTGCTTACTGTGTGCAGAGCACTGTACTAAGTGCGTGAGAGAATACAATATAACAGCCTCATTCTCTGTCCACAATGATTTTACAGTCTCACGGTGGAGACATACATTAATATAAATAAAATTAGAGATATGTATATATGTGCTGTGAGGCCAGGAGGGGAGATGAATAATAATAATAATAATTATGGTATTTGTTAAGTGCTTACTATGTGCCAAGCACTGTTTTCTGAATAAAGGGAGCAAGTCAGGGCAATGCAGAAGGGAGAGAGAGAAGAGGAAAGGAAGGCTTAGTCAGGAAAGGCCTCTTGGAGATGTGCTGCCGCTAGCAGAAAACAGAAACAATACTTTCAAGGCCAGCCAGCTCAGTTTCCCCTACTAATGCTCTTAAACAGTTCATGCTGCAGCAGTAAGCCAAGGAAAGTCCTTTATCATACCATTAATTGACTCTTGCATGTCACCATGGTAGGCATGCTAGAGGAGTGGTCCACACTGCCATTTGCTTAGCCATAGTCTCCATTTCATTCATTCACATGTATTTATTGAGTGCTTAGTGTGGGCAAAACTGTGTACTGAGCACTTGGGAGAGTAGAATATAACAATAAACAGACATATTCCCTGCCCAAAATGAGCTTACAGTCTGGAGGTGGAGACAGACATTAATATGAATAAATAAATTACAGATCTGTACATGAATGGATGATTACTCTTCTGTGCCTCCAATGGTAATGCATGTTAATCCTTGCAAAATGTGGCTCGCTATAATTATAATAATAATAATGATAACATTAAAAGGTGCTTACTATGTGCTAAGCACTGGATTAGATCTAAGTTAGGTTAGATCCACTCCATGTTTCATATAGGGCTAACAGTCTAATAAGGAAGGATGGCAGGTATTTGATCCCCACAAGGAAACTGAGACTCAGAGAAGTGTAGTGAGTTTTCCAAGGTCACCCAACAGGTAAGTGGCGGAGCCAGGATTAGAACCCTGGTCCTTTGATTCCCAGCCCCATCTACTCTCCACTAGGCCTTGCTCTTTGGCTTTGTCATGCCCACTGTTCACTAAAGCCATGTAGCCAAGGGATGCAGATGGGGAAGGGCTGATGGCAGGGGTGATTGTACTGCAACACACATGACAGCCCTTTAGTCATTAAGTCAACTGTATGTATTGAGCACTTACTGTGTGTAAAGCACTGAACTAAGTGCTGGGGAGAGTACAATATAACAATAAACAGATACATTCCCTGCCCACAACGAGCTTGCAGTCTCGTTCTTAAACGTTAGGCAACAGTGTGGCCTAGTGATAGGAGCACAGACCTGGGAGTCAGTGGACCTAGGTTCTAATTCTGGCTCTGCTACTTCTCCGCTGTGTGACCTTGGGCAAGTCACTCAATTTCTCTGTGCCTCAGTTCCCTCACCCGTAAAATGGGACCTAAGACTAAGAGCTCTTATGTGGGACAGAAACTGTGTCCAGTCTGATTAAGTTGTATCTACCCCACTGCTTAGGAACAGTGCCTGGCACATAGTAAGTGCTCAGTAAGTACCACTAAAAAAAAAAAAAAAGAAACCTGGGGTAACTATCCTTCCCACCACACCTGGGAGGGCCAGAATTCACTTCTTCAGCCAGGTGAGTTAGCCTGAATGACAGGAGGAATAATGATCAGGTGGGGGAGAGAAAGGGATCAGGATAAACAAGGCTCATGTTCTCTCCAAGGCCAAGAGGCATTCAACTAGCAGTCTCCAAGGTAAGAAGAGTAGAAAAAGGCCTGTTATTAACACTTTAAATTCCTATCTTAATCCAAATCTTGATCACTTAAGTCACCTTCCTAAATGAGGAAGCCTAACCTGGAAAATCACTTGTTGGGAAGGTAGAGATTAAAAATGGAGTTCTCATTATGGAGACACGGGGAATTAGAATAGGTGAACTCTGAAGGACACATGTCAATAGACAGCACAAAGCCAGTAACTGACCTCTCTAAACTTGGATTCGCCACTTACTATCAGTATAATCTTAGTTACAGGAAATGAGTGGTAATCGAACTGCAAACCCCAGAGACTTATGATTGGGTAGCTAATCTAAAACCCTAAAAATCTCACTGCATTTTTTTTTAAATCACAAAAGCATTGTTATATGTAAAAAAACAAAGTAGGAGAATCTGCAACTATGTCATGGAACCAGATTCTTGTATTTTCAACATATTAGGGTATTTAAGGGCAGAAATGGTAAAACAGGGTTTCCATGAATTTGAAAGTTCATCTAATTGTTCAAACTTTCTTTTCGTTTTAATTGGAGATTCTATCTATCCCAACTTCTGGAAGAATCCTAGGGACATTCATGTTTTGACGGGCTTGGGCATTTTTTGTTCCGAATTCCAGAATTTCTCCTTGAATTGGAGATTCTCTAACATTGAAGAAGTTATATCATGGCTCAGTGGAAAGAGCACGGGCTTTGGAGTCAGGGCTCATGAGTTCGAATCCCAGCTCTGCCACTTGTCGGCTGTGTGACTGTGGGCAAGTCACTTAACTTCTCTGTGCCTCAGTTCCTTCAGCTGTAAAATGGGGATTAAGACTGTGAGCCCCATGTGGGACAACCTGATTCCCCTATGTCTACCCCAGCGCTTAGAACAGTGCTCGGCACATAGTAAGCGCTTAACAAATACCAACATTAACATTATATGTTATCGGCCAAGCAAATATGCCAACTATCAGGTGACATATATCCTGATCTTTCTAAAATGGATCATATTGCAGCGGGTAGTCAAGGAGAGGGGGAAATGTGAGCAGGATAAGATATATGGACGTTGGGATTCAGGACAGAACAAATCCTTTCAGCAAGAGGAAAGCCAGAAAGGTGGCCACACCTTGGATTTGTGCAATCAATGGTATTTATTGAGCAGTTGCTATGTTCTAAGCACTTGGAAAAGTACATTTCAACAGACCTAGTAGACACAATTCCTGCTCACAAGGAGTTTACTGTCTACAGGGAAAGACAGACATTAAAAGAGATGAGTGATAGAGGAATAATAATAATAATAATAATGTTGGTATTTCTTAAGCGCTTACTATGTGCAGAGCACCGTTCTAAGCACTGGGGTAGATACAGGGTAATCGGGTTGTCCCACGCGAGGCTCACAGTTAATCCCCATTTTACAGATGAGGTAACTGAGGCCCAGAGAAGTGAAGTGACTTGCCCACAGTCACACAGCTGACAAGTGACAGAGCTGGGATTCGAATCCGTGACCTCTGACTCCCAAGCCCGGGCTCTTTCCACTGAGCGATGCTGCTTCTCCAATAGTAGAGTATAAGGTTATTGATATAAGTATTATCAGGCTGGGGTGAATGCCAGAGTGATTAAGGGGTACACAGCCATGTGTATAGTCGATACTGCGGTTACTGAGGTGGAGAGGGAAAATAAAGGGTTTTGTTGGAAAGCCTCT